>NC_138988.1:2405200-2827564 GCF_964341445.2 Mesoplodon mirus
CATTATTTCATTCCTTTTCCTGGCTGAGTAACAGTCCGTTGTAAACACGTACGACCTCCTCTCAATGTATTCAGCACTCACTGGTCTGCTTGTTTTCGTGTCCTGGAGTTTGTAAATAGTGCCGCAATGAAAGCTGGGGTGCTTGTGTCTTTATGAATTATAGATTTTCCCGAATAACGCCCAGGAGTGGGACTGCAGATGTGTAGGGTCACTTTCTCTTTAGTTTTCTAAAACTGGGATACAGTGCTTTCTAGTGGCATTTACCAATGTACAGTTCCACTTAGCAAGGGGGAAGGTTCCCTTTTCTCCACACTCCTTCCCCATCGATTGTTTGTGGACTTTCTGATGCTGGCCATACTGCCTGCTGCGAGATGATGCCACTTTATAATTTTGATATGCATTTCTCGAATAAGCAGCGATTTTCCAGTTCCTGTAGTGGTCGGGGTTTGTTTTTTGAAACAGTGTGAGTAAACATTCCCTTTTGAAATTTGGCGTCTTGAAAGTCTGTGTTTCGAATTTTTTTTCGGTTAGCTAACCCAGGTCGTTTTTGAGGACACGTGTCATTAAAAGCCCCACAGGCTTTGTGAATATTAGGTGCCCTGAAGCACCGGTTGTAAAGTTGTTGTTACCGAAAATGTCCACAAGGCGGCAGCATTTCTTCGTGCCCATCTCTGTTTCCTCAGCAACCAAAAGCTTTAGGAAGAGTCATCTTCCTGGGCTGTGAATTAGAGGGGAAGGTTCCAGAGGCAACACCGAAGGGCTTGTGTGTCAGTATCTCTTCCCTGTTAAGCTTCACGCCCCCGAAATTCCGAACTCTGGCTAAACCTGTGGGTGCTGCGGCGTGTAGGTGGGGTGACACCTGGCAAGGAGGCTGGATGTGGGAAGCCCACCACCAGCAGCCACGGAGGCTCGGTCACTTTTTGAATCTCCTGCAGCCTAGATGGTCCCCCATGGTTTGGGTGTACTTGGATTCCTTTTAGCACTAGAAAGGCCCCCCTAGATTCTGAAGTTTTGGTTCCCCCCAGAAAGGAAGAGACACTACAGCTTTAAGGGGGTGCATTTGCAGGCACATCCTCCTCACGTCTCTCCGCTCGACCTCAGTGCACCCTTGGGACCCCAGGCTGCTCAGACTGCGGGGATTTGACACCGGCACATATCACCGAGGCCCGAGGCGAAAAGCATACCCATTGCTTTCCTTTTACTTTCTTTTTCAGCTTAATTCTGATGGTATGTTGCCCTAGAGTTGATTTCCAAAGTGGGATTTAGTTTAGGTGTACAGCAAACTGATTCAACTGCACATATAATATATCTAGTGTTTTTCGTGTTCCTTTTCCCTATAGGTTACTGCAGAAAGTTGAGTTGAGGTCCTGGTGTTGTACAGTAGTCCTTGTGGAGTGCGTGTTATATATATATGTTTACAGGTATTTTACTGTGTATGTGTTCATATGAACCACCCAACTTATATCTCCTACCCCACTTTTTGGTAACCCTAGGTTTATTCTGAAAGTCGGAGAGTCTGTTTCTGTTTAGGAAACGAGTTCTGTTGTATGTATGTTTCCATTCATCCTGTAAGTGATATCATATGCTCTGGATCCTCCTCTGTCTGACTGACTTCACTCAGTGTTGGGGCATCCCAGGTCCATCCATGTTGCTTCTGATGGCATTATTTCATTCTTTTTCCTGGCTGAGTAACAGTCCCTTGTATACATGTACAACCTCTTCTTTATGTATTCAGCACTCGCTGGGCTGCTTGTTTTTGTGTCCCGGAGTTTGTAAATAGTGCCGCAATGAACGTTGGGATGCTTGTGTCTTTAAGAATTATGGATTTTGCCGAATAACGCCCAGGAGTGGGACTGCAGATGTATAGGGTCACTCTCTCTTTAGTTTCCTAAGAACAGGAATACACTGCTTTCTAGTGGCAGTTACCAATATACAGTTCCAGTCACCGAGTGGGAAGGTTCCCTTTTCTGCACACTCATTCCCCGTCGATTGTTTGTAGACTTTCTGATGCTGGCCATACTGCCTGCTGCGAGATGATGCCGCTTTATACTTTTGATATGCATTTCTCGAATAAGCAGTGATTTTGCAGTTCCTGTCGTGGTCGGTTTTTTTTTTTTAAACAGAGTGAGTAAACATTCCCTTTTGAAATTGGGCTTCTTGAAAGTCTGTGTGTTTCGAATTATTTTTCGGTTACCTAATCCAGGTTGTTTTTGAAGACACGTGTCATTAAAAGCCCCACAGGCTTTGTGAATATTAGGTGCCCCGAAGCACCAGTTGTATAGTTGTTATTTCCGAAAATGTCCACAAGGCGGCAGCATTTCTTCGTGCCCATCTCTGTTTCCTCAGCAACCAAAAGCTTTAGGAAGAGTCATCTTCCTGGGCTGTGAATTAGAGGGGAAGGTGCCAGAGGCAACACCGAAGGGCTTGTGTGTCCCTATCTCTTCCCTGTTAAGCTTCACGCCCCTGAAGTTCCAAACTCTGGCTAAACCTGTGGGTGCTGAGTTATGTAGGTAGGGTGACACCTGGCAAGTTGGCTGGATATGGGAAGCCCACCAGCAGCAGCCACGGAGGCTCGGTCACTTTTTGAATCTCCTGCAGCCTAGATGGTCCCCCATGGTTTGGGTGTACTTGGATTCCTTTTAGCACTAGAAAGGCCCCCCTAGATTCTGAAGTTTTGGTTTCCCCCAGAAAGGAAGAGACACTACAGCTTTAAGGGGGTGCATTTGCAGGCACATCCTCCTCACGTCTCTCCGCTCGACCTCAGTGCACCCTTGGGACCCCAGGCTGCTCAGACTGCGGGGATTTGACACCGGCACATATCACCGAGGCCCGAGGCGAAAAGCATACCCATTGCTTTCCTTTCACTTTCTTTTTCAGCTTAATTCTGATGGTATATTGCACTAGAGTTGATTTCCAAAGTGGGGTTTGGTTTAGGTGTACAGCAAGCTGATTCAACTACACATATAATATATCTAGTGTTTTTCGGCTTCCTTTTCCATATAGGTTATTGCAGAATGTTGAGCAGAGGTCCTGGTGTTGTACAGTAGTCCTTGTGGAGTGCGTGTTTTATATATATGTTTATAGGTATTTTACTGTGTATGTGTTCATATGAACCACCCAACTTATATCTCCTACCCCACTTTTTGGTAACCCTAGGTTTATTCTGAAAGCCGGAGAGTCTGTTTCTGTTTAGGAAACTAGTTCAGTTGTATGTATGTTTCCATTCATCCTGTAAGTGATATCATATGCTATGGGTCCTCCTCTGTCTGACTGACTTCACTCAGTGTTTGGGCATCCCAGGTCCATCCATGTTGCTTCTGATGGCATTATTTCATTCCTTTTCCTGGCTAAGTAACAGTTCCTTGTATACACTTACCACGTCCTCTTTATGTATTCAGCACTCGGTGGGCTACTTGTTCTTGTGTCCTGGCCTTTGTAAATAGTGCCGCAATGAACGTTGGGGTGCTTGTGTCTTTAAGAATTATGGATTTTCCTGAATAACGCCCAGGAGTGGGACTGCAGATGTATAGGGTCACTCTCTCTTTAGTTTCCTAAGAACAGGAATACACTGCTTTCTAGTGGCAGTTACCAATATACAGTTCCAATCACCGAGTGGGAAGGTTCCCTTTTCTCCACACTCATTCCCCGTCGATTGTTTGTAGACTTTCTGATGCTGGCCATACTGCCTGCTGCGAGATGATGCCGCTTTATACTTTTGATATGCATTTCTCGAATAAGCAGTGATTTTGCAGTTCCTGTCGTGGTCGGGTTTTTTTTTTTTAAACAGAGTGAGTAAACATTCCCTTTTGAAATTGGGCTTCTTGAAAGTCTGTGTGTTTCGAATTATTTTTCGGTTACCTAATCCAGGTTGTTTTTGAGGACACGTGTCATTAAAAGCCCCACAGGCTTTGTGAATATTAGGTGCCCCGAAGCACCAGTTGTATAGTTGTTATTTCCGAAAATGTCCACAAGGCGGCAGCATTTCTTCGTGCCCACCTCTGTTTCCTCAGCAACCAAAAGCTTTAGGAAGAGTCATCTTCCTGGGCTGTGAATTAGAGGGGAAGGTGCCAGAGGCAACACCGAAGGGCTTGTGTGTCCCTATCTCTTCCCTGTTAAGCTTCACGCCCCTGAAGTTCCAAACTCTGGCTAAACCTGTGGGTGCTGAGTTATGTAGGTAGGGTGACACCTGGCAAGTTGGCTGGATATGGGAAGCCCACCAGCAGCAGCCACGGAGGCTCGGTCACTTTTTGAATCTCCTGCAGCCTAGATGGTCCCCCATGGTTTGGGTGTACTTGGATTCCTTTTAGCACTAGAAAGGCCCCCCTAGATTCTGAAGTTTTGGTTTCCCCCAGAAAGGAAGAGACACTACAGCTTTAAGGGGGTGCATTTGCAGGCACATCCTCCTCACGTCTCTCCGCTCGACCTCAGTGCACCCTTGGGACCCCAGGCTGCTCAGACTGCGGGGATTTGACACCGGCACATATCACCGAGGCCCGAGGCGAAAAGCGTACCCATTACTTTCCTTTTCCTTTCTTTTTCAGCTTAATTCTGATGGTATGTTGCACTAGAGTTGATTTCCAAAGTGGGGTTTGGTTTAGGTGTACAGCAAGCTGATTCAACTACACATATAATATATCTAGTGTTTTTCGGCTTCCTTTTCCATATAGGTTATTGCAGAATGTTGAGCAGAGGTCCTGGTGTTGTACAGTAGTCCTTGTGGAGTGCGTGTTATATATATATGTGTACAGGTATTTTACTGTGTATGTGTTCATGTGAACCGCACAACTTATATCTCCTACCCCACTTACTTTTTGGTAACCCTATGTTTATTCTGAAAGTCGGAGAGTGTGTTTCTGTTTAGTGAACTACTTCAGTTGTATGTATGTTTCCATTCCTCCTGTAAGTGATATCATATGCTCTGGATCCTCCTCTGTCTGACTGACTTCACTCAGTGTTTGGGCATCCCAGGTCTATCCATGTTGCTTCTGATGGCATTATTTCATTCCTTTTCCTGGCTGAGTAACAGTCCGTTGTAAACACGTACGACCTCCTCTCAATGTATTCAGCACTCACTGGGCTGCTTGTTTTCGTGTCCTGGAGTTTGTAAATAGTGCCGCAATGAAAGCTGGGGTGCTTGTGTCTTTATGAATTATAGATTTTCCCGAATAACGCCCAGGAGTGGGACTGCAGATGTGTAGGGTCACTTTCTCTTTAGTTTTCTAAGAACTGGGATACAGTGCTTTCTAGTGGCATTTACCAATGTACAGTTCCACTTAGCGAGGGGGAAGGTTCCCTTTTCTCCACACTCCTTCCCCATCGATTGTTTGTGGACTTTCTGATGCTGGCCATACTGCCTGCTGCGAGATGATGCCACTTTATAATTTTGATATGCATTTCTCGAATAAGCAGCGATTTTCCAGTTCCTGTAGTGGTCGGGGTTTGTTTTTTGAAACAGTGTGAGTAAACATTCCCTTTTGAAATTTGGCGTCTTGAAAGTCTGTGTTTCGAATTTTTTTTCGGTTAGCTAACCCAGGTCGTTTTTCAGGACACGTGTCATTAAAAGCCCCACAGGCTTTGTGAATATTAGGTGCCCTGAAGCACCGGTTGTAAAGTTGTTGTTACCGAAAATGTCCACAAGGCGGCAGCATTTCTTCGTGCCCATCTCTGTTTCCTCAGCAACCAAAAGCTTTAGGAAGAGTCATCTTCCTGGGCTGTGAATTAGAGGGGAAGGTTCCAGAGGCAACACCGAAGGGCTTGTGTGTCAGTATCTCTTCCCTGTTAAGCTTCACGCCCCCGAAATTCCGAACTCTGGCTAAACCTGTGGGTGCTGCGGCGTGTAGGTGGGGTGACACCTGGCAAGGAGGCTGGATGTGGGAAGCCCACCACCAGCAGCCACGGAGGCTCGGTCACTTTTTGAATCTCCTGCAGCCTAGATGGTCCCCCATGGTTTGGGTGTACTTGGATTCCTTTTAGCACTAGAAAGGCCCCCCTAGATTCTGAAGTTTTGGTTCCCCCCAGAAAGGAAGAGACACTACAGCTTTAAGGGGGTGCATTTGCAGGCACATCCTCCTCACGTCTCTCCGCTCGACCTCAGTGCACCCCTGGGACCCCAGGCTGCTCAGACTGCGGGGATTTGACACCAGCACATATCACCGAGGCCCGAGGCGAAAAGCATACCCATTGCTTTCCTTTTCCTTTCTTTTTCAGCTTAATTCTGATGGTATATTGCACTAGAGTTGATTTCCAAAGTGGGGTTTGGTTTAGGTGTACAGCAAGCTGATTCAACTACACGTATAATATATCTAGTGTTTTTCGGCTTCCTTTTCCATATAGGTTATTGCAGAATGTTGAGCAGAGGTCCTGGTGTTGTACAGTAGTCCTTGTGGAGTGCGTGTTATATATATATGTATATAGGTATTTTACTGTGTATGTGTTCATATGAACCACCCAACTTATATCTCCTACCCCACTTTTTGGTAACCCTAGGTTTATTCTGAAAGCCGGAGAGTCTGTTTCTGTTTAGGAAACTAGTTCAGTTGTATGTATGTTTCCATTCATCCTGTAAGTGATATCATATGCTATGGGTCCTCCTCTGTCTGACTGACTTCACTCAGTGTTTGGGCATCCCAGGTCCATCCATGTTGCTTCTGATGGCATTATTTCATTCCTTTTCCTGGCTAAGTAACAGTTCCTTGTATACACTTACCACGTCCTCTTTATGTATTCAGCACTCGGTGGGCTACTTGTTCTTGTGTCCTGGCATTTGTAAATAGTGCCGCAATGAACGTTGGGGTGCTTGTGTCTTTAAGAATTATGGATTTTCCTGAATAACGCCCAGGAGTGGGACTGCAGATGTATAGGGTCACTCTCTCTTTAGTTTCCTAAGAACAGGAATACACTGCTTTCTAGTGGCAGTTACCAATATACAGTTCCAATCACCGAGTGGGAAGGTTCCCTTTTCTCCACACTCATTCCCCATCGATTGTTTGTAGACTTTCTGATGCTGGCCATACTGCCTGCTGCGAGATGATGCCGCTTTATACTTTTGATATGCATTTCTCGAATAAGCAGTGATTTTGCAGTTCCTGTCGTGGTCGGGTTTTTTTTTTTTTAACAGAGTGAGTAAACATTCCCTTTTGAAATTGGGCTTCTTGAAAGTCTGTGTGTTTCGAATTATTTTTCGGTTACCTAATCCAGGTTGTTTTTGAGGACACGTGTCATTAAAAGCCCCACAGGCTTTGTGAATATTAGGTGCCCCGAAGCACCAGTTGTATAGTTGTTATTTCCGAAAATGTCCACAAGGCGGCAGCATTTCTTCGTGCCCACCTCTGTTTCCTCAGCAACCAAAAGCTTTAGGAAGAGTCATCTTCCTGGGCTGTGAATTAGAGGGGAAGGTGCCAGAGGCAACACCGAAGGGCTTGTGTGTCCCTATCTCTTCCCTGTTAAGCTTCACGCCCCTGAAGTTCCAAACTCTGGCTAAACCTGTGGGTGCTGAGTTATGTAGGTAGGGTGACACCTGGCAAGTTGGCTGGATATGGGAAGCCCACCAGCAGCAGCCACGGAGGCTCGGTCACTTTTTGAATCTCCTGCAGCCTAGATGGTCCCCCATGGTTTGGGTGTACTTGGATTCCTTTTAGCACTAGAAAGGCCCCCCTAGATTCTGAAGTTTTGGTTCCCCCCAGAAAGGAAGAGACACTACAGCTTTAAGGGGGTGCATTTGCAGGCACATCCTCCTCACGTCTCTCCGCTCGACCTCAGTGCACCCTTGGGACCCCAGGCTGCTCAGACTGCGGGGATTTGACACCGGCACATATCACCGAGGCCCGAGGCGAAAAGCATACCCATTGCTTTCCTTTTACTTTCTTTTTCAGCTTAATTCTGATGGTATGTTGCCCTAGAGTTGATTTCCAAAGTGGGATTTAGTTTAGGTGTACAGCAAACTGATTCAACTGCACATATAATATATCTAGTGTTTTTCGTGTTCCTTTTCCCTATAGGTTACTGCAGAAAGTTGAGTTGAGGTCCTGGTGTTGTACAGTAGTCCTTGTGGAGTGCCTGTTTTATATATATGTTTACAGGTATTTTACTGTGTATGTGTTCATATGAACCACCCAACTTATATCTCCTACCCCACTTTTTGGTAACCCTAGGTTTATTCTGAAAGTCGGAGAGTCTGTTTCTGTTTAGGAAACGAGTTCAGTTGTATGTATGTTTCCATTCATCCTGTAAGTGATATCATATGCTCTGGATCCTCCTCTGTCTGAATGACTTCA
This sequence comes from Mesoplodon mirus, assembly GCF_964341445.2. Classification (NCBI taxonomy): domain Eukaryota; kingdom Metazoa; phylum Chordata; class Mammalia; order Artiodactyla; family Ziphiidae; genus Mesoplodon; species Mesoplodon mirus. Next base: position 2,413,474 of record NC_138988.1, read on the forward strand.
CTCAGTGTTGGGGCATCCCAGGTCCATCCATGTTGCTTCTGATGGCATTATTTCATTCTTTTTCCTGGCTGAGTAACAGTCCCTTGTATACATGTACAACCTCTTCTTTATGTATTCAGCACTCGCTGGGCTGCTTGTTTTTGTGTCCCGGAGTTTGTAAATAGTGCCGCAATGAACGTTGGGATGCTTGTGTCTTTAAGAATTATGGATTTTGCCGAATAACGCCCAGGAGTGGGACTGCAGATGTATAGGGTCACTCTCTCTTTAGTTTCCTAAGAACAGGAATACACTGCTTTCTAGTGGCAGTTACCAATATACAGTTCCAGTCACCGAGTGGGAAGGTTCCCTTTTCTCCACACTCATTCCCCATCGATTGTTTGTAGACTTTCTGATGCTGGCCATACTGCCTGCTCCGAGATGATGCCGCTTTATACTTTTGATATGCATTTCTCGAATAAGCAGTGATTTTGCAGTTCCTGTCGTGGTCGGGTTTTTTCTTTTTAAACAGAGTGAGTAAATATTCCCTTTTGAAATTGGGCTTCTTGAAAGTCTGTGTGTTTCGAATTATTTTTCGGTTACCTAATCCAGGTTGTTTTTGAAGACACGTGTCATTAAAAGCCCCACAGGCTTTGTGAATATTAGGTGCCCCGAAGCACCAGTTGTATAGTTGTTATTTCCGAAAATGTCCACAAGGCGGCAGCATTTCTTCGTGCCCATCTCTGTTTCCTCAGCAACCAAAAGCTTTAGGAAGAGTCATCTTCCTGGGCTGTGAATTAGAGGGGAAGGTGCCAGAGGCAACACCGAAGGGCTTGTGTGTCCCTATCTCTTCCCTGTTAAGCTTCACGCCCCTGAAGTTCCAAACTCTGGCTAAACCTGTGGGTGCTGAGTTATGTAGGTAGGGTGACACCTGGCAAGGAGGCTGGATGTGGGAAGCCCACCAGCAGCAGCCACGGAGGCTCGGTCACTTTTTGAATCTCCTGCAGCCTAGATGGTCCCCCATGGTTTGGGTGTACTTGGATTCCTTTTAGCACTAGAAAGGCCCCCCTAGATTCTGAAGTTTTGGTTTCCCCCAGAAAGGAAGAGACACTACAGCTTTAAGGGGGTGCATTTGCAGGCACATCCTCCTCACGTCTCTCCGCTCGACCTCAGTGCACCCTTGGGACCCCAGGCTGCTCAGACTGCGGGGATTTGACACCGGCACATATCACCGAGGCCCGAGGCGAAAAGCGTACCCATTACTTTCCTTTTCCTTTCTTTTTCAGCTTAATTCTGATGGTATGTTGCACTAGAGTTGATTTCCAAAGTGGGGTTTGGTTTAGGTGTACAGCAAGCTGATTCAACTACACATATAATATATCTAGTGTTTTTCGGCTTCCTTTTCCATATAGGTTATTGCAGAATGTTGAGCAGAGGTCCTGGTGTTGTACAGTAGTCCTTGTGGAGTGCGTGTTATATATATATGTGTACAGGTATTTTACTGTGTATGTGTTCATGTGAACCGCACAACTTATATCTCCTACCCCACTTACTTTTTGGTAACCCTATGTTTATTCTGAAAGTCGGAGAGTGTGTTTCTGTTTAGTGAACTACTTCAGTTGTATGTATGTTTCCATTCCTCCTGTAAGTGATATCATATGCTCTGGATCCTCCTCTGTCTGACTGACTTCACTCAGTGTTTGGGCATCCCAGGTCTATCCATGTTGCTTCTGATGGCATTATTTCATTCCTTTTCCTGGCTGAGTAACAGTCCGTTGTAAACACGTACGACCTCCTCTCAATGTATTCAGCACTCACTGGGCTGCTTGTTTTCGTGTCCTGGAGTTTGTAAATAGTGCCGCAATGAAAGCTGGGGTGCTTGTGTCTTTATGAATTATAGATTTTCCCGAATAACGCCCAGGAGTGGGACTGCAGATGTGTAGGGTCACTTTCTCTTTAGTTTTCTAAGAACTGGGATACAGTGCTTTCTAGTGGCATTTACCAATGTACAGTTCCACTTAGCGAGGGGGAAGGTTCCCTTTTCTCCACACTCCTTCCCCATCGATTGTTTGTGGACTTTCTGATGCTGGCCATACTGCCTGCTGCGAGATGATGCCACTTTATAATTTTGATATGCATTTCTCGAATAAGCAGCGATTTTCCAGTTCCTGTAGTGGTCGGGGTTTGTTTTTTGAAACAGTGTGAGTAAACATTCCCTTTTGAAATTTGGCGTCTTGAAAGTCTGTGTTTCGAATTTTTTTTCGGTTAGCTAACCCAGGTCGTTTTTGAGGACACGTGTCATTAAAAGCCCCACAGGCTTTGTGAATATTAGGTGCCCTGAAGCACCGGTTGTAAAGTTGTTGTTACCGAAAATGTCCACAAGGCGGCAGCATTTCTTCGTGCCCATCTCTGTTTCCTCAGCAACCAAAAGCTTTAGGAAGAGTCATCTTCCTGGGCTGTGAATTAGAGGGGAAGGTGCCAGAGGCAACACCGAAGGGCTTGTGTGTCAGTATCTCTTCCCTGTTAAGCTTCACGCCCCCGAAATTCCGAACTCTGGCTAAACCTGTGGGTGCTGCGGCGTGTAGGTGGGGTGACACCTGGCAAGGAGGCTGGATGTGGGAAGCCCACCAGCAGCAGCCACGGAGGCTCGGTCACTTTTTGAATCTCCTGCAGCCTAGATGGTCCCCCATGGTTTGGGTGTACTTGGATTCCTTTTAGCACTAGAAAGGCCCCCCTAGATTCTGAAGTTTTGGTTCCCCCCAGAAAGGAAGAGACACTACAGCTTTAAGGGGGTGCATTTGCAGGCACATCCTCCTCACGTCTCTCCGCTCGACCTCAGTGCACCCTTGGGACCCCAGGCTGCTCAGACTGCGGGGATTTGACACCGGCACATATCACCGAGGCCCGAGGCGAAAAGCATACCCATTGCTTTCCTTTTACTTTCTTTTTCAGCTTAATTCTGATGGTATGTTGCCCTAGAGTTGATTTCCAAAGTGGGATTTAGTTTAGGTGTACAGCAAACTGATTCAACTGCACATATAATATATCTAGTGTTTTTCGTGTTCCTTTTCCCTATAGGTTACTGCAGAAAGTTGAGTTGAGGTCCTGGTGTTGTACAGTAGTCCTTGTGGAGTGCGTGTTTTATATATATGTTTACAGGTATTTTACTGTGTATGTGTTCATATGAACCACCTAACTTATATCTCCTACCCCACTTTTTGGTAACCCTAGGTTTATTCTGAAAGTCGGAGAGTCTGTTTCTGTTTAGGAAACGAGTTCAGTTGTATGTATGTTTCCATTCATCCTGTAAGTGATATCATATGCTCTGGATCCTCCTCTGTCTGACTGACTTCACTCAGTGTTGGGGCATCCCAGGTCCATCCATGTTGCTTCTGATGGCATTATTTCATTCTTTTTCCTGGCTGAGTAACAGTCCCTTGTATACATGTACAACCTCTTCTTTATGTATTCAGCACTCGCTGGGCTGCTTGTTTTTGTGTCCCGGAGTTTGTAAATAGTGCCGCAATGAACGTTGGGATGCTTGTGTCTTTAAGAATTATGGATTTTGCCGAATAACGCCCAGGAGTGGGACTGCAGATGTATAGGGTCACTCTCTCTTTACTTTCCTAAGAACAGGAATACACTGCTTTCTAGTGGCAGTTACCAATATACAGTTCCAGTCACCGAGTGGGAAGGTTCCCTTTTCTGCACACTCATTCCCCGTCGATTGTTTGTAGACTTTCTGATGCTGGCCATACTGCCTGCTGCGAGATGATGCCGCTTTATACTTTTGATATGCATTTCTCGAATAAGCAGTGATTTTGCAGTTCCTGTCGTGGTCGGTTTTTTTTTTTTTAAACAGAGTGAGTAAACATTCCCTTTTGAAATTGGGCTTCTTGAAAGTCTGTGTGTTTCGAATTATTTTTCGGTTACCTAATCCAGGTTGTTTTTGAAGACACGTGTCATTAAAAGCCCCACAGGCTTTGTGAATATTAGGTGCCCCGAAGCACCAGTTGTATAGTTGTTATTTCCGAAAATGTCCACAAGGCGGCAGCATTTCTTCGTGCCCACCTCTGTTTCCTCAGCAACCAAAAGCTTTAGGAAGAGTCATCTTCCTGGGCTGTGAATTAGAGGGGAAGGTGCCAGAGGCAACACCGAAGGGCTTGTGTGTCCCTATCTCTTCCCTGTTAAGCTTCACGCCCCTGAAGTTCCAAACTCTGGCTAAACCTGTGGGTGCTGAGTTATGTAGGTAGGGTGACACCTGGCAACGAGGCTGGATGTGGGAAGCCCACCAGCAGCAGCCACGGAGGCTCGGTCACTTTTTGAATCTCCTGCAGCCTAGATGGTCCCCCATGGTTTGGGTGTACTTGGATTCCTTTTAGCACTAGAAAGGCCCCCCTAGATTCTGAAGTTTTGGTTTCCCCCAGAAAGGAAGAGACACTACAACTTTAAGGGGGTGCATTTGCAGGCACATCCTCCTCACGTCTCTCCGCTCGACCTCAGTGCACCCTTGGGACCCCAGGCTGCTCAGACTGCGGGGATTTGACACTGGCACATATCACCGAGGCCCGAGGCGAAAAGCATACCCATTGCTTTCCTTTTACTTTCTTTTTTAGCTTAATTCTGATGGTATGTTGCACTAGAGTTGATTCCCAAAGTGGGATTTGGTTTAGGTGTACAGCAAGCTGATTCAACTACACATATAATATATCTAGTGTTTTTCGGCTTCCTTTTCCATATAGGTTATTGCAGAATGTTGAGCAGAGGTCCTGGTGTTGTACAGTAGTCCTTGTGGAGTGCGTGTTTTATATATATGTTTATAGGTATTTTACTGTGTATGTGTTCATATGAACCACCCAACTTATATCTCCTACCCCACTTTTTGGTAACCCTAGGTTTATTCTGAAAGCCGGAGAGTCTGTTTCTGTTTAGGAAACTAGTTCAGTTGTATGTATGTTTCCATTCATCCTGTAAGTGATATCATATGCTATGGGTCCTCCTCTGTCTGACTGACTTCACTCAGTGTTTGGGCATCCCAGGTCCATCCATGTTGCTTCTGATGGCATTATTTCATTCCTTTTCCTGGCTAAGTAACAGTTCCTTGTATACACTTACCACGTCCTCTTTATGTATTCAGCACTCGGTGGGCTACTTGTTCTTGTGTCCTGGCATTTGTAAATAGTGCCGCAATGAACGTTGGGGTGCTTGTGTCTTTAAGAATTATGGATTTTCCTGAATAAAGCCCAGGAGTGGGACTGCAGATGTATAGGGTCACTCTCTCTTTAGTTTCCTAAGAACAGGAATACACTGCTTTCTAGTGGCAGTTACCAATATACAGTTCCAATCACCGAGTGGGAAGGTTCCCTTTTCTCCACACTCATTCCCCGTCGATTGTTTGTAGACTTTCTGATGCTGGCCATACTGCCTGCTGCGAGATGATGCCGCTTTATACTTTTGATATGCATTTCTCGAATAAGCAGTGATTTTGCAGTTCCTGTCGTGGTCGGGTTTTTTTTTTTTAAACAGAGTGAGTAAACATTCCCTTTTGAAATTGGGCTTCTTGAAAGTCTGTGTGTTTCGAATTATTTTTCGGTTACCTAATCCAGGTTGTTTTTGAGGACACGTGTCATTAAAAGCCCCACAGGCTTTGTGAATATTAGGTGCCCCGAAGCACCAGTTGTATAGTTGTTATTTCCGAAAATGTCCACAAGGCGGCAGCATTTCTTCGTGCCCACCTCTGTTTCCTCAGCAACCAAAAGCTTTAGGAAGAGTCATCTTCCTGGGCTGTGAATTAGAGGGGAAGGTGCCAGAGGCAACACCGAAGGGCTTGTGTGTCCCTATCTCTTCCCTGTTAAGCTTCACGCCCCTGAAGTTCCAAACTCTGGCTAAACCTGTGGGTGCTGAGTTATGTAGGTAGGGTGACACCTGGCAAGTTGGCTGGATATGGGAAGCCCACCAGCAGCAGCCACGGAGGCTTGGTCACTTTTTGAATCTCCTGCAGCCTAGATGGTCCCCCATGGTTTGGGTGTACTTGGATTCCTTTTAGCACTAGAAAGGCCCCCCTAGATTCTGAAGTTTTGGTTCCCCCCAGAAAGGAAGAGACACTACAGCTTTAAGGGGGTGCATTTGCAGGCACATCCTCCTCACGTCTCTCCGCTCGACCTCAGTGCACCCTTGGGACCCCAGGCTGCTCAGACTGCGGGGATTTGACACCGGCACATATCACCGAGGCCCGAGGCGAAAAGCATACCCATTGCTTTCCTTTTACTTTCTTTTTCAGCTTAATTCTGATGGTATGTTGCCCTAGAGTTGATTTCCAAAGTGGGATTTAGTTTAGGTGTACAGCAAACTGATTCAACTGCACATATAATATATCTAGTGTTTTTCGTGTTCCTTTTCCCTATAGGTTACTGCAGAAAGTTGAGTTGAGGTCCTGGTGTTGTACAGTAGTCCTTGTGGAGTGCGTGTTTTATATATATGTTTACAGGTATTTTACTGTGTATGTGTTCATATGAACCACCTAACTTATATCTCCTACCCCACTTTTTGGTAACCCTAGGTTTATTCTGAAAGTCGGAGAGTCTGTTTCTGTTTAGGAAACGAGTTCAGTTGTATGTATGTTTCCATTCATCCTGTAAGTGATATCATATGCTCTGGATCCTCCTCTGTCTGACTGACTTCACTCAGTGTTTGGGCATCCCAGGTCCATCCATGTTGCTTCTGATGGCATTATTTCATTCTTTTTCCTGGCTGAGTAACAGTCCCTTGTATACATGTACAACCTCTTCTTTATGTATTCAGCACTCGCTGGGCTGCTTGTTTTTGTGTCCCGGAGTTTGTAAATAGTGCCGCAATGAACGTTGGGATGCTTGTGTCTTTAAGAATTATGGATTTTGCCGAATAACGCCCAGGAGTGGGACTGCAGATGTATAGGGTCACTCTCTCTTTAGTTTCCTAAGAACAGGAATACACTGCTTTCTAGTGGCAGTTACCAATATACAGTTCCAGTCACCGAGTGGGAAGGTTCCCTTTTGTCCACACTCATTCCCCATCGATTGTTTGTAGACTTTCTGATGCTGGCCATACTGCCTGCTGCGAGATGATGCCGCTTTATACTTTTGATATGCATTTCTCGAATAAGCAGTGATTTTGCAGTTCCTGTCGTGGTCGGTTTTTTTTTTTTTAAACAGAGTGAGTATACATTCCCTTTTGAAATTGGGCTTCTTGAAAGTCTGTGTGTTCCGAATTATTTTTCGGTTACCTAATGCAGGTTGTTTTTGAAGACACGTGTCATTAAAAGCCCCACAGGCTTTGTGAATATTAGGTGCCCCGAAGCACCAGTTGTATAGTTGTTATTTCCGAAAATGTCCACAAGGCGGCAGCATTTCTTCGTGCCCATCTCTGTTTCCTCAGCAACGAAAAGCTTTAGGAAGAGTCATCTTCCTGGGCTGTGAATTAGAGGGGAAGGTGCCAGAGGCAACACCGAAGGGCTTGTGTGTCCCTATCTCTTCCCTGTTAAGCTTCACGCCCCTGAAGTTCCAAACTCTGGCTAAACCTGTGGGTGCTGAGTTATGTAGGTAGGGTGACACCTGGCAACGAGGCTGGATGTGGGAAGCCCACCAGCAGCAGCCACGGAGGCTCGGTCACTTTTTGAATCTCCTGCAGCCTAGATGGTCCCCCATGGTTTGGGTGTACTTGGATTCCTTTTAGCACTAGAAGACCCCCCTAGATTCTGAAGTTTTGGTTTCCCCCAGAAAGGAAGAGACACTACAGCTTTAAGGGGGTGCATTTGCAGGCACATCCTCCTCACGTCTCTCCGCTCGACCTCAGTGCACCCTTGGGACCCCAGGCTGCTCAGACTGCGGGGATTTGACACCGGCACATATCACCGAGGCCCGAGGCGAAAAGCATACCCATTGCTTTCCTTTTACTTTCTTTTTCAGCTTAATTCTGATGGTATGTTGCCCTAGAGTTGATTTCCAAAGTGGGATTTAGTTTAGGTGTACAGCAAACTGATTCAACTGCACATATAATATATCTAGTGTTTTTCGTGTTCCTTTTCCCTATAGGTTACTGCAGAAAGTTGAGTTGAGGTCCTGGTGTTGTACAGTAGTCCTTGTGCAGTGCGTGTTATATATATATGTTTACAGGTATTTTACTGTGTATGTGTTCATATGAACCACCCAACTTATATCTCCTACCCCACTTTTTGGTAACCCTAGGTTTATTCTGAAAGTCGGAGAGTCTGTTTCTGTTTAGGAAACGAGTTCAGTTGTATGTATGTTTCCATTCATCCTGTAAGTGATATCATATGCTATGGGTCCTCCTCTGTCTGACTGACTTCACTCAGTGTTTGGGCATCCCAGGTCTATCCATGTTGCTTCTGATGGCATTATTTCATTCCTTTTCCTGGCTGAGTAACAGTCCGTTGTAAACACGTACGACCTCCTCTCAATGTATTCAGCACTCACTGGGCTGCTTGTTTTCGTGTCCTGGAGTTTGTAAATAGTGCCGCAATGAAAGCTGGGGTGCTTGTGTCTTTATGAATTATAGATTTTCCCGAATAACGCCCAGGAGTGGGACTGCAGATGTGTAGGGTCACTTTCTCTTTAGTTTTCTAAGAACTGGGATACAGTGCTTTCTAGTGGCATTTACCAATGTACAGTTCCACTTAGCGAGGGGGAAGGTTCCCTTTTCTCCACACTCCTTCCCCATCGATTGTTTGTGGACTTTCTGATGCTGGCCATACTGCCTGCTGCGAGATGATGCCACTTTATAATTTTGATATGCATTTCTCGAATAAGCAGCGATTTTCCAGTTCCTGTAGTGGTCGGGGTTTGTTTTTTGAAACAGTGTGAGTAAACATTCCCTTTTGAAATTTGGCGTCTTGAAAGTCTGTGTTTCGAATTTTTTTTCGGTTAGCTAACCCAGGTCGTTTTTGAGGACACGTGTCATTAAAAGCCCCACAGGCTTTGTGAATATTAGGTGCCCCGAAGCACCAGTTGTATAGTTGTTATTTCCGAAAATGTCCACAAGGCGGCAGCATTTCTTCGTGCCCACCTCTGTTTCCTCAGCAACCAAAAGCTTTAGGAAGAGTCATCTTCCTGGGCTGTGAATTAGAGGGGAAGGTGCCAGAGGCAACACCGAAGGGCTTGTGTGTCCCTATCTCTTCCCTGTTAAGCTTCACGCCCCTGAAGTTCCAAACTCTGGCTAAACCTGTGGGTGCTGAGTTATGTAGGTAGGGTGACACCTGGCAACGAGGCTGGATGTGGGAAGCCCACCAGCAGCAGCCACGGAGGCTCGGTCACTTTTTGAATCTCCTGCAGCCTAGATGGTCCCCCATGGTTTGGGTGTACTTGGATTCCTTTTAGCACTAGAAAGGCCCCCCTAGATTCTGAAGTTTTGGTTTCCCCCAGAAAGGAAGAGACACTACAGCTTTAAGGGGGTGCATTTGCAGGCACATCCTCCTCACGTCTCTCCGCTCGACCTCAGTGCACCCTTGGGACCCCAGGCTGCTCAGACTGCGGGGATTTGACACCGGCACATATCACCGAGGCCCGAGGCGAAAAGCATACCCATTGCTTTCCTTTTACTTTCTTTTTCAGCTTCATTCTGATGGTATGTTGCCCTAGAGCTGATTTCCAAAGTGGGGTTTGGTTTAGGTGTACAGCAAGCTGATTCAACTACACATATAATATATCTAGTGTTTTTCGGCTTCCTTTTCCATATAGGTTATTGCAGAATGTTGAGCAGAGGTCCTGGTGTTGTTCAGTAGTCCTTGTGGAGTGCGTGTTATATATATATGTTTATAGGTATTTTACTGTGTATGTGTTCATGTGAACCGCACAACTTATATCTCCTACCCCACTTACTTTTTGGTAACCCTATGTTTATTCTGAAAGTCGGAGAGTGTGTTTCTGTTTAGTGAACTACTTCAGTTGTATGTATGTTTCCATTCCTCCTGTAAGTGATATCATATGCTCTGGATCCTCCTCTGTCTGACTGACTTCACTCAGTGTTTGGGCATCCCAGGTCTATCCATGTTGCTTCTGATGGCATTATTTCATTCCTTTTCCTGGCTGAGTAACAGTCCGTTGTAAACACGTACGACCTCCTCTCAATGTATTCAGCACTCACTGGGCTGCTTGTTTTCGTGTCCTGGAGTTTGTAAATAGTGCCGCAGTGAAAGCTGGGGTGCTTGTGTCTTTATGAATTATAGATTTTCCCGAATAACGCCCAGGAGTGGGACTGCAGATGTGTAGGGTCACTTTCTCTTTAGTTTTCTAAGAACTGGGATACAGTGCTTTCTAGTGGCATTTACCAATGTACAGTTCCACTTAGCGAGGGGGAAGGTTCCCTTTTCTCCACACTCCTTCCCCATCGATTGTTTGTGGACTTTCTGATGCTGGCCATACTGCCTGCTGCGACATGATGCCACTTTATAATTTTGATATGCATTTCTCGAATAAGCAGCGATTTTCCAGTTCCTGTAGTGGTCGGGGTTTGTTTTTTGAAACAGTGTGAGTAAACATTCCCTTTTGAAATTTGGCGTCTTGAAAGTCTGTGTTTCGAATTTTTTTTCGGTTAGCTAATCCAGGTCGTTTTTGAAGACACGTGTCATTAAAAGCCCCACAGGCTTTGTGAATATTAGGTGCCCCGAAGCACCGGTTGTATAGTTGTTATTTCTGAAAATGTCCACAAGGCGGCAGCATTTCTTCATGCCCATCTCTGTTTCCTCAGCAACCAAAAGCTTTAGGAAGAGTCATCTTCCTGGGCTGTGAATTAGAGGGGAAGGTTCCAGAGGCAACACCGAAGGGCTTGTGTGTCAGTATCTCTTCCCTGTTAAGCTTCACGCCCCCGAAATTCCGAACTCTGGCTAAACCTGTGGGTGCTGCGGCGTGTAGGTGGGGTGACACCTGGCAAGGAGGCTGGATGTGGGAAGCCCACCAGCAGCAGCCACGGAGGCTCGGTCACTTTTTGAATCTCCTGCAGCCTAGATGGTCCCCCATGGTTTGGGTGTACTTGGATTCCTTTTAGCACTAGAAAGGCCCCCCTAGATTCTGAAGTTTTGGTTCCCCCCAGAAAGGAAGAGACACTACAGCTTTAAGGGGGTGCATTTGCAGGCACATCCTCCTCACGTCTCTCCGCTCGACCTCAGTGCACCCTTGGGACCCCAGGCTGCTCAGACTGCGGGGATTTGACACCGGCACATATCACCGAGGCCCGAGGCGAAAAGCATACCCATTGCTTTCCTTTTCCTTTCTTTTTCAGCTTAATTCTGATGGTATGTTGCCCTAGAGTTGATTTCCAAAGTGGGGTTTGGTTTAGGTGTACAGCAAGCTGATTCAACTACACATATAATATATCTAGTGTTTTTCGGCTTCCTTTTCCATATAGGTTATTGCAGAATGTTGAGCAGAGGTCCTGGTGTTGTACAGTAGTCCTTGTGTAGTGCGTGTTTTATATGTATGTGTATAGGTATTTTACTGTGTATGTGTTCATATGAACCACCCAACTTATATCTCCTACCCCACTTTTTGGTAACCCTAGGTTTATTCTGAAAGCCGGAGAGTCTGTTTCTGTTTAGGAAACTAGTTCAGTTGTATGTATGTTTCCATTCATCCTGTAAGTGATATCATATGCTATGGGTCCTCCTCTGTCTGACTGACTTCACTCAGTGTTTGGGCATCCCAGGTCCATCCATGTTGCTTCTGATGGCATTATTTCATTCCTTTTCCTGGCTAAGTAACAGTTCCTTGTATACACTTACCACGTCCTCTTTATGTATTCAGCACTCGGTGGGCTACTTGTTCTTGTGTCCTGGCATTTGTAAATAGTGCCGCAATGAACGTTGGGGTGCTTGTGTCTTTAAGAATTATGGATTTTCCTGAATAACGCCCAGGAGTGGGACTGCAGATGTATAGGGTCACTCTCTCTTTAGTTTCCTAAGAACAGGAATACACTGCTTTCTAGTGGCAGTTACCAATATACAGTTCCAATCACCGAGTGGGAAGGTTCCCTTTTCTCCACACTCATTCCCCATCGATTGTTTGTAGACTTTCTGATGCTGGCCATACTGCCTGCTGCGAGATGATGCCGCTTTATACTTTTGATATGCATTTCTCGAATAAGCAGTGATTTTGCAGTTCCTGTCGTGGTCGGGTTTTTTTTTTTTAAACAGAGTGAGTAAACATTCCCTTTTGAAATTGGGCTTCTTGAAAGTCTGTGTGTTTCGAATTATTTTTCGGTTACCTAATCCAGGTTGTTTTTGAGGACACGTGTCATTAAAAGCCCCACAGGCTTTGTGAATATTAGGTGCCCCGAAGCACCAGTTGTATAGTTGTTATTTCCGAAAATGTCCACAAGGCGGCAGCATTTCTTCGTGCCCACCTCTGTTTCCTCAGCAACCAAAAGCTTTAGGAAGAGTCATCTTCCTGGGCTGTGAATTAGAGGGGAAGGTGCCAGAGGCAACACCGAAGGGCTTGTGTGTCCCTATCTCTTCCCTGTTAAGCTTCACGCCCCTGAAGTTCCAAACTCTGGCTAAACCTGTGGGTGCTGAGTTATGTAGGTAGGGTGACACCTGGCAAGTTGGCTGGATATGGGAAGCCCACCAGCAGCAGCCACAGAGGCACGGTCACTTTTTGAATCTCCTGCAGCCTAGATGGTCCCCCATGGTTTGGGTGTACTTGGATTCCTTTTAGCACTAGAAAGGCCCCCCTAGATTCTGAAGTTTTGGTTCCCCCCAGAAAGGAAGAGACACTACAGCTTTAAGGGGGTGCATTTGCAGGCACATCCTCCTCACGTCTCTCCGCTCGACCTCAGTGCACCCTTGGGACCCCAGGCTGCTCAGACTGCGGGGATTTGACACCGGCACATATCACCGAGGCCCGAGGCGAAAAGCATACCCATTGCTTTCCTTTTACTTTGTTTTTCAGCTTAATTCTGATGGTATGTTGCCCTAGAGTTGATTTCCAAAGTGGGATTTAGTTTAGGTGTACAGCAAACTGATTCAACTGCACATATAATATATCTAGTGTATTTCGTGTTCCTTTTCCCTATAGGTTACTGCAGAAAGTTGAGTTGAGGTCCTGGTGTTGTACAGTAGTCCTTGTGGAGTGCGTGTTTTATATATATGTTTACAGGTATTTTACTGTGTATGTGTTCATATGAACCACCTAACTTATATCTCCTACCCCACTTTTTGGTAACCCTAGGTTTATTCTGAAAGCCGGAGAGTCTGTTTCTGTTTAGGAAACGAGTTCAGTTGTATGTATGTTTCCATTCATCCTGTAAGTGATATCATATGCTCTGGATCCTCCTCTGTCTGACTGACTTCACTCAGTGTTGGGGCATCCCAGGTCCATCCATGTTGCTTCTGATGGCATTATTTCATTCTTTTTCCTGGCTGAGTAACAGTCCCTTGTATACATGTACAACCTCTTCTTTATGTATTCAGCACTCACTGGGCTACTTGTTCTTGTGTCCTGGCATTTGTAAATAGTGCCGCAATGAACGTTGGGATGCTTGTGTCTTTAAGAATTATGGATTTTCCTGAATAACGCCCAGGAGTGGGACTGCAGATGTATAGGGTCACTCTCTCTTTAGTTTCCTAAGAACAGGAATACACTGCTTTCTAGTGGCAGTTACCAATATACAGTTCCAGTCACCGAGTGGGAAGGTTCCCTTTTCTCCACACTCATTCCCCGTCGATTGTTTGTAGACTTTCTGATGCTGGCCATACTGCCTGCTGCGAGATGATGCCGCTTTATACTTTTGATATGCATTTCTCGAATAAGCAGTGATTTTGCAGTTCCTGTCGTGGTCGGGTTTTTTTTTTTTAAACAGAGTGAGTAAACATTCCCTTTTGAAATTGGGCTTCTTGAAAGTCTGTGTGTTTCGAATTATTTTTCGGTTACCTAATCCAGGTTGTTTTTGAAGACACGTGTCATTAAAAGCCCCACAGGCTTTGTGAATATTAGGTGCCCCGAAGCACCAGTTGTATAGTTGTTATTTCCGAAAATGTCCACAAGGCGGCAGCATTTCTTCGTGCCCACCTCTGTTTCCTCAGCAACCAAAAGCTTTAGGAAGAGTCATCTTCCTGGGCTGTGAATTAGAGGGGAAGGTGCCAGAGGCAACACCGAAGGGCTTGTGTGTCCCTATCTCTTCCCTGTTAAGCTTCACGCCCCTGAAGTTCCAAACTCTGGCTAAACCTGTGGGTGCTGAGTTATGTAGGTAGGGTGACACCTGGCAAGTTGGCTGGATATGGGAAGCCCACCAGCAGCAGCCACGGAGGCTCGGTCACTTTTTGAATCTCCTGCAGCCTAGATGGTCCCCCATGGTTTGGGTGTACTTGGATTCCTTTTAGCACTAGAAAGGCCCCCCTAGATTCTGAAGTTTTGGTTCCCCCCAGAAAGGAAGAGACACTACAGCTTTAAGGGGGTGCATTTGCAGGCACATCCTCCTCACGTCTCTCCGCTCGACCTCAGTGCACCCTTGGGACCCCAGGCTGCTCAGACTGCGGGGATTTGACACCGGCACATATCACCGAGGCCCGAGGCGAAAAGCATACCCATTGCTTTCCTTTTACTTTCTTTTTCAGCTTAATTCTGATGGTATGTTGCCCTAGAGTTGATTTCCAAAGTGGGGTTTGGTTTAGGTGTACAGCAAGCTGATTCAACTACACATATAATATATCTAGTGTTTTTCGGCTTCCTTTTCCATATAGGTTATTGCAGAATGTTGAGCAGAGGTCCTGGTGTTGTTCAGTAGTCCTTGTGGAGTGCGTGTTATATATATATGTTTATAGGTATTTTACTGTGTATGTGTTCATGTGAACCGCACAACTTATATCTCCTACCCCACTTACTTTTTGGTAACCCTATGTTTATTCTGAAAGTCGGAGAGTGTGTTTCTGTTTAGTGAACTACTTCAGTTGTATGTATGTTTCCATTCCTCCTGTAAGTGATATCATATACTCTGGATCCTCCTCTGTCTGACTGACTTCACTCAGTGTTTGGGCATCCCAGGTCTATCCATGTTGCTTCTGATGGCATTATTTCATTCCTTTTCCTGGCTGAGTAACAGTCCGTTGTAAACACGTACGACCTCCTCTCAATGTATTCAGCACTCACTGGGCTGCTTGTTTTCGTGTCCTGGAGTTTGTAAATAGTGCCGCAGTGAAAGCTGGGGTGCTTGTGTCTTTATGAATTATAGATTTTCCCGAATAACGCCCAGGAGTGGGACTGCAGATGTGTAGGGTCACTTTCTCTTTAGTTTTCTAAGAACTGGGATACAGTGCTTTCTAGTGGCATTTACCAATGTACAGTTCCACTTAGCGAGGGGGAAGGTTCCCTTTTCTCCACACTCCTTCCCCATCGATTGTTTGTGGACTTTCTGATGCTGGCCATACTGCCTGCTGCGAGATGATGCCACTTTATAATTTTGATATGCATTTCTCGAATAAGCAGCGATTTTCCAGTTCCTGTAGTGGTCGGGGTTTGTTTTTTGAAACAGTGTGAGTAAACATTCCCTTTTGAAATTTGGCGTCTTGAAAGTCTGTGTTTCGAATTTTTTTTCGGTTAGCTAACCCAGGTCGTTTTTGAGGACACGTGTCATTAAAAGCCCCACAGGCTTTGTGAATATTAGGTGCCCTGAAGCACCGGTTGTAAAGTTGTTGTTACCGAAAATGTCCACAAGGCGGCAGCATTTCTTCATGCCCATCTCTGTTTCCTCAGCAACCAAAAGCTTTAGGAAGAGTCATCTTCCTGGGCTGTGAATTAGAGGGGAAGGTTCCAGAGGCAACACCGAAGGGCTTGTGTGTCAGTATCTCTTCCCTGTTAAGCTTCACGCCCCCAAAATTCCGAACTCTGGCTAAACCTGTGGGTGCTGCGGCGTGTAGGTGGGGTGACACCTGGCAAGGAGGCTGGATGTGGGAAGCCCACCACCAGCAGCCACAGAGGCTCGGTCACTTTTTGAATCTCCTGCAGCCTAGATGGTCCCCCATGGTTTGGGTGTACTTGGATTCCTTTTAGCACTAGAAAGGCCCCCCTAGATTCTGAAGTTTTGGTTCCCCCCAGAAAGGAAGAGACACTACAGCTTTAAGGGGGTGCATTTGCAGGCACATCCTCCTCACGTCTCTCCGCTCGACCTCAGTGCACCCTTGGGACCCCAGGCTGCTCAGACTGCGGGGATTTGACACCGGCACATATCACCGAGGCCCGAGGCGAAAAGCATACCCATTGCTTTCCTTTTCCTTTCTTTTTCAGCTTAATTCTGATGGTATGTTGCCCTAGAGTTGATTTCCAAAGTGGGGTTTGGTTTAGGTGTACAGCAAGCTGATTCAACTACACATATAATATATCTAGTGTTTTTCGGCTTCCTTTTCCATATAGGTTATTGCAGAATGTTGAGCAGAGGTCCTGGTGTTGTACAGTAGTCCTTGTGTAGTGCGTGTTTTATATGTATGTGTATAGGTATTTTACTGTGTATGTGTTCATATGAACCACCCAACTTATATCTCCTACCCCACTTTTTGGTAACCCTAGGTTTATTCTGAAAGCCGGAGAGTCTGTTTCTGTTTAGGAAACTAGTTCAGTTGTATGTATGTTTCCATTCATCCTGTAAGTGATATCATATGCTATGGGTCCTCCTCTGTCTGACTGACTTCACTCAGTGTTTGGGCATCCCAGGTCCATCCATGTTGCTTCTGATGGCATTATTTCATTCCTTTTCCTGGCTAAGTAACAGTTCCTTGTATACACTTACCACGTCCTCTTTATGTATTCAGCACTCGGTGGGCTACTTGTTCTTGTGTCCTGGCATTTGTAAATAGTGCCGCAATGAACGTTGGGGTGCTTGTGTCTTTAAGAATTATGGATTTTCCTGAATAACGCCCAGGAGTGGGACTGCAGATGTATAGGGTCACTCTCTCTTTAGTTTCCTAAGAACAGGAATACACTGCTTTCTAGTGGCAGTTACCAATATACAGTTCCAATCACCGAGTGGGAAGGTTCCCTTTTCTCCACACTCATTCCCCATCGATTGTTTGTAGACTTTCTGATGCTGGCCATACTGCCTGCTGCGAGATGATGCCGCTTTATACTTTTGATATGCATTTCTCGAATAAGCAGTGATTTTGCAGTTCCTGTCGTGGTCGGGTTTTTTTTTTTTTAAACAGAGTGAGTAAACATTCCCTTTTGAAATTGGGCTTCTTGAAAGTCTGTGTGTTTCGAATTATTTTTCGGTTACCTAATCCAGGTTGTTTTTGAGGACACGTGTCATTAAAAGCCCCACAGGCTTTGTGAATATTAGGTGCCCCGAAGCACCAGTTGTATAGTTGTTATTTCCGAAAATGTCCACAAGGCGGCAGCATTTCTTCGTGCCCACCTCTGTTTCCTCAGCAACCAAAAGCTTTAGGAAGAGTCATCTTCCTGGGCTGTGAATTAGAGGGGAAGGTGCCAGAGGCAACACCGAAGGGCTTGTGTGTCCCTATCTCTTCCCTGTTAAGCTTCACGCCCCTGAAGTTCCAAACTCTGGCTAAACCTGTGGGTGCTGAGTTATGTAGGTAGGGTGACACCTGGCAAGTTGGCTGGATATGGGAAGCCCACCAGCAGCAGCCACAGAGGCACGGTCACTTTTTGAATCTCCTGCAGCCTAGATGGTCCCCCATGGTTTGGGTGTACTTGGATTCCTTTTAGCACTAGAAAGGCCCCCCTAGATTCTGAAGTTTTGGTTCCCCCCAGAAAGGAAGAGACACTACAGCTTTAAGGGGGTGCATTTGCAGGCACATCCTCCTCACGTCTCTCCGCTCGACCTCAGTGCACCCTTGGGACCCCAGGCTGCTCAGACTGCGGGGATTTGACACCGGCACATATCACCGAGGCCCGAGGCAAAAAGCATACCCATTGCTTTCCTTTTACTTTGTTTTTCAGCTTAATTCTGATGGTATGTTGCCCTAGAGTTGATTTCCAAAGTGGGATTTAGTTTAGGTGTACAGCAAACTGATTCAACTGCACATATAATATATCTAGTGTTTTTCGTGTTCCTTTTCCCTATAGGTTACTGCAGAAAGTTGAGTTGAGGTCCTGGTGTTGTACAGTAGTCCTTGTGGAGTGCGTGTTTTATATATATGTTTACAGGTATTTTACTGTGTATGTGTTCATATGAACCACCTAACTTATATCTCCTACCCCACTTTTTGGTAACCCTAGGTTTATTCTGAAAGCCGGAGAGTCTGTTTCTGTTTAGGAAACGAGTTCAGTTGTATGTATGTTTCCATTCATCCTGTAAGTGATATCATATGCTCTGGATCCTCCTCTGTCTGACTGACTTCACTCAGTGTTGGGGCATCCCAGGTCCATCCATGTTGCTTCTGATGGCATTATTTCATTCTTTTTCCTGGCTGAGTAACAGTCCCTTGTATACATGTACAACCTCTTCTTTATGTATTCAGCACTCACTGGGCTACTTGTTCTTGTGTCCTGGCATTTGTAAATAGTGCCGCAATGAACGTTGGGATGCTTGTGTCTTTAAGAATTATGGATTTTCCTGAATAACGCCCAGGAGTGGGACTGCAGATGTATAGGGTCACTCTCTCTTTAGTTTCCTAAGAACAGGAATACACTGCTTTCTAGTGGCAGTTACCAATATACAGTTCCAGTCACCGAGTGGGAAGGTTCCCTTTTCTCCACACTCATTCCCCGTCGATTGTTTGTAGACTTTCTGATGCTGGCCATACTGCCTGCTGCGAGATGATGCCGCTTTATACTTTTGATATGCATTTCTCGAATAAGCAGTGATTTTGCAGTTCCTGTCGTGGTCGGGTTTTTTTTTTTTAAACAGAGTGAGTAAACATTCCCTTTTGAAATTGGGCTTCTTGAAAGTCTGTGTGTTTCGAATTATTTTTCGGTTACCTAATCCAGGTTGTTTTTGAAGACACGTGTCATTAAAAGCCCCACAGGCTTTGTGAATATTAGGTGCCCCGAAGCACCAGTTGTATAGTTGTTATTTCCGAAAATGTCCACAAGGCGGCAGCATTTCTTCGTGCCCACCTCTGTTTCCTCAGCAACCAAAAGCTTTAGGAAGAGTCATCTTCCTGGGCTGTGAATTAGAGGGGAAGGTGCCAGAGGCAACACCGAAGGGCTTGTGTGTCCCTATCTCTTCCCTGTTAAGCTTCACGCCCCTGAAGTTCCAAACTCTGGCTAAACCTGTGGGTGCTGAGTTATGTAGGTAGGGTGACACCTGGCAAGTTGGCTGGATATGGGAAGCCCACCAGCAGCAGCCACGGAGGCTCGGTCACTTTTTGAATCTCCTGCAGCCTAGATGGTCCCCCATGGTTTGGGTGTACTTGGATTCCTTTTAGCACTAGAAAGGCCCCCCTAGATTCTGAAGTTTTGGTTCCCCCCAGAAAGGAAGAGACACTACAGCTTTAAGGGGGTGCATTTGCAGGCACATCCTCCTCACGTCTCTCCGCTCGACCTCAGTGCACCCTTGGGACCCCAGGCTGCTCAGACTGCGGGGATTTGACACCGGCACATATCACCGAGGCCCGAGGCGAAAAGCATACCCATTGCTTTCCTTTTACTTTCTTTTTCAGCTTAATTCTGATGGTATGTTGCCCTAGAGTTGATTTCCAAAGTGGGGTTTGGTTTAGGTGTACAGCAAGCTGATTCAACTACACATATAATATATCTAGTGTTTTTCGGCTTCCTTTTCCATATAGGTTATTGCAGAATGTTGAGCAGAGGTCCTGGTGTTGTTCAGTAGTCCTTGTGGAGTGCGTGTTATATATATATGTTTATAGGTATTGTACTGTGTATGTGTTCATGTGAACCGCACAACTTATATCTCCTACCCCACTTACTTTTTGGTAACCCTATGTTTATTCTGAAAGTCGGAGAGTGTGTTTCTGTTTAGTGAACTACTTCAGTTGTATGTATGTTTCCATTCCTCCTGTAAGTGATATCATATACTCTGGATCCTCCTCTGTCTGACTGACTTCACTCAGTGTTTGGGCATCCCAGGTCTATCCATGTTGCTTCTGATGGCATTATTTCATTCCTTTTCCTGGCTGAGTAACAGTCCGTTGTAAACACGTACGACCTCCTCTCAATGTATTCAGCACTCACTGGGCTGCTTGTTTTCGTGTCCTGGAGTTTGTAAATAGTGCCGCAGTGAAAGCTGGGGTGCTTGTGTCTTTATGAATTATAGATTTTCCCGAATAACGCCCAGGAGTGGGACTGCAGATGTGTAGGGTCACTTTCTCTTTAGTTTTCTAAGAACTGGGATACAGTGCTTTCTAGTGGCATTTACCAATGTACAGTTCCACTTAGCGAGGGGGAAGGTTCCCTTTTCTCCACACTCCTTCCCCATCGATTGTTTGTGGACTTTCTGATGCTGGCCATACTGCCTGCTGCGAGATGATGCCACTTTATAATTTTGATATGCATTTCTCGAATAAGCAGCGATTTTCCAGTTCCTGTAGTGGTCGGGGTTTGTTTTTTGAAACAGTGTGAGTAAACATTCCCTTTTGAAATTTGGCGTCTTGAAAGTCTGTGTTTCGAATTTTTTTTCGGTTAGCTAACCCAGGTCGTTTTTGAGGACACGTGTCATTAAAAGCCCCACAGGCTTTGTGAATATTAGGTGCCCTGAAGCACCGGTTGTAAAGTTGTTGTTACCGAAAATGTCCACAAGGCGGCAGCATTTCTTCGTGCCCATCTCTGTTTCCTCAGCAACCAAAAGCTTTAGGAAGAGTCATCTTCCTGGGCTGTGAATTAGAGGGGAAGGTTCCAGAGGCAACACCGAAGGGCTTGTGTGTCAGTATCTCTTCCCTGTTAAGCTTCACGCCCCCAAAATTCCGAACTCTGGCTAAACCTGTGGGTGCTGCGGCGTGTAGGTGGGGTGACACCTGGCAAGGAGGCTGGATGTGGGAAGCCCACCACCAGCAGCCACGGAGGCTCGGTCACTTTTTGAATCTCCTGCAGCCTAGATGGTCCCCCATGGTTTGGGTGTACTTGGATTCCTTTTAGCACTAGAAAGGCCCCCCTAGATTCTGAAGTTTTGGTTCCCCCCAGAAAGGAAGAGACACTACAGCTTTAAGGGGGTGCATTTGCAGGCACATCCTCCTCACGTCTCTCCGCTCGACCTCAGTGCACCCTTGGGACGCCAGGCTGCTCAGACTGCGGGGATTTGACACCGGCACATATCACCGAGGCCCGAGGCGAAAAGCATACCCATTGCTTTCCTTTTCCTTTCTTTTTCAGCTTAATTCTGATGGTATGTTGCCCTAGAGTTGATTTCCAAAGTGGGGTTTGGTTTAGGTGTACAGCAAGCTGATTCAACTACACATATAATATATCTAGTGTTTTTCGGCTTCCTTTTCCATATAGGTTATTGCAGAATGTTGAGCAGAGGTCCTGGTGTTGTACAGTAGTCCTTGTGTAGTGCGTGTTTTATATGTATGTGTATAGGTATTTTACTGTGTATGTGTTCATATGAACCACCCAACTTATATCTCCTACCCCACTTTTTGGTAACCCTAGGTTTATTCTGAAAGCCGGAGAGTCTGTTTCTGTTTAGGAAACTAGTTCAGTTGTATGTATGTTTCCATTCATCCTGTAAGTGATATCATATGCTATGGGTCCTCCTCTGTCTGACTGACTTCACTCAGTGTTTGGGCATCCCAGGTCCATCCATGTTGCTTCTGATGGCATTATTTCATTCCTTTTCCTGGCTAAGTAACAGTTCCTTGTATACACTTACCACGTCCTCTTTATGTATTCAGCACTCGGTGGGCTACTTGTTCTTGTGTCCTGGCATTTGTAAATAGTGCCGCAATGAACGTTGGGGTGCTTGTGTCTTTAAGAATTATGGATTTTCCTGAATAACGCCCAGGAGTGGGACTGCAGATGTATAGGGTCACTCTCTCTTTAGTTTCCTAAGAACAGGAATACACTGCTTTCTAGTGGCAGTTACCAATATACAGTTCCAATCACCGAGTGGGAAGGTTCCCTTTTCTCCACACTCATTCCCCATCGATTGTTTGTAGACTTTCTGATGCTGGCCATACTGCCTGCTGCGAGATGATGCCGCTTTATACTTTTGATATGCATTTCTCGAATAAGCAGTGATTTTGCAGTTCCTGTCGTGGTCGGGTTTTTTTTTTTTAAACAGAGTGAGTAAACATTCCCTTTTGAAATTGGGCTTCTTGAAAGTCTGTGTGTTTCGAATTATTTTTCGGTTACCTAATCCAGGTTGTTTTTGAGGACACGTGTCATTAAAAGCCCCACAGGCTTTGTGAATATTAGGTGCCCCGAAGCACCAGTTGTATAGTTGTTATTTCCGAAAATGTCCACAAGGCGGCAGCATTTCTTCGTGCCCACCTCTGTTTCCTCAGCAACCAAAAGCTTTAGGAAGAGTCATCTTCCTGGGCTGTGAATTAGAGGGGAAGGTGCCAGAGGCAACACCGAAGGGCTTGTGTGTCCCTATCTCTTCCCTGTTAAGCTTCACGCCCCTGAAGTTCCAAACTCTGGCTAAACCTGTGGGTGCTGAGTTATGTAGGTAGGGTGACACCTGGCAAGTTGGCTGGATATGGGAAGCCCACCAGCAGCAGCCACAGAGGCACGGTCACTTTTTGAATCTCCTGCAGCCTAGATGGTCCCCCATGGTTTGGGTGTACTTGGATTCCTTTTAGCACTAGAAAGGCCCCCCTAGATTCTGAAGTTTTGGTTCCCCCCAGAAAGGAAGAGACACTACAGCTTTAAGGGGGTGCATTTGCAGGCACATCCTCCTCACGTCTCTCCGCTCGACCTCAGTGCACCCTTGGGACCCCAGGCTGCTCAGACTGCGGGGATTTGACACCGGCACATATCACCGAGGCCCGAGGCAAAAAGCATACCCATTGCTTTCCTTTTACTTTGTTTTTCAGCTTAATTCTGATGGTATGTTGCCCTAGAGTTGATTTCCAAAGTGGGATTTAGTTTAGGTGTACAGCAAACTGATTCAACTGCACATATAATATATCTAGTGTTTTTCGTGTTCCTTTTCCCTATAGGTTACTGCAGAAAGTTGAGTTGAGGTCCTGGTGTTGTACAGTAGTCCTTGTGGAGTGCGTGTTTTATATATATGTTTACAGGTATTTTACTGTGTATGTGTTCATATGAACCACCTAACTTATATCTCCTACCCCACTTTTTGGTAACCCTAGGTTTATTCTGAAAGCCGGAGAGTCTGTTTCTGTTTAGGAAACGAGTTCAGTTGTATGTATGTTTCCATTCATCCTGTAAGTGATATCATATGCTCTGGATCCTCCTCTGTCTGACTGACTTCACTCAGTGTTGGGGCATCCCAGGTCCATCCATGTTGCTTCTGATGGCATTATTTCATTCTTTTTCCTGGCTGAGTAACAGTCCCTTGTATACATGTACAACCTCTTCTTTATGTATTCAGCACTCACTGGGCTACTTGTTCTTGTGTCCTGGCATTTGTAAATAGTGCCGCAATGAACGTTGGGATGCTTGTGTCTTTAAGAATTATGGATTTTCCTGAATAACGCCCAGGAGTGGGACTGCAGATGTATAGGGTCACTCTCTCTTTAGTTTCCTAAGAACAGGAATACACTGCTTTCTAGTGGCAGTTACCAATATACAGTTCCAATCACCGAGTGGGAAGGTTCCCTTTTCTCCACACTCATTCCCCATCGATTGTTTGTAGACTTTCTGATGCTGGCCATACTGCCTGCTGCGAGATGATGCCGCTTTATACTTTTGATATGCATTTCTCGAATAAGCAGTGATTTTGCAGTTCCTGTCGTGGTCGGGTTTTTTTTTTTTTAAACAGAGTGAGTAAACATTCCCTTTTGAAATTGGGCTTCTTGAAAGTCTGTGTGTTTCGAATTATTTTTCGGTTACCTAATCCAGGTTGTTTTTGAGGACACGTGTCATTAAAAGCCCCACAGGCTTTGTGAATATTAGGTGCCCCGAAGCACCAGTTGTATAGTTGTTATTTCCGAAAATGTCCACAAGGCGGCAGCATTTCTTCGTGCCCACCTCTGTTTCCTCAGCAACCAAAAGCTTTAGGAAGAGTCATCTTCCTGGGCTGTGAATTAGAGGGGAAGGTGCCAGAGGCAACACCGAAGGGCTTGTGTGTCCCTATCTCTTCCCTGTTAAGCTTCACGCCCCTGAAGTTCCAAACTCTGGCTAAACCTGTGGGTGCTGAGTTATGTAGGTAGGGTGACACCTGGCAAGTTGGCTGGATATGGGAAGCCCACCAGCAGCAGCCACAGAGGCACGGTCACTTTTTGAATCTCCTGCAGCCTAGATGGTCCCCCATGGTTTGGGTGTACTTGGATTCCTTTTAGCACTAGAAAGGCCCCCCTAGATTCTGAAGTTTTGGTTCCCCCCAGAAAGGAAGAGACACTACAGCTTTAAGGGGGTGCATTTGCAGGCACATCCTCCTCACGTCTCTCCGCTCGACCTCAGTGCACCCTTGGGACCCCAGGCTGCTCAGACTGCGGGGATTTGACACCGGCACATATCACCGAGGCCCGAGGCGAAAAGCATACCCATTGCTTTCCTTTTACTTTGTTTTTCAGCTTAATTCTGATGGTATGTTGCCCTAGAGTTGATTTCCAAAGTGGGATTTAGTTTAGGTGTACAGCAAACTGATTCAACTGCACATATAATATATCTAGTGTTTTTCGTGTTCCTTTTCCCTATAGGTTACTGCAGAAAGTTGAGTTGAGGTCCTGGTGTTGTACAGTAGTCCTTGTGGAGTGCGTGTTTTATATATATGTTTACAGGTATTTTACTGTGTATGTGTTCATATGAACCACCTAACTTATATCTCCTACCCCACTTTTTGGTAACCCTAGGTTTATTCTGAAAGCCGGAGAGTCTGTTTCTGTTTAGGAAACGAGTTCAGTTGTATGTATGTTTCCATTCATCCTGTAAGTGATATCATATGCTCTGGATCCTCCTCTGTCTGACTGACTTCACTCAGTGTTGGGGCATCCCAGGTCCATCCATGTTGCTTCTGATGGCATTATTTCATTCTTTTTCCTGGCTGAGTAACAGTCCCTTGTATACATGTACAACCTCTTCTTTATGTATTCAGCACTCACTGGGCTACTTGTTCTTGTGTCCTGGCATTTGTAAATAGTGCCGCAATGAACGTTGGGATGCTTGTGTCTTTAAGAATTATGGATTTTCCTGAATAACGCCCAGGAGTGGGACTGCAGATGTATAGGGTCACTCTCTCTTTAGTTTCCTAAGAACAGGAATACACTGCTTTCTAGTGGCAGTTACCAATATACAGTTCCAGTCACCGAGTGGGAAGGTTCCCTTTTCTCCACACTCATTCCCCGTCG
Organism: Mesoplodon mirus; assembly: GCF_964341445.2. Lineage (NCBI taxonomy): Eukaryota > Metazoa > Chordata > Mammalia > Artiodactyla > Ziphiidae > Mesoplodon > Mesoplodon mirus. The sequence continues at coordinate 2,438,813 of NC_138988.1, forward strand.
ATTGTTTGTAGACTTTCTGATGCTGGCCATACTGCCTGCTGCGAGATGATGCCGCTTTATACTTTTGATATGCATTTCTCGAATAAGCAGTGATTTTGCAGTTCCTGTCGTGGTCGGGTTTTTTTTTTTTAAACAGAGTGAGTAAACATTCCCTTTTGAAATTGGGCTTCTTGAAAGTCTGTGTGTTTCGAATTATTTTTCGGTTACCTAATCCAGGTTGTTTTTGAAGACACGTGTCATTAAAAGCCCCACAGGCTTTGTGAATATTAGGTGCCCCGAAGCACCAGTTGTATAGTTGTTATTTCCGAAAATGTCCACAAGGCGGCAGCATTTCTTCGTGCCCACCTCTGTTTCCTCAGCAACCAAAAGCTTTAGGAAGAGTCATCTTCCTGGGCTGTGAATTAGAGGGGAAGGTGCCAGAGGCAACACCGAAGGGCTTGTGTGTCCCTATCTCTTCCCTGTTAAGCTTCACGCCCCTGAAGTTCCAAACTCTGGCTAAACCTGTGGGTGCTGAGTTATGTAGGTAGGGTGACACCTGGCAAGTTGGCTGGATATGGGAAGCCCACCAGCAGCAGCCACGGAGGCTCGGTCACTTTTTGAATCTCCTGCAGCCTAGATGGTCCCCCATGGTTTGGGTGTACTTGGATTCCTTTTAGCACTAGAAAGGCCCCCCTAGATTCTGAAGTTTTGGTTCCCCCCAGAAAGGAAGAGACACTACAGCTTTAAGGGGGTGCATTTGCAGGCACATCCTCCTCACGTCTCTCCGCTCGACCTCAGTGCACCCTTGGGACCCCAGGCTGCTCAGACTGCGGGGATTTGACACCGGCACATATCACCGAGGCCCGAGGCGAAAAGCATACCCATTGCTTTCCTTTTACTTTCTTTTTCAGCTTAATTCTGATGGTATGTTGCCCTAGAGTTGATTTCCAAAGTGGGGTTTGGTTTAGGTGTACAGCAAGCTGATTCAACTACACATATAATATATCTAGTGTTTTTCGGCTTCCTTTTCCATATAGGTTATTGCAGAATGTTGAGCAGAGGTCCTGGTGTTGTTCAGTAGTCCTTGTGGAGTGCGTGTTATATATATATGTTTATAGGTATTGTACTGTGTATGTGTTCATGTGAACCGCACAACTTATATCTCCTACCCCACTTACTTTTTGGTAACCCTATGTTTATTCTGAAAGTCGGAGAGTGTGTTTCTGTTTAGTGAACTACTTCAGTTGTATGTATGTTTCCATTCCTCCTGTAAGTGATATCATATACTCTGGATCCTCCTCTGTCTGACTGACTTCACTCAGTGTTTGGGCATCCCAGGTCTATCCATGTTGCTTCTGATGGCATTATTTCATTCCTTTTCCTGGCTGAGTAACAGTCCGTTGTAAACACGTACGACCTCCTCTCAATGTATTCAGCACTCACTGGGCTGCTTGTTTTCGTGTCCTGGAGTTTGTAAATAGTGCCGCAGTGAAAGCTGGGGTGCTTGTGTCTTTATGAATTATAGATTTTCCCGAATAACGCCCAGGAGTGGGACTGCAGATGTGTAGGGTCACTTTCTCTTTAGTTTTCTAAGAACTGGGATACAGTGCTTTCTAGTGGCATTTACCAATGTACAGTTCCACTTAGCGAGGGGGAAGGTTCCCTTTTCTCCACACTCCTTCCCCATCGATTGTTTGTGGACTTTCTGATGCTGGCCATACTGCCTGCTGCGAGATGATGCCACTTTATAATTTTGATATGCATTTCTCGAATAAGCAGCGATTTTCCAGTTCCTGTAGTGGTCGGGGTTTGTTTTTTGAAACAGTGTGAGTAAACATTCCCTTTTGAAATTTGGCGTCTTGAAAGTCTGTGTTTCGAATTTTTTTTCGGTTAGCTAACCCAGGTCGTTTTTGAGGACACGTGTCATTAAAAGCCCCACAGGCTTTGTGAATATTAGGTGCCCTGAAGCACCGGTTGTAAAGTTGTTGTTACCGAAAATGTCCACAAGGCGGCAGCATTTCTTCGTGCCCATCTCTGTTTCCTCAGCAACCAAAAGCTTTAGGAAGAGTCATCTTCCTGGGCTGTGAATTAGAGGGGAAGGTTCCAGAGGCAACACCGAAGGGCTTGTGTGTCAGTATCTCTTCCCTGTTAAGCTTCACGCCCCCAAAATTCCGAACTCTGGCTAAACCTGTGGGTGCTGCGGCGTGTAGGTGGGGTGACACCTGGCAAGGAGGCTGGATGTGGGAAGCCCACCACCAGCAGCCACGGAGGCTCGGTCACTTTTTGAATCTCCTGCAGCCTAGATGGTCCCCCATGGTTTGGGTGTACTTGGATTCCTTTTAGCACTAGAAAGGCCCCCCTAGATTCTGAAGTTTTGGTTCCCCCCAGAAAGGAAGAGACACTACAGCTTTAAGGGGGTGCATTTGCAGGCACATCCTCCTCACGTCTCTCCGCTCGACCTCAGTGCACCCTTGGGACGCCAGGCTGCTCAGACTGCGGGGATTTGACACCGGCACATATCACCGAGGCCCGAGGCGAAAAGCATACCCATTGCTTTCCTTTTCCTTTCTTTTTCAGCTTAATTCTGATGGTATGTTGCCCTAGAGTTGATTTCCAAAGTGGGGTTTGGTTTAGGTGTACAGCAAGCTGATTCAACTACACATATAATATATCTAGTGTTTTTCGGCTTCCTTTTCCATATAGGTTATTGCAGAATGTTGAGCAGAGGTCCTGGTGTTGTACAGTAGTCCTTGTGTAGTGCGTGTTTTATATGTATGTGTATAGGTATTTTACTGTGTATGTGTTCATATGAACCACCCAACTTATATCTCCTACCCCACTTTTTGGTAACCCTAGGTTTATTCTGAAAGCCGGAGAGTCTGTTTCTGTTTAGGAAACTAGTTCAGTTGTATGTATGTTTCCATTCATCCTGTAAGTGATATCATATGCTATGGGTCCTCCTCTGTCTGACTGACTTCACTCAGTGTTTGGGCATCCCAGGTCCATCCATGTTGCTTCTGATGGCATTATTTCATTCCTTTTCCTGGCTAAGTAACAGTTCCTTGTATACACTTACCACGTCCTCTTTATGTATTCAGCACTCGGTGGGCTACTTGTTCTTGTGTCCTGGCATTTGTAAATAGTGCCGCAATGAACGTTGGGGTGCTTGTGTCTTTAAGAATTATGGATTTTCCTGAATAACGCCCAGGAGTGGGACTGCAGATGTATAGGGTCACTCTCTCTTTAGTTTCCTAAGAACAGGAATACACTGCTTTCTAGTGGCAGTTACCAATATACAGTTCCAATCACCGAGTGGGAAGGTTCCCTTTTCTCCACACTCATTCCCCATCGATTGTTTGTAGACTTTCTGATGCTGGCCATACTGCCTGCTGCGAGATGATGCCGCTTTATACTTTTGATATGCATTTCTCGAATAAGCAGTGATTTTGCAGTTCCTGTCGTGGTCGGGTTTTTTTTTTTTAAACAGAGTGAGTAAACATTCCCTTTTGAAATTGGGCTTCTTGAAAGTCTGTGTGTTTCGAATTATTTTTCGGTTACCTAATCCAGGTTGTTTTTGAGGACACGTGTCATTAAAAGCCCCACAGGCTTTGTGAATATTAGGTGCCCCGAAGCACCAGTTGTATAGTTGTTATTTCCGAAAATGTCCACAAGGCGGCAGCATTTCTTCGTGCCCACCTCTGTTTCCTCAGCAACCAAAAGCTTTAGGAAGAGTCATCTTCCTGGGCTGTGAATTAGAGGGGAAGGTGCCAGAGGCAACACCGAAGGGCTTGTGTGTCCCTATCTCTTCCCTGTTAAGCTTCACGCCCCTGAAGTTCCAAACTCTGGCTAAACCTGTGGGTGCTGAGTTATGTAGGTAGGGTGACACCTGGCAAGTTGGCTGGATATGGGAAGCCCACCAGCAGCAGCCACAGAGGCACGGTCACTTTTTGAATCTCCTGCAGCCTAGATGGTCCCCCATGGTTTGGGTGTACTTGGATTCCTTTTAGCACTAGAAAGGCCCCCCTAGATTCTGAAGTTTTGGTTCCCCCCAGAAAGGAAGAGACACTACAGCTTTAAGGGGGTGCATTTGCAGGCACATCCTCCTCACGTCTCTCCGCTCGACCTCAGTGCACCCTTGGGACCCCAGGCTGCTCAGACTGCGGGGATTTGACACCGGCACATATCACCGAGGCCCGAGGCAAAAAGCATACCCATTGCTTTCCTTTTACTTTGTTTTTCAGCTTAATTCTGATGGTATGTTGCCCTAGAGTTGATTTCCAAAGTGGGATTTAGTTTAGGTGTACAGCAAACTGATTCAACTGCACATATAATATATCTAGTGTTTTTCGTGTTCCTTTTCCCTATAGGTTACTGCAGAAAGTTGAGTTGAGGTCCTGGTGTTGTACAGTAGTCCTTGTGGAGTGCGTGTTTTATATATATGTTTACAGGTATTTTACTGTGTATGTGTTCATATGAACCACCTAACTTATATCTCCTACCCCACTTTTTGGTAACCCTAGGTTTATTCTGAAAGCCGGAGAGTCTGTTTCTGTTTAGGAAACGAGTTCAGTTGTATGTATGTTTCCATTCATCCTGTAAGTGATATCATATGCTCTGGATCCTCCTCTGTCTGACTGACTTCACTCAGTGTTGGGGCATCCCAGGTCCATCCATGTTGCTTCTGATGGCATTATTTCATTCTTTTTCCTGGCTGAGTAACAGTCCCTTGTATACATGTACAACCTCTTCTTTATGTATTCAGCACTCACTGGGCTACTTGTTCTTGTGTCCTGGCATTTGTAAATAGTGCCGCAATGAACGTTGGGATGCTTGTGTCTTTAAGAATTATGGATTTTCCTGAATAACGCCCAGGAGTGGGACTGCAGATGTATAGGGTCACTCTCTCTTTAGTTTCCTAAGAACAGGAATACACTGCTTTCTAGTGGCAGTTACCAATATACAGTTCCAGTCACCGAGTGGGAAGGTTCCCTTTTCTCCACACTCATTCCCCGTCGATTGTTTGTAGACTTTCTGATGCTGGCCATACTGCCTGCTGCGAGATGATGCCGCTTTATACTTTTGATATGCATTTCTCGAATAAGCAGTGATTTTGCAGTTCCTGTCGTGGTCGGGTTTTTTTTTTTTAAACAGAGTGAGTAAACATTCCCTTTTGAAATTGGGCTTCTTGAAAGTCTGTGTGTTTCGAATTATTTTTCGGTTACCTAATCCAGGTTGTTTTTGAAGACACGTGTCATTAAAAGCCCCACAGGCTTTGTGAATATTAGGTGCCCCGAAGCACCAGTTGTATAGTTGTTATTTCCGAAAATGTCCACAAGGCGGCAGCATTTCTTCGTGCCCACCTCTGTTTCCTCAGCAACCAAAAGCTTTAGGAAGAGTCATCTTCCTGGGCTGTGAATTAGAGGGGAAGGTGCCAGAGGCAACACCGAAGGGCTTGTGTGTCCCTATCTCTTCCCTGTTAAGCTTCACGCCCCTGAAGTTCCAAACTCTGGCTAAACCTGTGGGTGCTGAGTTATGTAGGTAGGGTGACACCTGGCAAGTTGGCTGGATATGGGAAGCCCACCAGCAGCAGCCACGGAGGCTCGGTCACTTTTTGAATCTCCTGCAGCCTAGATGGTCCCCCATGGTTTGGGTGTACTTGGATTCCTTTTAGCACTAGAAAGGCCCCCCTAGATTCTGAAGTTTTGGTTCCCCCCAGAAAGGAAGAGACACTACAGCTTTAAGGGGGTGCATTTGCAGGCACATCCTCCTCACGTCTCTCCGCTCGACCTCAGTGCACCCTTGGGACCCCAGGCTGCTCAGACTGCGGGGATTTGACACCGGCACATATCACCGAGGCCCGAGGCGAAAAGCATACCCATTGCTTTCCTTTTACTTTCTTTTTCAGCTTAATTCTGATGGTATGTTGCCCTAGAGTTGATTTCCAAAGTGGGGTTTGGTTTAGGTGTACAGCAAGCTGATTCAACTACACATATAATATATCTAGTGTTTTTCGGCTTCCTTTTCCATATAGGTTATTGCAGAATGTTGAGCAGAGGTCCTGGTGTTGTTCAGTAGTCCTTGTGGAGTGCGTGTTATATATATATGTTTATAGGTATTGTACTGTGTATGTGTTCATGTGAACCGCACAACTTATATCTCCTACCCCACTTACTTTTTGGTAACCCTATGTTTATTCTGAAAGTCGGAGAGTGTGTTTCTGTTTAGTGAACTACTTCAGTTGTATGTATGTTTCCATTCCTCCTGTAAGTGATATCATATACTCTGGATCCTCCTCTGTCTGACTGACTTCACTCAGTGTTTGGGCATCCCAGGTCTATCCATGTTGCTTCTGATGGCATTATTTCATTCCTTTTCCTGGCTGAGTAACAGTCCGTTGTAAACACGTACGACCTCCTCTCAATGTATTCAGCACTCACTGGGCTGCTTGTTTTCGTGTCCTGGAGTTTGTAAATAGTGCCGCAGTGAAAGCTGGGGTGCTTGTGTCTTTATGAATTATAGATTTTCCCGAATAACGCCCAGGAGTGGGACTGCAGATGTGTAGGGTCACTTTCTCTTTAGTTTTCTAAGAACTGGGATACAGTGCTTTCTAGTGGCATTTACCAATGTACAGTTCCACTTAGCGAGGGGGAAGGTTCCCTTTTCTCCACACTCCTTCCCCATCGATTGTTTGTGGACTTTCTGATGCTGGCCATACTGCCTGCTGCGAGATGATGCCACTTTATAATTTTGATATGCATTTCTCGAATAAGCAGCGATTTTCCAGTTCCTGTAGTGGTCGGGGTTTGTTTTTTGAAACAGTGTGAGTAAACATTCCCTTTTGAAATTTGGCGTCTTGAAAGTCTGTGTTTCGAATTTTTTTTCGGTTAGCTAACCCAGGTCGTTTTTGAGGACACGTGTCATTAAAAGCCCCACAGGCTTTGTGAATATTAGGTGCCCTGAAGCACCGGTTGTAAAGTTGTTGTTACCGAAAATGTCCACAAGGCGGCAGCATTTCTTCATGCCCATCTCTGTTTCCTCAGCAACCAAAAGCTTTAGGAAGAGTCATCTTCCTGGGCTGTGAATTAGAGGGGAAGGTTCCAGAGGCAACACCGAAGGGCTTGTGTGTCAGTATCTCTTCCCTGTTAAGCTTCACGCCCCCGAAATTCCGAACTCTGGCTAAACCTGTGGGTGCTGCGGCGTGTAGGTGGGGTGACACCTGGCAAGGAGGCTGGATGTGGGAAGCCCACCACCAGCAGCCACGGAGGCTCGGTCACTTTTTGAATCTCCTGCAGCCTAGATGGTCCCCCATGGTTTGGGTGTACTTGGATTCCTTTTAGCACTAGAAAGGCCCCCCTAGATTCTGAAGTTTTGGTTCCCCCCAGAAAGGAAGAGACACTACAGCTTTAAGGGGGTGCATTTGCAGGCACATCCTCCTCACGTCTCTCCGCTCGACCTCAGTGCACCCTTGGGACCCCAGGCTGCTCAGACTGCGGGGATTTGACACCGGCACATATCACCGAGGCCCGAGGCGAAAAGCATACCCATTGCTTTCCTTTTACTTTGTTTTTCAGCTTAATTCTGATGGTATGTTGCCCTAGAGTTGATTTCCAAAGTGGGATTTAGTTTAGGTGTACAGCAAACTGATTCAACTGCACATATAATATATCTAGTGTTTTTCGTGTTCCTTTTCCCTATAGGTTACTGCAGAAAGTTGAGTTGAGGTCCTGGTGTTGTACAGTAGTCCTTGTGGAGTGCGTGTTTTATATATATGTTTACAGGTATTTTACTGTGTATGTGTTCATATGAACCACCTAACTTATATCTCCTACCCCACTTTTTGGTAACCCTAGGTTTATTCTGAAAGCCGGAGAGTCTGTTTCTGTTTAGGAAACGAGTTCAGTTGTATGTATGTTTCCATTCATCCTGTAAGTGATATCATATGCTCTGGATCCTCCTCTGTCTGACTGACTTCACTCAGTGTTGGGGCATCCCAGGTCCATCCATGTTGCTTCTGATGGCATTATTTCATTCTTTTTCCTGGCTGAGTAACAGTCCCTTGTATACATGTACAACCTCTTCTTTATGTATTCAGCACTCACTGGGCTACTTGTTCTTGTGTCCTGGCATTTGTAAATAGTGCCGCAATGAACGTTGGGATGCTTGTGTCTTTAAGAATTATGGATTTTCCTGAATAACGCCCAGGAGTGGGACTGCAGATGTATAGGGTCACTCTCTCTTTAGTTTCCTAAGAACAGGAATACACTGCTTTCTAGTGGCAGTTACCAATATACAGTTCCAGTCACCGAGTGGGAAGGTTCCCTTTTCTCCACACTCATTCCCCGTCGATTGTTTGTAGACTTTCTGATGCTGGCCATACTGCCTGCTGCGAGATGATGCCGCTTTATACTTTTGATATGCATTTCTCGAATAAGCAGTGATTTTGCAGTTCCTGTCGTGGTCGGGTTTTTTTTTTTTAAACAGAGTGAGTAAACATTCCCTTTTGAAATTGGGCTTCTTGAAAGTCTGTGTGTTTCGAATTATTTTTCGGTTACCTAATCCAGGTTGTTTTTGAAGACACGTGTCATTAAAAGCCCCACAGGCTTTGTGAATATTAGGTGCCCCGAAGCACCAGTTGTATAGTTGTTATTTCCGAAAATGTCCACAAGGCGGCAGCATTTCTTCGTGCCCACCTCTGTTTCCTCAGCAACCAAAAGCTTTAGGAAGAGTCATCTTCCTGGGCTGTGAATTAGAGGGGAAGGTGCCAGAGGCAACACCGAAGGGCTTGTGTGTCCCTATCTCTTCCCTGTTAAGCTTCACGCCCCTGAAGTTCCAAACTCTGGCTAAACCTGTGGGTGCTGAGTTATGTAGGTAGGGTGACACCTGGCAAGTTGGCTGGATATGGGAAGCCCACCAGCAGCAGCCACGGAGGCTCGGTCACTTTTTGAATCTCCTGCAGCCTAGATGGTCCCCCATGGTTTGGGTGTACTTGGATTCCTTTTAGCACTAGAAAGGCCCCCCTAGATTCTGAAGTTTTGGTTCCCCCCAGAAAGGAAGAGACACTACAGCTTTAAGGGGGTGCATTTGCAGGCACATCCTCCTCACGTCTCTCCGCTCGACCTCAGTGCACCCTTGGGACCCCAGGCTGCTCAGACTGCGGGGATTTGACACCGGCACATATCACCGAGGCCCGAGGCGAAAAGCATACCCATTGCTTTCCTTTTACTTTCTTTTTCAGCTTAATTCTGATGGTATGTTGCCCTAGAGTTGATTTCCAAAGTGGGGTTTGGTTTAGGTGTACAGCAAGCTGATTCAACTACACATATAATATATCTAGTGTTTTTCGGCTTCCTTTTCCATATAGGTTATTGCAGAATGTTGAGCAGAGGTCCTGGTGTTGTTCAGTAGTCCTTGTGGAGTGCGTGTTATATATATATGTTTATAGGTATTGTACTGTGTATGTGTTCATGTGAACCGCACAACTTATATCTCCTACCCCACTTACTTTTTGGTAACCCTATGTTTATTCTGAAAGTCGGAGAGTGTGTTTCTGTTTAGTGAACTACTTCAGTTGTATGTATGTTTCCATTCCTCCTGTAAGTGATATCATATACTCTGGATCCTCCTCTGTCTGACTGACTTCACTCAGTGTTTGGGCATCCCAGGTCTATCCATGTTGCTTCTGATGGCATTATTTCATTCCTTTTCCTGGCTGAGTAACAGTCCGTTGTAAACACGTACGACCTCCTCTCAATGTATTCAGCACTCACTGGGCTGCTTGTTTTCGTGTCCTGGAGTTTGTAAATAGTGCCGCAGTGAAAGCTGGGGTGCTTGTGTCTTTATGAATTATAGATTTTCCCGAATAACGCCCAGGAGTGGGACTGCAGATGTGTAGGGTCACTTTCTCTTTAGTTTTCTAAGAACTGGGATACAGTGCTTTCTAGTGGCATTTACCAATGTACAGTTCCACTTAGCGAGGGGGAAGGTTCCCTTTTCTCCACACTCCTTCCCCATCGATTGTTTGTGGACTTTCTGATGCTGGCCATACTGCCTGCTGCGAGATGATGCCACTTTATAATTTTGATATGCATTTCTCGAATAAGCAGCGATTTTCCAGTTCCTGTAGTGGTCGGGGTTTGTTTTTTGAAACAGTGTGAGTAAACATTCCCTTTTGAAATTTGGCGTCTTGAAAGTCTGTGTTTCGAATTTTTTTTCGGTTAGCTAACCCAGGTCGTTTTTGAGGACACGTGTCATTAAAAGCCCCACAGGCTTTGTGAATATTAGGTGCCCTGAAGCACCGGTTGTAAAGTTGTTGTTACCGAAAATGTCCACAAGGCGGCAGCATTTCTTCGTGCCCATCTCTGTTTCCTCAGCAACCAAAAGCTTTAGGAAGAGTCATCTTCCTGGGCTGTGAATTAGAGGGGAAGGTTCCAGAGGCAACACCGAAGGGCTTGTGTGTCAGTATCTCTTCCCTGTTAAGCTTCACGCCCCCAAAATTCCGAACTCTGGCTAAACCTGTGGGTGCTGCGGCGTGTAGGTGGGGTGACACCTGGCAAGGAGGCTGGATGTGGGAAGCCCACCACCAGCAGCCACGGAGGCTCGGTCACTTTTTGAATCTCCTGCAGCCTAGATGGTCCCCCATGGTTTGGGTGTACTTGGATTCCTTTTAGCACTAGAAAGGCCCCCCTAGATTCTGAAGTTTTGGTTCCCCCCAGAAAGGAAGAGACACTACAGCTTTAAGGGGGTGCATTTGCAGGCACATCCTCCTCACGTCTCTCCGCTCGACCTCAGTGCACCCTTGGGACGCCAGGCTGCTCAGACTGCGGGGATTTGACACCGGCACATATCACCGAGGCCCGAGGCGAAAAGCATACCCATTGCTTTCCTTTTCCTTTCTTTTTCAGCTTAATTCTGATGGTATGTTGCCCTAGAGTTGATTTCCAAAGTGGGGTTTGGTTTAGGTGTACAGCAAGCTGATTCAACTACACATATAATATATCTAGTGTTTTTCGGCTTCCTTTTCCATATAGGTTATTGCAGAATGTTGAGCAGAGGTCCTGGTGTTGTACAGTAGTCCTTGTGTAGTGCGTGTTTTATATGTATGTGTATAGGTATTTTACTGTGTATGTGTTCATATGAACCACCCAACTTATATCTCCTACCCCACTTTTTGGTAACCCTAGGTTTATTCTGAAAGCCGGAGAGTCTGTTTCTGTTTAGGAAACTAGTTCAGTTGTATGTATGTTTCCATTCATCCTGTAAGTGATATCATATGCTATGGGTCCTCCTCTGTCTGACTGACTTCACTCAGTGTTTGGGCATCCCAGGTCCATCCATGTTGCTTCTGATGGCATTATTTCATTCCTTTTCCTGGCTAAGTAACAGTTCCTTGTATACACTTACCACGTCCTCTTTATGTATTCAGCACTCGGTGGGCTACTTGTTCTTGTGTCCTGGCATTTGTAAATAGTGCCGCAATGAACGTTGGGGTGCTTGTGTCTTTAAGAATTATGGATTTTCCTGAATAACGCCCAGGAGTGGGACTGCAGATGTATAGGGTCACTCTCTCTTTAGTTTCCTAAGAACAGGAATACACTGCTTTCTAGTGGCAGTTACCAATATACAGTTCCAATCACCGAGTGGGAAGGTTCCCTTTTCTCCACACTCATTCCCCATCGATTGTTTGTAGACTTTCTGATGCTGGCCATACTGCCTGCTGCGAGATGATGCCGCTTTATACTTTTGATATGCATTTCTCGAATAAGCAGTGATTTTGCAGTTCCTGTCGTGGTCGGGTTTTTTTTTTTTAAACAGAGTGAGTAAACATTCCCTTTTGAAATTGGGCTTCTTGAAAGTCTGTGTGTTTCGAATTATTTTTCGGTTACCTAATCCAGGTTGTTTTTGAGGACACGTGTCATTAAAAGCCCCACAGGCTTTGTGAATATTAGGTGCCCCGAAGCACCAGTTGTATAGTTGTTATTTCCGAAAATGTCCACAAGGCGGCAGCATTTCTTCGTGCCCACCTCTGTTTCCTCAGCAACCAAAAGCTTTAGGAAGAGTCATCTTCCTGGGCTGTGAATTAGAGGGGAAGGTGCCAGAGGCAACACCGAAGGGCTTGTGTGTCCCTATCTCTTCCCTGTTAAGCTTCACGCCCCTGAAGTTCCAAACTCTGGCTAAACCTGTGGGTGCTGAGTTATGTAGGTAGGGTGACACCTGGCAAGTTGGCTGGATATGGGAAGCCCACCAGCAGCAGCCACAGAGGCACGGTCACTTTTTGAATCTCCTGCAGCCTAGATGGTCCCCCATGGTTTGGGTGTACTTGGATTCCTTTTAGCACTAGAAAGGCCCCCCTAGATTCTGAAGTTTTGGTTCCCCCCAGAAAGGAAGAGACACTACAGCTTTAAGGGGGTGCATTTGCAGGCACATCCTCCTCACGTCTCTCCGCTCGACCTCAGTGCACCCTTGGGACCCCAGGCTGCTCAGACTGCGGGGATTTGACACCGGCACATATCACCGAGGCCCGAGGCAAAAAGCATACCCATTGCTTTCCTTTTACTTTGTTTTTCAGCTTAATTCTGATGGTATGTTGCCCTAGAGTTGATTTCCAAAGTGGGATTTAGTTTAGGTGTACAGCAAACTGATTCAACTGCACATATAATATATCTAGTGTTTTTCGTGTTCCTTTTCCCTATAGGTTACTGCAGAAAGTTGAGTTGAGGTCCTGGTGTTGTACAGTAGTCCTTGTGGAGTGCGTGTTTTATATATATGTTTACAGGTATTTTACTGTGTATGTGTTCATATGAACCACCTAACTTATATCTCCTACCCCACTTTTTGGTAACCCTAGGTTTATTCTGAAAGCCGGAGAGTCTGTTTCTGTTTAGGAAACGAGTTCAGTTGTATGTATGTTTCCATTCATCCTGTAAGTGATATCATATGCTCTGGATCCTCCTCTGTCTGACTGACTTCACTCAGTGTTGGGGCATCCCAGGTCCATCCATGTTGCTTCTGATGGCATTATTTCATTCTTTTTCCTGGCTGAGTAACAGTCCCTTGTATACATGTACAACCTCTTCTTTATGTATTCAGCACTCACTGGGCTACTTGTTCTTGTGTCCTGGCATTTGTAAATAGTGCCGCAATGAACGTTGGGATGCTTGTGTCTTTAAGAATTATGGATTTTCCTGAATAACGCCCAGGAGTGGGACTGCAGATGTATAGGGTCACTCTCTCTTTAGTTTCCTAAGAACAGGAATACACTGCTTTCTAGTGGCAGTTACCAATATACAGTTCCAGTCACCGAGTGGGAAGGTTCCCTTTTCTCCACACTCATTCCCCGTCGATTGTTTGTAGACTTTCTGATGCTGGCCATACTGCCTGCTGCGAGATGATGCCGCTTTATACTTTTGATATGCATTTCTCGAATAAGCAGTGATTTTGCAGTTCCTGTCGTGGTCGGGTTTTTTTTTTTTAAACAGAGTGAGTAAACATTCCCTTTTGAAATTGGGCTTCTTGAAAGTCTGTGTGTTTCGAATTATTTTTCGGTTACCTAATCCAGGTTGTTTTTGAAGACACGTGTCATTAAAAGCCCCACAGGCTTTGTGAATATTAGGTGCCCCGAAGCACCAGTTGTATAGTTGTTATTTCCGAAAATGTCCACAAGGCGGCAGCATTTCTTCGTGCCCACCTCTGTTTCCTCAGCAACCAAAAGCTTTAGGAAGAGTCATCTTCCTGGGCTGTGAATTAGAGGGGAAGGTGCCAGAGGCAACACCGAAGGGCTTGTGTGTCCCTATCTCTTCCCTGTTAAGCTTCACGCCCCTGAAGTTCCAAACTCTGGCTAAACCTGTGGGTGCTGAGTTATGTAGGTAGGGTGACACCTGGCAAGTTGGCTGGATATGGGAAGCCCACCAGCAGCAGCCACGGAGGCTCGGTCACTTTTTGAATCTCCTGCAGCCTAGATGGTCCCCCATGGTTTGGGTGTACTTGGATTCCTTTTAGCACTAGAAAGGCCCCCCTAGATTCTGAAGTTTTGGTTCCCCCCAGAAAGGAAGAGACACTACAGCTTTAAGGGGGTGCATTTGCAGGCACATCCTCCTCACGTCTCTCCGCTCGACCTCAGTGCACCCTTGGGACCCCAGGCTGCTCAGACTGCGGGGATTTGACACCGGCACATATCACCGAGGCCCGAGGCGAAAAGCATACCCATTGCTTTCCTTTTACTTTCTTTTTCAGCTTAATTCTGATGGTATGTTGCCCTAGAGTTGATTTCCAAAGTGGGGTTTGGTTTAGGTGTACAGCAAGCTGATTCAACTACACATATAATATATCTAGTGTTTTTCGGCTTCCTTTTCCATATAGGTTATTGCAGAATGTTGAGCAGAGGTCCTGGTGTTGTTCAGTAGTCCTTGTGGAGTGCGTGTTATATATATATGTTTATAGGTATTGTACTGTGTATGTGTTCATGTGAACCGCACAACTTATATCTCCTACCCCACTTACTTTTTGGTAACCCTATGTTTATTCTGAAAGTCGGAGAGTGTGTTTCTGTTTAGTGAACTACTTCAGTTGTATGTATGTTTCCATTCCTCCTGTAAGTGATATCATATACTCTGGATCCTCCTCTGTCTGACTGACTTCACTCAGTGTTTGGGCATCCCAGGTCTATCCATGTTGCTTCTGATGGCATTATTTCATTCCTTTTCCTGGCTGAGTAACAGTCCGTTGTAAACACGTACGACCTCCTCTCAATGTATTCAGCACTCACTGGGCTGCTTGTTTTCGTGTCCTGGAGTTTGTAAATAGTGCCGCAGTGAAAGCTGGGGTGCTTGTGTCTTTATGAATTATAGATTTTCCCGAATAACGCCCAGGAGTGGGACTGCAGATGTGTAGGGTCACTTTCTCTTTAGTTTTCTAAGAACTGGGATACAGTGCTTTCTAGTGGCATTTACCAATGTACAGTTCCACTTAGCGAGGGGGAAGGTTCCCTTTTCTCCACACTCCTTCCCCATCGATTGTTTGTGGACTTTCTGATGCTGGCCATACTGCCTGCTGCGAGATGATGCCACTTTATAATTTTGATATGCATTTCTCGAATAAGCAGCGATTTTCCAGTTCCTGTAGTGGTCGGGGTTTGTTTTTTGAAACAGTGTGAGTAAACATTCCCTTTTGAAATTTGGCGTCTTGAAAGTCTGTGTTTCGAATTTTTTTTCGGTTAGCTAACCCAGGTCGTTTTTGAGGACACGTGTCATTAAAAGCCCCACAGGCTTTGTGAATATTAGGTGCCCTGAAGCACCGGTTGTAAAGTTGTTGTTACCGAAAATGTCCACAAGGCGGCAGCATTTCTTCATGCCCATCTCTGTTTCCTCAGCAACCAAAAGCTTTAGGAAGAGTCATCTTCCTGGGCTGTGAATTAGAGGGGAAGGTTCCAGAGGCAACACCGAAGGGCTTGTGTGTCAGTATCTCTTCCCTGTTAAGCTTCACGCCCCCGAAATTCCGAACTCTGGCTAAACCTGTGGGTGCTGCGGCGTGTAGGTGGGGTGACACCTGGCAAGGAGGCTGGATGTGGGAAGCCCACCACCAGCAGCCACGGAGGCTCGGTCACTTTTTGAATCTCCTGCAGCCTAGATGGTCCCCCATGGTTTGGGTGTACTTGGATTCCTTTTAGCACTAGAAAGGCCCCCCTAGATTCTGAAGTTTTGGTTCCCCCCAGAAAGGAAGAGACACTACAGCTTTAAGGGGGTGCATTTGCAGGCACATCCTCCTCACGTCTCTCCGCTCGACCTCAGTGCACCCTTGGGACCCCAGGCTGCTCAGACTGCGGGGATTTGACACCGGCACATATCACCGAGGCCCGAGGCGAAAAGCATACCCATTGCTTTCCTTTTACTTTGTTTTTCAGCTTAATTCTGATGGTATGTTGCCCTAGAGTTGATTTCCAAAGTGGGATTTAGTTTAGGTGTACAGCAAACTGATTCAACTGCACATATAATATATCTAGTGTTTTTCGTGTTCCTTTTCCCTATAGGTTACTGCAGAAAGTTGAGTTGAGGTCCTGGTGTTGTACAGTAGTCCTTGTGGAGTGCGTGTTTTATATATATGTTTACAGGTATTTTACTGTGTATGTGTTCATATGAACCACCTAACTTATATCTCCTACCCCACTTTTTGGTAACCCTAGGTTTATTCTGAAAGCCGGAGAGTCTGTTTCTGTTTAGGAAACGAGTTCAGTTGTATGTATGTTTCCATTCATCCTGTAAGTGATATCATATGCTCTGGATCCTCCTCTGTCTGACTGACTTCACTCAGTGTTGGGGCATCCCAGGTCCATCCATGTTGCTTCTGATGGCATTATTTCATTCTTTTTCCTGGCTGAGTAACAGTCCCTTGTATACATGTACAACCTCTTCTTTATGTATTCAGCACTCACTGGGCTACTTGTTCTTGTGTCCTGGCATTTGTAAATAGTGCCGCAATGAACGTTGGGATGCTTGTGTCTTTAAGAATTATGGATTTTCCTGAATAACGCCCAGGAGTGGGACTGCAGATGTATAGGGTCACTCTCTCTTTAGTTTCCTAAGAACAGGAATACACTGCTTTCTAGTGGCAGTTACCAATATACAGTTCCAGTCACCGAGTGGGAAGGTTCCCTTTTCTCCACACTCATTCCCCGTCGATTGTTTGTAGACTTTCTGATGCTGGCCATACTGCCTGCTGCGAGATGATGCCGCTTTATACTTTTGATATGCATTTCTCGAATAAGCAGTGATTTTGCAGTTCCTGTCGTGGTCGGGTTTTTTTTTTTTAAACAGAGTGAGTAAACATTCCCTTTTGAAATTGGGCTTCTTGAAAGTCTGTGTGTTTCGAATTATTTTTCGGTTACCTAATCCAGGTTGTTTTTGAAGACACGTGTCATTAAAAGCCCCACAGGCTTTGTGAATATTAGGTGCCCCGAAGCACCAGTTGTATAGTTGTTATTTCCGAAAATGTCCACAAGGCGGCAGCATTTCTTCGTGCCCACCTCTGTTTCCTCAGCAACCAAAAGCTTTAGGAAGAGTCATCTTCCTGGGCTGTGAATTAGAGGGGAAGGTGCCAGAGGCAACACCGAAGGGCTTGTGTGTCCCTATCTCTTCCCTGTTAAGCTTCACGCCCCTGAAGTTCCAAACTCTGGCTAAACCTGTGGGTGCTGAGTTATGTAGGTAGGGTGACACCTGGCAAGTTGGCTGGATATGGGAAGCCCACCAGCAGCAGCCACGGAGGCTCGGTCACTTTTTGAATCTCCTGCAGCCTAGATGGTCCCCCATGGTTTGGGTGTACTTGGATTCCTTTTAGCACTAGAAAGGCCCCCCTAGATTCTGAAGTTTTGGTTCCCCCCAGAAAGGAAGAGACACTACAGCTTTAAGGGGGTGCATTTGCAGGCACATCCTCCTCACGTCTCTCCGCTCGACCTCAGTGCACCCTTGGGACCCCAGGCTGCTCAGACTGCGGGGATTTGACACCGGCACATATCACCGAGGCCCGAGGCGAAAAGCATACCCATTGCTTTCCTTTTACTTTCTTTTTCAGCTTAATTCTGATGGTATGTTGCCCTAGAGTTGATTTCCAAAGTGGGGTTTGGTTTAGGTGTACAGCAAGCTGATTCAACTACACATATAATATATCTAGTGTTTTTCGGCTTCCTTTTCCATATAGGTTATTGCAGAATGTTGAGCAGAGGTCCTGGTGTTGTTCAGTAGTCCTTGTGGAGTGCGTGTTATATATATATGTTTATAGGTATTGTACTGTGTATGTGTTCATGTGAACCGCACAACTTATATCTCCTACCCCACTTACTTTTTGGTAACCCTATGTTTATTGTGAAAGTCGGAGAGTGTGTTTCTGTTTAGTGAACTACTTCAGTTGTATGTATGTTTCCATTCCTCCTGTAAGTGATATCATATACTCTGGATCCTCCTCTGTCTGACTGACTTCACTCAGTGTTTGGGCATCCCAGGTCTATCCATGTTGCTTCTGATGGCATTATTTCATTCCTTTTCCTGGCTGAGTAACAGTCCGTTGTAAACACGTACGACCTCCTCTCAATGTATTCAGCACTCACTGGGCTGCTTGTTTTCGTGTCCTGGAGTTTGTAAATAGTGCCGCAGTGAAAGCTGGGGTGCTTGTGTCTTTATGAATTATAGATTTTCCCGAATAACGCCCAGGAGTGGGACTGCAGATGTGTAGGGTCACTTTCTCTTTAGTTTTCTAAGAACTGGGATACAGTGCTTTCTAGTGGCATTTACCAATGTACAGTTCCACTTAGCGAGGGGGAAGGTTCCCTTTTCTCCACACTCCTTCCCCATCGATTGTTTGTGGACTTTCTGATGCTGGCCATACTGCCTGCTGCGAGATGATGCCACTTTATAATTTTGATATGCATTTCTCGAATAAGCAGCGATTTTCCAGTTCCTGTAGTGGTCGGGGTTTGTTTTTTGAAACAGTGTGAGTAAACATTCCCTTTTGAAATTTGGCGTCTTGAAAGTCTGTGTTTCGAATTTTTTTTCGGTTAGCTAACCCAGGTCGTTTTTGAGGACACGTGTCATTAAAAGCCCCACAGGCTTTGTGAATATTAGGTGCCCTGAAGCACAGGTTGTAAAGTTGTTGTTACCGAAAATGTCCACAAGGCGGCAGCATTTCTTCATGCCCATCTCTGTTTCCTCAGCAACCAAAAGCTTTAGGAAGAGTCATCTTCCTGGGCTGTGAATTAGAGGGGAAGGTTCCAGAGGCAACACCGAAGGGCTTGTGTGTCAGTATCTCTTCCCTGTTAAGCTTCACGCCCCCAAAATTCCGAACTCTGGCTAAACCTGTGGGTGCTGCGGCGTGTAGGTGGGGTGACACCTGGCAAGGAGGCTGGATGTGGGAAGCCCACCACCAGCAGCCACGGAGGCTCGGTCACTTTTTGAATCTCCTGCAGCCTAGATGGTCCCCCATGGTTTGGGTGTACTTGGATTCCTTTTAGCACTAGAAAGGCCCCCCTAGATTCTGAAGTTTTGGTTCCCCCCAGAAAGGAAGAGACACTACAGCTTTAAGGGGGTGCATTTGCAGGCACATCCTCCTCACGTCTCTCCGCTCGACCTCAGTGCACCCTTGGGACCCCAGGCTGCTCAGACTGCGGGGATTTGACACCGGCACATATCACCGAGGCCCGAGGCGAAAAGCATACCCATTGCTTTCCTTTTCCTTTCTTTTTCAGCTTAATTCTGATGGTATGTTGCCCTAGAGTTGATTTCCAAAGTGGGGTTTGGTTTAGGTGTACAGCAAGCTGATTCAACTACACATATAATATATCTAGTGTTTTTCGGCTTCCTTTTCCATATAGGTTATTGCAGAATGTTGAGCAGAGGTCCTGGTGTTGTACAGTAGTCCTTGTGTAGTGCGTGTTTTATATGTATGTGTATAGGTATTTTACTGTGTATGTGTTCATATGAACCACCCAACTTATATCTCCTACCCCACTTTTTGGTAACCCTAGGTTTATTCTGAAAGCCGGAGAGTCTGTTTCTGTTTAGGAAACTAGTTCAGTTGTATGTATGTTTCCATTCATCCTGTAAGTGATATCATATGCTATGGGTCCTCCTCTGTCTGACTGACTTCACTCAGTGTTTGGGCATCCCAGGTCCATCCATGTTGCTTCTGATGGCATTATTTCATTCCTTTTCCTGGCTAAGTAACAGTTCCTTGTATACACTTACCACGTCCTCTTTATGTATTCAGCACTCGGTGGGCTACTTGTTCTTGTGTCCTGGCATTTGTAAATAGTGCCGCAATGAACGTTGGGGTGCTTGTGTCTTTAAGAATTATGGATTTTCCTGAATAACGCCCAGGAGTGGGACTGCAGATGTATAGGGTCACTCTCTCTTTAGTTTCCTAAGAACAGGAATACACTGCTTTCTAGTGGCAGTTACCAATATACAGTTCCAATCACCGAGTGGGAAGGTTCCCTTTTCTCCACACTCATTCCCCATCGATTGTTTGTAGACTTTCTGATGCTGGCCATACTGCCTGCTGCGAGATGATGCCGCTTTATACTTTTGATATGCATTTCTCGAATAAGCAGTGATTTTGCAGTTCCTGTCGTGGTCGGGTTTTTTTTTTTTTAAACAGAGTGAGTAAACATTCCCTTTTGAAATTGGGCTTCTTGAAAGTCTGTGTGTTTCGAATTATTTTTCGGTTACCTAATCCAGGTTGTTTTTGAGGACACGTGTCATTAAAAGCCCCACAGGCTTTGTGAATATTAGGTGCCCCGAAGCACCAGTTGTATAGTTGTTATTTCCGAAAATGTCCACAAGGCGGCAGCATTTCTTCGTGCCCACCTCTGTTTCCTCAGCAACCAAAAGCTTTAGGAAGAGTCATCTTCCTGGGCTGTGAATTAGAGGGGAAGGTGCCAGAGGCAACACCGAAGGGCTTGTGTGTCCCTATCTCTTCCCTGTTAAGCTTCACGCCCCTGAAGTTCCAAACTCTGGCTAAACCTGTGGGTGCTGAGTTATGTAGGTAGGGTGACACCTGGCAAGTTGGCTGGATATGGGAAGCCCACCAGCAGCAGCCACAGAGGCACGGTCCCTTTTTGAATCTCCTGCAGCCTAGATGGTCCCCCATGGTTTGGGTGTACTTGGATTCCTTTTAGCACTAGAAAGGCCCCCCTAGATTCTGAAGTTTTGGTTCCCCCCAGAAAGGAAGAGACACTACAGCTTTAAGGGGGTGCATTTGCAGGCACATCCTCCTCACGTCTCTCCGCTCGACCTCAGTGCACCCTTGGGACCCCAGGCTGCTCAGACTGCGGGGATTTGACACCGGCACATATCACCGAGGCCCGAGGCGAAAAGCATACCCATTGCTTTCCTTTTACTTTGTTTTTCAGCTTAATTCTGATGGTATGTTGCCCTAGAGTTGATTTCCAAAGTGGGATTTAGTTTAGGTGTACAGCAAACTGATTCAACTGCACATATAATATATCTAGTGTTTTTCGTGTTCCTTTTCCCTATAGGTTACTGCAGAAAGTTGAGTTGAGGTCCTGGTGTTGTACAGTAGTCCTTGTGGAGTGCGTGTTTTATATATATGTTTACAGGTATTTTACTGTGTATGTGTTCATATGAACCACCTAACTTATATCTCCTACCCCACTTTTTGGTAACCCTAGGTTTATTCTGAAAGCCGGAGAGTCTGTTTCTGTTTAGGAAACGAGTTCAGTTGTATGTATGTTTCCATTCATCCTGTAAGTGATATCATATGCTCTGGATCCTCCTCTGTCTGACTGACTTCACTCAGTGTTGGGGCATCCCAGGTCCATCCATGTTGCTTCTGATGGCATTATTTCATTCTTTTTCCTGGCTGAGTAACAGTCCCTTGTATACATGTACAACCTCTTCTTTATGTATTCAGCACTCACTGGGCTACTTGTTCTTGTGTCCTGGCATTTGTAAATAGTGCCGCAATGAACGTTGGGATGCTTGTGTCTTTAAGAATTATGGATTTTCCTGAATAACGCCCAGGAGTGGGACTGCAGATGTATAGGGTCACTCTCTCTTTAGTTTCCTAAGAACAGGAATACACTGCTTTCTAGTGGCAGTTACCAATATACAGTTCCAGTCACCGAGTGGGAAGGTTCCCTTTTCTCCACACTCATTCCCCGTCGATTGTTTGTAGACTTTCTGATGCTGGCCATACTGCCTGCTGCGAGATGATGCCGCTTTATACTTTTGATATGCATTTCTCGAATAAGCAGTGATTTTGCAGTTCCTGTCGTGGTCGGGTTTTTTTTTTTTAAACAGAGTGAGTAAACATTCCCTTTTGAAATTGGGCTTCTTGAAAGTCTGTGTGTTTCGAATTATTTTTCGGTTACCTAATCCAGGTTGTTTTTGAAGACACGTGTCATTAAAAGCCCCACAGGCTTTGTGAATATTAGGTGCCCCGAAGCACCAGTTGTATAGTTGTTATTTCCGAAAATGTCCACAAGGCGGCAGCATTTCTTCGTGCCCACCTCTGTTTCCTCAGCAACCAAAAGCTTTAGGAAGAGTCATCTTCCTGGGCTGTGAATTAGAGGGGAAGGTGCCAGAGGCAACACCGAAGGGCTTGTGTGTCCCTATCTCTTCCCTGTTAAGCTTCACGCCCCTGAAGTTCCAAACTCTGGCTAAACCTGTGGGTGCTGAGTTATGTAGGTAGGGTGACACCTGGCAAGTTGGCTGGATATGGGAAGCCCACCAGCAGCAGCCACGGAGGCTCGGTCACTTTTTGAATCTCCTGCAGCCTAGATGGTCCCCCATGGTTTGGGTGTACTTGGATTCCTTTTAGCACTAGAAAGGCCCCCCTAGATTCTGAAGTTTTGGTTCCCCCCAGAAAGGAAGAGACACTACAGCTTTAAGGGGGTGCATTTGCAGGCACATCCTCCTCACGTCTCTCCGCTCGACCTCAGTGCACCCTTGGGACCCCAGGCTGCTCAGACTGCGGGGATTTGACACCGGCACATATCACCGAGGCCCGAGGCGAAAAGCATACCCATTGCTTTCCTTTTACTTTCTTTTTCAGCTTAATTCTGATGGTATGTTGCCCTAGAGTTGATTTCCAAAGTGGGGTTTGGTTTAGGTGTACAGCAAGCTGATTCAACTACACATATAATATATCTAGTGTTTTTCGGCTTCCTTTTCCATATAGGTTATTGCAGAATGTTGAGCAGAGGTCCTGGTGTTGTTCAGTAGTCCTTGTGGAGTGCGTGTTATATATATATGTTTATAGGTATTGTACTGTGTATGTGTTCATGTGAACCGCACAACTTATATCTCCTACCCCACTTACTTTTTGGTAACCCTATGTTTATTCTGAAAGTCGGAGAGTGTGTTTCTGTTTAGTGAACTACTTCAGTTGTATGTATGTTTCCATTCCTCCTGTAAGTGATATCATATACTCTGGATCCTCCTCTGTCTGACTGACTTCACTCAGTGTTTGGGCATCCCAGGTCTATCCATGTTGCTTCTGATGGCATTATTTCATTCCTTTTCCTGGCTGAGTAACAGTCCGTTGTAAACACGTACGACCTCCTCTCAATGTATTCAGCACTCACTGGGCTGCTTGTTTTCGTGTCCTGGAGTTTGTAAATAGTGCCGCAGTGAAAGCTGGGGTGCTTGTGTCTTTATGAATTATAGATTTTCCCGAATAACGCCCAGGAGTGGGACTGCAGATGTGTAGGGTCACTTTCTCTTTAGTTTTCTAAGAACTGGGATACAGTGCTTTCTAGTGGCATTTACCAATGTACAGTTCCACTTAGCGAGGGGGAAGGTTCCCTTTTCTCCACACTCCTTCCCCATCGATTGTTTGTGGACTTTCTGATGCTGGCCATACTGCCTGCTGCGAGATGATGCCACTTTATAATTTTGATATGCATTTCTCGAATAAGCAGCGATTTTCCAGTTCCTGTAGTGGTCGGGGTTTGTTTTTTGAAACAGTGTGAGTAAACATTCCCTTTTGAAATTTGGCGTCTTGAAAGTCTGTGTTTCGAATTTTTTTTCGGTTAGCTAACCCAGGTCGTTTTTGAGGACACGTGTCATTAAAAGCCCCACAGGCTTTGTGAATATTAGGTGCCCTGAAGCACCGGTTGTAAAGTTGTTGTTACCGAAAATGTCCACAAGGCGGCAGCATTTCTTCATGCCCATCTCTGTTTCCTCAGCAACCAAAAGCTTTAGGAAGAGTCATCTTCCTGGGCTGTGAATTAGAGGGGAAGGTTCCAGAGGCAACACCGAAGGGCTTGTGTGTCAGTATCTCTTCCCTGTTAAGCTTCACGCCCCCGAAATTCCGAACTCTGGCTAAACCTGTGGGTGCTGCGGCGTGTAGGTGGGGTGACACCTGGCAAGGAGGCTGGATGTGGGAAGCCCACCACCAGCAGCCACAGAGGCTCGGTCACTTTTTGAATCTCCTGCAGCCTAGATGGTCCCCCATGGTTTGGGTGTACTTGGATTCCTTTTAGCACTAGAAAGGCCCCCCTAGATTCTGAAGTTTTGGTTCCCCCCAGAAAGGAAGAGACACTACAGCTTTAAGGGGGTGCATTTGCAGGCACATCCTCCTCACGTCTCTCCGCTCGACCTCAGTGCACCCTTGGGACCCCAGGCTGCTCAGACTGCGGGGATTTGACACCGGCACATATCACCGAGGCCCGAGGCGAAAAGCATACCCATTGCTTTCCTTTTCCTTTCTTTTTCAGCTTAATTCTGATGGTATGTTGCCCTAGAGTTGATTTCCAAAGTGGGGTTTGGTTTAGGTGTACAGCAAGCTGATTCAACTACACATATAATATATCTAGTGTTTTTCGGCTTCCTTTTCCATATAGGTTATTGCAGAATGTTGAGCAGAGGTCCTGGTGTTGTACAGTAGTCCTTGTGTAGTGCGTGTTTTATATGTATGTGTATAGGTATTTTACTGTGTATGTGTTCATATGAACCACCCAACTTATATCTCCTACCCCACTTTTTGGTAACCCTAGGTTTATTCTGAAAGCCGGAGAGTCTGTTTCTGTTTAGGAAACTAGTTCAGTTGTATGTATGTTTCCATTCATCCTGTAAGTGATATCATATGCTATGGGTCCTCCTCTGTCTGACTGACTTCACTCAGTGTTTGGGCATCCCAGGTCCATCCATGTTGCTTCTGATGGCATTATTTCATTCCTTTTCCTGGCTAAGTAACAGTTCCTTGTATACACTTACCACGTCCTCTTTATGTATTCAGCACTCGGTGGGCTACTTGTTCTTGTGTCCTGGCATTTGTAAATAGTGCCGCAATGAACGTTGGGGTGCTTGTGTCTTTAAGAATTATGGATTTTCCTGAATAACGCCCAGGAGTGGGACTGCAGATGTATAGGGTCACTCTCTCTTTAGTTTCCTAAGAACAGGAATACACTGCTTTCTAGTGGCAGTTACCAATATACAGTTCCAATCACCGAGTGGGAAGGTTCCCTTTTCTCCACACTCATTCCCCATCGATTGTTTGTAGACTTTCTGATGCTGGCCATACTGCCTGCTGCGAGATGATGCCGCTTTATACTTTTGATATGCATTTCTCGAATAAGCAGTGATTTTGCAGTTCCTGTCGTGGTCGGGTTTTTTTTTTTTTAAACAGAGTGAGTAAACATTCCCTTTTGAAATTGGGCTTCTTGAAAGTCTGTGTGTTTCGAATTATTTTTCGGTTACCTAATCCAGGTTGTTTTTGAGGACACGTGTCATTAAAAGCCCCACAGGCTTTGTGAATATTAGGTGCCCCGAAGCACCAGTTGTATAGTTGTTATTTCCGAAAATGTCCACAAGGCGGCAGCATTTCTTCGTGCCCACCTCTGTTTCCTCAGCAACCAAAAGCTTTAGGAAGAGTCATCTTCCTGGGCTGTGAATTAGAGGGGAAGGTGCCAGAGGCAACACCGAAGGGCTTGTGTGTCCCTATCTCTTCCCTGTTAAGCTTCACGCCCCTGAAGTTCCAAACTCTGGCTAAACCTGTGGGTGCTGAGTTATGTAGGTAGGGTGACACCTGGCAAGTTGGCTGGATATGGGAAGCCCACCAGCAGCAGCCACAGAGGCACGGTCCCTTTTTGAATCTCCTGCAGCCTAGATGGTCCCCCATGGTTTGGGTGTACTTGGATTCCTTTTAGCACTAGAAAGGCCCCCCTAGATTCTGAAGTTTTGGTTCCCCCCAGAAAGGAAGAGACACTACAGCTTTAAGGGGGTGCATTTGCAGGCACATCCTCCTCACGTCTCTCCGCTCGACCTCAGTGCACCCTTGGGACCCCAGGCTGCTCAGACTGCGGGGATTTGACACCGGCACATATCACCGAGGCCCGAGGCGAAAAGCGTACCCATTGCTTTCCTTTTACTTTCTTTTTCAGCTTAATTCTGATGGTATGTTGCACTAGAGTTGATTTCCAAAGTGGGGTTTGGTTTAGGTGTACAGCAAGCTGATTCAACTACACATATAATATATCTAGTGTTTTTCGGCTTCCTTTTCCATATAGGTTATTGCAGAATGTTGAGCAGAGGTCCTGGTGTTGTACAGTAGTCCTTGTGGAGTGCGTGTTATATATATATGTGTATAGGTATTTTACTGTGTATGTGTTCATGTGAACCGCACAACTTATATCTCCTACCCCACTTACTTTTTGGTAACCCTATGTTTATTCTTAAAGTCGGAGAGTGTGTTTCTGTTTAGTGAACTAGTTCAGTTGTATGTATGTTTCCATTCCTCCTGTAAGTGATATCATATGCTCTGGATCCTCCTCTGTCTGACTGACTTCACTCAGTGTTTGGGCATCCCAGGTCTATCCATGTTGCTTCTGATGGCATTATTTCATTCCTTTTCCTGGCTGAGTAACAGTCCGTTGTAAACACGTACGACCTCCTCTCAATGTATTCAGCACTCACTGGGCTGCTTGTTTTCGTGTCCTGGAGTTTGTAAATAGTGCCGCAATGAAAGCTGGGGTGCTTGTGTCTTTATGAATTATAGATTTTCCCGAATAACGCCCAGGAGTGGGACTGCAGATGTGTAGGGTCACTTTCTCTTTAGTTTTCTAAGAACTGGGATACAGTGCTTTCTAGTGGCATTTACCAATGTACAGTTCCACTTAGCGAGGGGGAAGGTTCCCTTTTCTCCACACTCCTTCCCCATCGATTGTTTGTGGACTTTCTGATGCTGGCCATACTGCCTGCTGCGAGATGATGCCACTTTATAATTTTGATATTCATTTCTCGAATAAGCAGCGATTTTCCTGTAGTGGCCGGGGTTTGTTTTTTGAAACAGTGTGAGTAAACATTCCCTTTTGAAATTTGGCGTCTTGAAAGTCTGTGTTTCGAATTTTTTTTCGGTTAGCTAACCCAGGTCGTTTTTGAGGACACGTGTCATTAAAAGCCCCACAGGCTTTGTGAATATTAGGTGCCCTGAAGCACCGGTTGTAAAGTTGTTGTTACCGAAAATGTCCACAAGGCGGCAGCATTTCTTCGTGCCCATCTCTGTTTCCTCAGCAACCAAAAGCTTTAGGAAGAGTCATCTTCCTGGGCTGTGAATTAGAGGGGAAGGTTCCAGAGGCAACACCGAAGGGCTTGTGTGTCAGTATCTCTTCCCTGTTAAGCTTCACGCCCCCGAAATTCCGAACTCTGGCTAAACCTGTGGGTGCTGCGGCGTGTAGGTGGGGTGACACCTGGCAAGGAGGCTGGATGTGGGAAGCCCACCACCAGCAGCCACGGAGGCTCGGTCACTTTTTGAATCTCCTGCAGCCTAGATGGTCCCCCATGGTTTGGGTGTACTTGGATTCCTTTTAGCACTAGAAAGGCCCCCCTAGATTCTGAAGTTTTGGTTCCCCCCAGAAAGGAAGAGACACTACAGCTTTAAGGGGGTGCATTTGCAGGCACATCCTCCTCACGTCTCTCCGCTCGACCTCAGTGCACCCTTGGGACCCCAGGCTGCTCAGACTGCGGGGATTTGACACCGGCACATATCACCGAGGCCCGAGGCGAAAAGCATACCCATTGCTTTCCTTTTCCTTTCTTTTTCAGCTTAATTCTGATGGTATGTTGCCCTAGAGTTGATTTCCAAAGTGGGGTTTGGTTTAGGTGTACAGCAAGCTGATTCAACTACACATATAATATATCTAGTGTTTTTCGGCTTCCTTTTCCATATAGGTTATTGCAGAATGTTGAGCAGAGGTCCTGGTGTTGTACAGTAGTCCTTGTGTAGTGCGTGTTTTATATGTATGTGTATAGGTATTTTACTGTGTATGTGTTCATATGAACCACCCAACTTATATCTCCTACCCCACTTTTTGGTAACCCTAGGTTTATTCTGAAAGCCGGAGAGTCTGTTTCTGTTTAGGAAACTAGTTCAGTTGTATGTATGTTTCCATTCATCCTGTAAGTGATATCATATGCTATGGGTCCTCCTCTGTCTGACTGACTTCACTCAGTGTTTGGGCATCCCAGGTCCATCCATGTTGCTTCTGATGGCATTATTTCATTCCTTTTCCTGGCTAAGTAACAGTTCCTTGTATACACTTACCACGTCCTCTTTATGTATTCAGCACTCGGTGGGCTACTTGTTCTTGTGTCCTGGCATTTGTAAATAGTGCCGCAATGAACGTTGGGGTGCTTGTGTCTTTAAGAATTATGGATTTTCCTGAATAACGCCCAGGAGTGGGACTGCAGATGTATAGGGTCACTCTCTCTTTAGTTTCCTAAGAACAGGAATACACTGCTTTCTAGTGGCAGTTACCAATATACAGTTCCAATCACCGAGTGGGAAGGTTCCCTTTTCTCCACACTCATTCCCCATCGATTGTTTGTAGACTTTCTGATGCTGGCCATACTGCCTGCTGCGAGATGATGCCGCTTTATACTTTTGATATGCATTTCTCGAATAAGCAGTGATTTTGCAGTTCCTGTCGTGGTCGGGTTTTTTTTTTTTTAAACAGAGTGAGTAAACATTCCCTTTTGAAATTGGGCTTCTTGAAAGTCTGTGTGTTTCGAATTATTTTTCGGTTACCTAATCCAGGTTGTTTTTGAGGACACGTGTCATTAAAAGCCCCACAGGCTTTGTGAATATTAGGTGCCCCGAAGCACCAGTTGTATAGTTGTTATTTCCGAAAATGTCCACAAGGCGGCAGCATTTCTTCGTGCCCACCTCTGTTTCCTCAGCAACCAAAAGCTTTAGGAAGAGTCATCTTCCTGGGCTGTGAATTAGAGGGGAAGGTGCCAGAGGCAACACCGAAGGGCTTGTGTGTCCCTATCTCTTCCCTGTTAAGCTTCACGCCCCTGAAGTTCCAAACTCTGGCTAAACCTGTGGGTGCTGAGTTATGTAGGTAGGGTGACACCTGGCAAGTTGGCTGGATATGGGAAGCCCACCAGCAGCAGCCACAGAGGCACGGTCACTTTTTGAATCTCCTGCAGCCTAGATGG
This sequence comes from Mesoplodon mirus, assembly GCF_964341445.2. Lineage (NCBI taxonomy): Eukaryota > Metazoa > Chordata > Mammalia > Artiodactyla > Ziphiidae > Mesoplodon > Mesoplodon mirus. The sequence goes on from NC_138988.1 coordinate 2,467,732, forward strand.
TCCCCCATGGTTTGGGTGTACTTGGATTCCTTTTAGCACTAGAAAGGCCCCCCTAGATTCTGAAGTTTTGGTTCCCCCCAGAAAGGAAGAGACACTACAGCTTTAAGGGGGTGCATTTGCAGGCACATCCTCCTCACGTCTCTCCGCTCGACCTCAGTGCACCCTTGGGACCCCAGGCTGCTCAGACTGCGGGGATTTGACACCGGCACATATCACCGAGGCCCGAGGCGAAAAGCATACCCATTGCTTTCCTTTTACTTTGTTTTTCAGCTTAATTCTGATGGTATGTTGCCCTAGAGTTGATTTCCAAAGTGGGATTTAGTTTAGGTGTACAGCAAACTGATTCAACTGCACATATAATATATCTAGTGTTTTTCGTGTTCCTTTTCCCTATAGGTTACTGCAGAAAGTTGAGTTGAGGTCCTGGTGTTGTACAGTAGTCCTTGTGGAGTGCGTGTTTTATATATATGTTTACAGGTATTTTACTGTGTATGTGTTCATATGAACCACCTAACTTATATCTCCTACCCCACTTTTTGGTAACCCTAGGTTTATTCTGAAAGCCGGAGAGTCTGTTTCTGTTTAGGAAACGAGTTCAGTTGTATGTATGTTTCCATTCATCCTGTAAGTGATATCATATGCTCTGGATCCTCCTCTGTCTGACTGACTTCACTCAGTGTTGGGGCATCCCAGGTCCATCCATGTTGCTTCTGATGGCATTATTTCATTCTTTTTCCTGGCTGAGTAACAGTCCCTTGTATACATGTACAACCTCTTCTTTATGTATTCAGCACTCACTGGGCTACTTGTTCTTGTGTCCTGGCATTTGTAAATAGTGCCGCAATGAACGTTGGGATGCTTGTGTCTTTAAGAATTATGGATTTTCCTGAATAACGCCCAGGAGTGGGACTGCAGATGTATAGGGTCACTCTCTCTTTAGTTTCCTAAGAACAGGAATACACTGCTTTCTAGTGGCAGTTACCAATATACAGTTCCAGTCACCGAGTGGGAAGGTTCCCTTTTCTCCACACTCATTCCCCGTCGATTGTTTGTAGACTTTCTGATGCTGGCCATACTGCCTGCTGCGAGATGATGCCGCTTTATACTTTTGATATGCATTTCTCGAATAAGCAGTGATTTTGCAGTTCCTGTCGTGGTCGGGTTTTTTTTTTTTAAACAGAGTGAGTAAACATTCCCTTTTGAAATTGGGCTTCTTGAAAGTCTGTGTGTTTCGAATTATTTTTCGGTTACCTAATCCAGGTTGTTTTTGAAGACACGTGTCATTAAAAGCCCCACAGGCTTTGTGAATATTAGGTGCCCCGAAGCACCAGTTGTATAGTTGTTATTTCCGAAAATGTCCACAAGGCGGCAGCATTTCTTCGTGCCCACCTCTGTTTCCTCAGCAACCAAAAGCTTTAGGAAGAGTCATCTTCCTGGGCTGTGAATTAGAGGGGAAGGTGCCAGAGGCAACACCGAAGGGCTTGTGTGTCCCTATCTCTTCCCTGTTAAGCTTCACGCCCCTGAAGTTCCAAACTCTGGCTAAACCTGTGGGTGCTGAGTTATGTAGGTAGGGTGACACCTGGCAAGTTGGCTGGATGTGGGAAGCCCACCAGCAGCAGCCACGGAGGCTCGGTCACTTTTTGAATCTCCTGCAGCCTAGATGGTCCCCCATGGTTTGGGTGTACTTGGATTCCTTTTAGCACTAGAAAGGCCCCCCTAGATTCTGAAGTTTTGGTTCCCCCCAGAAAGGAAGAGACACTACAGCTTTAAGGGGGTGCATTTGCAGGCACATCCTCCTCACGTCTCTCCGCTCGACCTCAGTGCACCCTTGGGACCCCAGGCTGCTCAGACTGCGGGGATTTGACACCGGCACATATCACCGAGGCCCGAGGCGAAAAGCATACCCATTGCTTTCCTTTTACTTTCTTTTTCAGCTTAATTCTGATGGTATGTTGCCCTAGAGTTGATTTCCAAAGTGGGGTTTGGTTTAGGTGTACAGCAAGCTGATTCAACTACACATATAATATATCTAGTGTTTTTCGGCTTCCTTTTCCATATAGGTTATTGCAGAATGTTGAGCAGAGGTCCTGGTGTTGTTCAGTAGTCCTTGTGGAGTGCGTGTTATATATATATGTTTATAGGTATTTTACTGTGTATGTGTTCATGTGAACCGCACAACTTATATCTCCTACCCCACTTACTTTTTGGTAACCCTATGTTTATTCTGAAAGTCGGAGAGTGTGTTTCTGTTTAGTGAACTACTTCAGTTGTATGTATGTTTCCATTCCTCCTGTAAGTGATATCATATGCTCTGGATCCTCCTCTGTCTGACTGACTTCACTCAGTGTTTGGGCATCCCAGGTCTATCCATGTTGCTTCTGATGGCATTATTTCATTCCTTTTCCTGGCTGAGTAACAGTCCGTTGTAAACACGTACGACCTCCTCTCAATGTATTCAGCACTCACTGGGCTGCTTGTTTTCGTGTCCTGGAGTTTGTAAATAGTGCCGCAGTGAAAGCTGGGGTGCTTGTGTCTTTATGAATTATAGATTTTCCCGAATAACGCCCAGGAGTGGGACTGCAGATGTGTAGGGTCACTTTCTCTTTAGTTTTCTAAGAACTGGGATACAGTGCTTTCTAGTGGCATTTACCAATGTACAGTTCCACTTAGCGAGGGGGAAGGTTCCCTTTTCTCCACACTCCTTCCCCATCGATTGTTTGTGGACTTTCTGATGCTGGGCATACTGCCTGCTGCGAGATGATGCCACTTTATAATTTTGATATGCATTTCTCGAATAAGCAGCGATTTTCCAGTTCCTGTAGTGGTCGGGGTTTGTTTTTTGAAACAGTGTGAGTAAACATTCCCTTTTTTTTTTTTTTTTTTTTTTCGGTATGCGGGCCTCTCACTGTTGTGGCCTCCCCCGTTGCGGAGCACAGGCTCCGGATGCGCAGGCCCAGCGGCCATGGCTCACGGGCCCAGCCGCTCCGCGGCATATGGGATCCTCCCAGACCGGGGCACGAACCCGTATCCCCTGCATCGGCAGGCGGACTCTCAACCACTGCGCCACCAGGGAGGCCCAAACATTCCCTTTTGAAATTTGGCGTCTTGAAAGTCTGTGTTTCGAATTTTTTTTCGGTTAGCTAACCCAGGTCGTTTTTGAGGACACGTGTCATTAAAAGCCCCACAGGCTTTGTGAATATTAGGTGCCCTGAAGCACCGGTTGTAAAGTTGTTGTTACCGAAAATGTCCACAAGGCGGCAGCATTTCTTCATGCCCATCTCTGTTTCCTCAGCAACCAAAAGCTTTAGGAAGAGTCATCTTCCTGGGCTGTGAATTAGAGGGGAAGGTTCCAGAGGCAACACCGAAGGGCTTGTGTGTCAGTATCTCTTCCCTGTTAAGCTTCACGCCCCCGAAATTCCGAACTCTGGCTAAACCTGTGGGTGCTGCGGCGTGTAGGTGGGGTGACACCTGGCAAGGAGGCTGGATGTGGGAAGCCCACCACCAGCAGCCACGGAGGCTCGGTCACTTTTTGAATCTCCTGCAGCCTAGATGGTCCCCCATGGTTTGGGTGTACTTGGATTCCTTTTAGCACTAGAAAGGCCCCCCTAGATTCTGAAGTTTTGGTTCCCCCCAGAAAGGAAGAGACACTACAGCTTTAAGGGGGTGCATTTGCAGGCACATCCTCCTCACGTCTCTCCGCTCGACCTCAGTGCACCCTTGGGACCCCAGGCTGCTCAGACTGCGGGGATTTGACACCGGCACATATCACCGAGGCCCGAGGCGAAAAGCATACCCATTGCTTTCCTTTTCCTTTCTTTTTCAGCTTAATTCTGATGGTATGTTGCCCTAGAGTTGATTTCCAAAGTGGGGTTTGGTTTAGGTGTACAGCAAGCTGATTCAACTACACATATAATATATCTAGTGTTTTTCGGCTTCCTTTTCCATATAGGTTATTGCAGAATGTTGAGCAGAGGTCCTGGTGTTGTACAGTAGTCCTTGTGTAGTGCGTGTTTTATATGTATGTGTATAGGTATTTTACTGTGTATGTGTTCATATGAACCACCCAACTTATATCTCCTACCCCACTTTTTGGTAACCCTAGGTTTATTCTGAAAGCCGGAGAGTCTGTTTCTGTTTAGGAAACTAGTTCAGTTGTATGTATGTTTCCATTCATCCTGTAAGTGATATCATATGCTATGGGTCCTCCTCTGTCTGACTGACTTCACTCAGTGTTTGGGCATCCCAGGTCCATCCATGTTGCTTCTGATGGCATTATTTCATTCCTTTTCCTGGCTAAGTAACAGTTCCTTGTATACACTTACCACGTCCTCTTTATGTATTCAGCACTCGGTGGGCTACTTGTTCTTGTGTCCTGGCATTTGTAAATAGTGCCGCAATGAACGTTGGGGTGCTTGTGTCTTTAAGAATTATGGATTTTCCTGAATAACGCCCAGGAGTGGGACTGCAGATGTATAGGGTCACTCTCTCTTTAGTTTCCTAAGAACAGGAATACACTGCTTTCTAGTGGCAGTTACCAATATACAGTTCCAATCACCGAGTGGGAAGGTTCCCTTTTCTCCACACTCATTCCCCATCGATTGTTTGTAGACTTTCTGATGCTGGCCATACTGCCTGCTGCGAGATGATGCCGCTTTATACTTTTGATATGCATTTCTCGAATAAGCAGTGATTTTGCAGTTCCTGTCGTGGTCGGGTTTTTTTTTTTTTAAACAGAGTGAGTAAACATTCCCTTTTGAAATTGGGCTTCTTGAAAGTCTGTGTGTTTCGAATTATTTTTCGGTTACCTAATCCAGGTTGTTTTTGAGGACACGTGTCATTAAAAGCCCCACAGGCTTTGTGAATATTAGGTGCCCCGAAGCACCAGTTGTATAGTTGTTATTTCCGAAAATGTCCACAAGGCGGCAGCATTTCTTCGTGCCCACCTCTGTTTCCTCAGCAACCAAAAGCTTTAGGAAGAGTCATCTTCCTGGGCTGTGAATTAGAGGGGAAGGTGCCAGAGGCAACACCGAAGGGCTTGTGTGTCCCTATCTCTTCCCTGTTAAGCTTCACGCCCCTGAAGTTCCAAACTCTGGCTAAACCTGTGGGTGCTGAGTTATGTAGGTAGGGTGACACCTGGCAAGTTGGCTGGATATGGGAAGCCCACCAGCAGCAGCCACAGAGGCACGGTCACTTTTTGAATCTCCTGCAGCCTAGATGGTCCCCCATGGTTTGGGTGTACTTGGATTCCTTTTAGCACTAGAAAGGCCCCCCTAGATTCTGAAGTTTTGGTTCCCCCCAGAAAGGAAGAGACACTACAGCTTTAAGGGGGTGCATTTGCAGGCACATCCTCCTCACGTCTCTCCGCTCGACCTCAGTGCACCCTTGGGACCCCAGGCTGCTCAGACTGCGGGGATTTGACACCGGCACATATCACCGAGGCCCGAGGCGAAAAGCATACCCATTGCTTTCCTTTTACTTTGTTTTTCAGCTTAATTCTGATGGTATGTTGCCCTAGAGTTGATTTCCAAAGTGGGATTTAGTTTAGGTGTACAGCAAACTGATTCAACTGCACATATAATATATCTAGTGTTTTTCGTGTTCCTTTTCCCTATAGGTTACTGCAGAAAGTTGAGTTGAGGTCCTGGTGTTGTACAGTAGTCCTTGTGGAGTGCGTGTTTTATATATATGTTTACAGGTATTTTACTGTGTATGTGTTCATATGAACCACCTAACTTATATCTCCTACCCCACTTTTTGGTAACCCTAGGTTTATTCTGAAAGCCGGAGAGTCTGTTTCTGTTTAGGAAACGAGTTCAGTTGTATGTATGTTTCCATTCATCCTGTAAGTGATATCATATGCTCTGGATCCTCCTCTGTCTGACTGACTTCACTCAGTGTTGGGGCATCCCAGGTCCATCCATGTTGCTTCTGATGGCATTATTTCATTCTTTTTCCTGGCTGAGTAACAGTCCCTTGTATACATGTACAACCTCTTCTTTATGTATTCAGCACTCACTGGGCTACTTGTTCTTGTGTCCTGGCATTTGTAAATAGTGCCGCAATGAACGTTGGGATGCTTGTGTCTTTAAGAATTATGGATTTTCCTGAATAACGCCCAGGAGTGGGACTGCAGATGTATAGGGTCACTCTCTCTTTAGTTTCCTAAGAACAGGAATACACTGCTTTCTAGTGGCAGTTACCAATATACAGTTCCAGTCACCGAGTGGGAAGGTTCCCTTTTCTCCACACTCATTCCCCGTCGATTGTTTGTAGACTTTCTGATGCTGGCCATACTGCCTGCTGCGAGATGATGCCGCTTTATACTTTTGATATGCATTTCTCGAATAAGCAGTGATTTTGCAGTTCCTGTCGTGGTCGGGTTTTTTTTTTTAAACAGAGTGAGTAAACATTCCCTTTTGAAATTGGGCTTCTTGAAAGTCTGTGTGTTTCGAATTATTTTTCGGTTACCTAATCCAGGTTGTTTTTGAAGACACGTGTCATTAAAAGCCCCACAGGCTTTGTGAATATTAGGTGCCCCGAAGCACCAGTTGTATAGTTGTTATTTCCGAAAATGTCCACAAGGCGGCAGCATTTCTTCGTGCCCACCTCTGTTTCCTCAGCAACCAAAAGCTTTAGGAAGAGTCATCTTCCTGGGCTGTGAATTAGAGGGGAAGGTGCCAGAGGCAACACCGAAGGGCTTGTGTGTCCCTATCTCTTCCCTGTTAAGCTTCACGCCCCTGAAGTTCCAAACTCTGGCTAAACCTGTGGGTGCTGAGTTATGTAGGTAGGGTGACACCTGGCAACGAGGCTGGATGTGGGAAGCCCACCAGCAGCAGCCACGGAGGCTCGGTCACTTTTTGAATCTCCTGCAGCCTAGATGGTCCCCCATGGTTTGGGTGTACTTGGATTCCTTTTAGCACTAGAAAGGCCCCCCTAGATTCTGAAGTTTTGGTTCCCCCCAGAAAGGAAGAGACACTACAGCTTTAAGGGGGTGCATTTGCAGGCACATCCTCCTCACGTCTCTCCGCTCGACCTCAGTGCACCCTTGGGACCCCAGGCTGCTCAGACTGCGGGGATTTGACACCGGCACATATCACCGAGGCCCGAGGCGAAAAGCATACCCATTGCTTTCCTTTTACTTTCTTTTTCAGCTTAATTCTGATGGTATGTTGCCCTAGAGTTGATTTCCAAAGTGGGGTTTGGTTTAGGTGTACAGCAAGCTGATTCAACTACACATATAATATATCTAGTGTTTTTCGGCTTCCTTTTCCATATAGGTTATTGCAGAATGTTGAGCAGAGGTCCTGGTGTTGTTCAGTAGTCCTTGTGGAGTGCGTGTTATATATATATGTTTATAGGTATTGTACTGTGTATGTGTTCATGTGAACCGCACAACTTATATCTCCTACCCCACTTACTTTTTGGTAACCCTATGTTTATTCTGAAAGTCGGAGAGTGTGTTTCTGTTTAGTGAACTACTTCAGTTGTATGTATGTTTCCATTCCTCCTGTAAGTGATATCATATACTCTGGATCCTCCTCTGTCTGACTGACTTCACTCAGTGTTTGGGCATCCCAGGTCTATCCATGTTGCTTCTGATGGCATTATTTCATTCCTTTTCCTGGCTGAGTAACAGTCCGTTGTAAACACGTACGACCTCCTCTCAATGTATTCAGCACTCACTGGGCTGCTTGTTTTCGTGTCCTGGAGTTTGTAAATAGTGCCGCAGTGAAAGCTGGGGTGCTTGTGTCTTTATGAATTATAGATTTTCCCGAATAACGCCCAGGAGTGGGACTGCAGATGTGTAGGGTCACTTTCTCTTTAGTTTTCTAAGAACTGGGATACAGTGCTTTCTAGTGGCATTTACCAATGTACAGTTCCACTTAGCGAGGGGGAAGGTTCCCTTTTCTCCACACTCCTTCCCCATCGATTGTTTGTGGACTTTCTGATGCTGGCCATACTGCCTGCTGCGAGATGATGCCACTTTATAATTTTGATATGCATTTCTCGAATAAGCAGCGATTTTCCAGTTCCTGTAGTGGTCGGGGTTTGTTTTTTGAAACAGTGTGAGTAAACATTCCCTTTTGAAATTTGGCGTCTTGAAAGTCTGTGTTTCGAATTTTTTTTCGGTTAGCTAACCCAGGTCGTTTTTGAGGACACGTGTCATTAAAAGCCCCACAGGCTTTGTGAATATTAGGTGCCCTGAAGCACCGGTTGTAAAGTTGTTGTTACCGAAAATGTCCACAAGGCGGCAGCATTTCTTCATGCCCATCTCTGTTTCCTCAGCAACCAAAAGCTTTAGGAAGAGTCATCTTCCTGGGCTGTGAATTAGAGGGGAAGGTTCCAGAGGCAACACCGAAGGGCTTGTGTGTCAGTATCTCTTCCCTGTTAAGCTTCACGCCCCCGAAATTCCGAACTCTGGCTAAACCTGTGGGTGCTGCGGCGTGTAGGTGGGGTGACACCTGGCAAGGAGGCTGGATGTGGGAAGCCCACCACCAGCAGCCACGGAGGCTCGGTCACTTTTTGAATCTCCTGCAGCCTAGATGGTCCCCCATGGTTTGGGTGTACTTGGATTCCTTTTAGCACTAGAAAGGCCCCCCTAGATTCTGAAGTTTTGGTTCCCCCCAGAAAGGAAGAGACACTACAGCTTTAAGGGGGTGCATTTGCAGGCACATCCTCCTCACGTCTCTCCGCTCGACCTCAGTGCACCCTTGGGACCCCAGGCTGCTCAGACTGCGGGGATTTGACACCGGCACATATCACCGAGGCCCGAGGCGAAAAGCATACCCATTGCTTTCCTTTTCCTTTCTTTTTCAGCTTAATTCTGATGGTATGTTGCCCTAGAGTTGATTTCCAAAGTGGGGTTTGGTTTAGGTGTACAGCAAGCTGATTCAACTACACATATAATATATCTAGTGTTTTTCGGCTTCCTTTTCCATATAGGTTATTGCAGAATGTTGAGCAGAGGTCCTGGTGTTGTACAGTAGTCCTTGTGTAGTGCGTGTTTTATATGTATGTGTATAGGTATTTTACTGTGTATGTGTTCATATGAACCACCCAACTTATATCTCCTACCCCACTTTTTGGTAACCCTAGGTTTATTCTGAAAGCCGGAGAGTCTGTTTCTGTTTAGGAAACTAGTTCAGTTGTATGTATGTTTCCATTCATCCTGTAAGTGATATCATATGCTATGGGTCCTCCTCTGTCTGACTGACTTCACTCAGTGTTTGGGCATCCCAGGTCCATCCATGTTGCTTCTGATGGCATTATTTCATTCCTTTTCCTGGCTAAGTAACAGTTCCTTGTATACACTTACCACGTCCTCTTTATGTATTCAGCACTCGGTGGGCTACTTGTTCTTGTGTCCTGGCATTTGTAAATAGTGCCGCAATGAACGTTGGGGTGCTTGTGTCTTTAAGAATTATGGATTTTCCTGAATAACGCCCAGGAGTGGGACTGCAGATGTATAGGGTCACTCTCTCTTTAGTTTCCTAAGAACAGGAATACACTGCTTTCTAGTGGCAGTTACCAATATACAGTTCCAATCACCGAGTGGGAAGGTTCCCTTTTCTCCACACTCATTCCCCATCGATTGTTTGTAGACTTTCTGATGCTGGCCATACTGCCTGCTGCGAGATGATGCCGCTTTATACTTTTGATATGCATTTCTCGAATAAGCAGTGATTTTGCAGTTCCTGTCGTGGTCGGGTTTTTTTTTTTTTAAACAGAGTGAGTAAACATTCCCTTTTGAAATTGGGCTTCTTGAAAGTCTGTGTGTTTCGAATTATTTTTCGGTTACCTAATCCAGGTTGTTTTTGAGGACACGTGTCATTAAAAGCCCCACAGGCTTTGTGAATATTAGGTGCCCCGAAGCACCAGTTGTATAGTTGTTATTTCCGAAAATGTCCACAAGGCGGCAGCATTTCTTCGTGCCCACCTCTGTTTCCTCAGCAACCAAAAGCTTTAGGAAGAGTCATCTTCCTGGGCTGTGAATTAGAGGGGAAGGTGCCAGAGGCAACACCGAAGGGCTTGTGTGTCCCTATCTCTTCCCTGTTAAGCTTCACGCCCCTGAAGTTCCAAACTCTGGCTAAACCTGTGGGTGCTGAGTTATGTAGGTAGGGTGACACCTGGCAAGTTGGCTGGATGTGGGAAGCCCACCAGCAGCAGCCACAGAGGCACGGTCACTTTTTGAATCTCCTGCAGCCTAGATGGTCCCCCATGGTTTGGGTGTACTTGGATTCCTTTTAGCACTAGAAAGGCCCCCCTAGATTCTGAAGTTTTGGTTCCCCCCAGAAAGGAAGAGACACTACAGCTTTAAGGGGGTGCATTTGCAGGCACATCCTCCTCACGTCTCTCCGCTCGACCTCAGTGCACCCTTGGGACCCCAGGCTGCTCAGACTGCGGGGATTTGACACCGGCACATATCACCGAGGCCCGAGGCGAAAAGCATACCCATTGCTTTCCTTTTACTTTGTTTTTCAGCTTAATTCTGATGGTATGTTGCCCTAGAGTTGATTTCCAAAGTGGGATTTAGTTTAGGTGTACAGCAAACTGATTCAACTGCACATATAATATATCTAGTGTTTTTCGTGTTCCTTTTCCCTATAGGTTACTGCAGAAAGTTGAGTTGAGGTCCTGGTGTTGTACAGTAGTCCTTGTGGAGTGCGTGTTTTATATATATGTTTACAGGTATTTTACTGTGTATGTGTTCATATGAACCACCTAACTTATATCTCCTACCCCACTTTTTGGTAACCCTAGGTTTATTCTGAAAGCCGGAGAGTCTGTTTCTGTTTAGGAAACGAGTTCAGTTGTATGTATGTTTCCATTCATCCTGTAAGTGATATCATATGCTCTGGATCCTCCTCTGTCTGACTGACTTCACTCAGTGTTGGGGCATCCCAGGTCCATCCATGTTGCTTCTGATGGCATTATTTCATTCTTTTTCCTGGCTGAGTAACAGTCCCTTGTATACATGTACAACCTCTTCTTTATGTATTCAGCACTCACTGGGCTACTTGTTCTTGTGTCCTGGCATTTGTAAATAGTGCCGCAATGAACGTTGGGATGCTTGTGTCTTTAAGAATTATGGATTTTCCTGAATAACGCCCAGGAGTGGGACTGCAGATGTATAGGGTCACTCTCTCTTTAGTTTCCTAAGAACAGGAATACACTGCTTTCTAGTGGCAGTTACCAATATACAGTTCCAGTCACCGAGTGGGAAGGTTCCCTTTTCTCCACACTCATTCCCCGTCGATTGTTTGTAGACTTTCTGATGCTGGCCATACTGCCTGCTGCGAGATGATGCCGCTTTATACTTTTGATATGCATTTCTCGAATAAGCAGTGATTTTGCAGTTCCTGTCGTGGTCGGGTTTTTTTTTTTTAAACAGAGTGAGTAAACATTCCCTTTTGAAATTGGGCTTCTTGAAAGTCTGTGTGTTTCGAATTATTTTTCGGTTACCTAATCCAGGTTGTTTTTGAAGACACGTGTCATTAAAAGCCCCACAGGCTTTGTGAATATTAGGTGCCCCGAAGCACCAGTTGTATAGTTGTTATTTCCGAAAATGTCCACAAGGCGGCAGCATTTCTTCGTGCCCACCTCTGTTTCCTCAGCAACCAAAAGCTTTAGGAAGAGTCATCTTCCTGGGCTGTGAATTAGAGGGGAAGGTGCCAGAGGCAACACCGAAGGGCTTGTGTGTCCCTATCTCTTCCCTGTTAAGCTTCACGCCCCTGAAGTTCCAAACTCTGGCTAAACCTGTGGGTGCTGAGTTATGTAGGTAGGGTGACACCTGGCAACGAGGCTGGATGTGGGAAGCCCACCAGCAGCAGCCACGGAGGCTCGGTCACTTTTTGAATCTCCTGCAGCCTAGATGGTCCCCCATGGTTTGGGTGTACTTGGATTCCTTTTAGCACTAGAAAGGCCCCCCTAGATTCTGAAGTTTTGGTTCCCCCCAGAAAGGAAGAGACACTACAGCTTTAAGGGGGTGCATTTGCAGGCACATCCTCCTCACGTCTCTCCGCTCGACCTCAGTGCACCCTTGGGACCCCAGGCTGCTCAGACTGCGGGGATTTGACACCGGCACATATCACCGAGGCCCGAGGCGAAAAGCGTACCCATTGCTTTCCTTTTACTTTCTTTTTCAGCTTAATTCTGATGGTATGTTGCACTAGAGTTGATTTCCAAAGTGGGGTTTGGTTTAGGTGTACAGCAAGCTGATTCAACTACACATATAATATATCTAGTGTTTTTCGGCTTCCTTTTCCATATAGGTTATTGCAGAATGTTGAGCAGAGGTCCTGGTGTTGTACAGTAGTCCTTGTGGAGTGCGTGTTATATATATATGTGTATAGGTATTTTACTGTGTATGTGTTCATGTGAACCGCACAACTTATATCTCCTACCCCACTTACTTTTTGGTAACCCTATGTTTATTCTGAAAGTCGGAGAGTGTGTTTCTGTTTAGTGAACTACTTCAGTTGTATGTATGTTTCCATTCCTCCTGTAAGTGATATCATATGCTCTGGATCCTCCTCTGTCTGACTGACTTCACTCAGTGTTTGGGCATCCCAGGTCTATCCATGTTGCTTCTGATGGCATTATTTCATTCCTTTTCCTCGCTGAGTAACAGTCCGTTGTAAACACGTACGACCTCCTCTCAATGTATTCAGCACTCACTGGGCTGCTTGTTTTCGTGTCCTGGAGTTTGTAAATAGTGCCGCAGTGAAAGCTGGGGTGCTTGTGTCTTTATGAATTATAGATTTTCCCGAATAACGCCCAGGAGTGGGACTGCAGATGTGTAGGGTCACTTTCTCTTTAGTTTTCTAAGAACTGGGATACAGTGCTTTCTAGTGGCATTTACCAATGTACAGTTCCACTTAGCGAGGGGGAAGGTTCCCTTTTCTCCACACTCCTTCCCCATCGATTGTTTGTGGACTTTCTGATGCTGGCCATACTGCCTGCTGCGAGATGATGCCACTTTATAATTTTGATATGCATTTCTCGAATAAGCAGCGATTTTCCTGTAGTGGCCGGGGTTTGTTTTTTGAAACAGTGTGAGTAAACATTCCCTTTTGAAATTTGGCGTCTTGAAAGTCTGTGTTTCGAATTTTTTTTCGGTTAGCTAACCCAGGTCGTTTTTGAGGACACGTGTCATTAAAAGCCCCACAGGCTTTGTGAATATTAGGTGCCCTGAAGCACCGGTTGTAAAGTTGTTGTTACCGAAAATGTCCACAAGGCGGCAGCATTTCTTCGTGCCCATCTCTGTTTCCTCAGCAACCAAAAGCTTTAGGAAGAGTCATCTTCCTGGGCTGTGAATTAGAGGGGAAGGTGCCAGAGGCAACACCGAAGGGCTTGTGTGTCAGTATCTCTTCCCTGTTAAGCTTCACGCCCCCGAAATTCCGAACTCTGGCTAAACCTGTGGGTGCTGCGGCGTGTAGGTGGGGTGACACCTGGCAAGGAGGCTGGATGTGGGAAGCCCACCACCAGCAGCCACGGAGGCTCGGTCACTTTTTGAATCTCCTGCAGCCTAGATGGTCCCCCATGGTTTGGGTGTACTTGGATTCCTTTTAGCACTAGAAAGGCCCCCCTAGATTCTGAAGTTTTGGTTCCCCCCAGAAAGGAAGAGACACTACAGCTTTAAGGGGGTGCATTTGCAGGCACATCCTCCTCACGTCTCTCCGCTCGACCTCAGTGCACCCTTGGGACCCCAGGCTGCTCAGACTGCGGGGATTTGACACCGGCACATATCACCGAGGCCCGAGGCGAAAAGCATACCCATTGCTTTCCTTTTCCTTTCTTTTTCAGCTTAATTCTGATGGTATGTTGCCCTAGAGTTGATTTCCAAAGTGGGGTTTGGTTTAGGTGTACAGCAAGCTGATTCAACTACACATATAATATATCTAGTGTTTTTCGGCTTCCTTTTCCATATAGGTTATTGCAGAATGTTGAGCAGAGGTCCTGGTGTTGTACAGTAGTCCTTGTGTAGTGCGTGTTTTATATGTATGTGTATAGGTATTTTACTGTGTATGTGTTCATATGAACCACCCAACTTATATCTCCTACCCCACTTTTTGGTAACCCTAGGTTTATTCTGAAAGCCGGAGAGTCTGTTTCTGTTTAGGAAACTAGTTCAGTTGTATGTATGTTTCCATTCATCCTGTAAGTGATATCATATGCTATGGGTCCTCCTCTGTCTGACTGACTTCACTCAGTGTTTGGGCATCCCAGGTCCATCCATGTTGCTTCTGATGGCATTATTTCATTCCTTTTCCTGGCTAAGTAACAGTTCCTTGTATACACTTACCACGTCCTCTTTATGTATTCAGCACTCGGTGGGCTACTTGTTCTTGTGTCCTGGCATTTGTAAATAGTGCCGCAATGAACGTTGGGGTGCTTGTGTCTTTAAGAATTATGGATTTTCCTGAATAACGCCCAGGAGTGGGACTGCAGATGTATAGGGTCACTCTCTCTTTAGTTTCCTAAGAACAGGAATACACTGCTTTCTAGTGGCAGTTACCAATATACAGTTCCAGTCACCGAGTGGGAAGGTTCCCTTTTCTCCACACTCATTCCCCATCGATTGTTTGTAGACTTTCTGATGCTGGCCATACTGCCTGCTGCGAGATGATGCCGCTTTATACTTTTGATATGCATTTCTCGAATAAGCAGTGATTTTGCAGTTCCTGTCGTGGTCGGGTTTTTTTTTTTTTAAACAGAGTGAGTAAACATTCCCTTTTGAAATTGGGCTTCTTGAAAGTCTGTGTGTTTCGAATTATTTTTCGGTTACCTAATCCAGGTTGTTTTTGAGGACACGTGTCATTAAAAGCCCCACAGGCTTTGTGAATATTAGGTGCCCCGAAGCACCAGTTGTATAGTTGTTATTTCCGAAAATGTCCACAAGGCGGCAGCATTTCTTCGTGCCCACCTCTGTTTCCTCAGCAACCAAAAGCTTTAGGAAGAGTCATCTTCCTGGGCTGTGAATTAGAGGGGAAGGTGCCAGAGGCAACACCGAAGGGCTTGTGTGTCCCTATCTCTTCCCTGTTAAGCTTCACGCCCCTGAAGTTCCAAACTCTGGCTAAACCTGTGGGTGCTGAGTTATGTAGGTAGGGTGACACCTGGCAAGTTGGCTGGATATGGGAAGCCCACCAGCAGCAGCCACAGAGGCACGGTCACTTTTTGAATCTCCTGCAGCCTAGATGGTCCCCCATGGTTTGGGTGTACTTGGATTCCTTTTAGCACTAGAAAGGCCCCCCTAGATTCTGAAGTTTTGGTTCCCCCCAGAAAGGAAGAGACACTACAGCTTTAAGGGGGTGCATTTGCAGGCACATCCTCCTCACGTCTCTCCGCTCGACCTCAGTGCACCCTTGGGACCCCAGGCTGCTCAGACTGCGGGGATTTGACACCGGCACATATCACCGAGGCCCGAGGCGAAAAGCGTACCCATTGCTTTCCTTTTACTTTCTTTTTCAGCTTAATTCTGATGGTATGTTGCCCTAGAGTTGATTTCCAAAGTGGGGTTTGGTTTAGGGGTACAGCAAGCTGATTCAACTACACATATAATATATCTAGTGTTTTTCGGCTTCCTTTTCCATATAGGTTATTGCAGAATGTTGAGCAGAGGTCCTGGTGTTGTACAGTAGTCCTTGTGGAGTGCGTGTTATATATATATGTGTATAGGTATTTTACTGTGTATGTGTTCATGTGAACCGCACAACTTATATCTCCTACCCCACTTACTTTTTGGTAACCCTATGTTTATTCTGAAAGTCGGAGAGTGTGTTTCTGTTTAGTGAACTACTTCAGTTGTATGTATGTTTCCATTCCTCCTGTAAGTGATATCATATGCTCTGGATCCTCCTCTGTCTGACTGACTTCACTCAGTGTTTGGGCATCCCAGGTCTATCCATGTTGCTTCTGATGGCATTATTTCATTCCTTTTCCTGGCTGAGTAACAGTCCGTTGTAAACACGTACGACCTCCTCTCAATGTATTCAGCACTCACTGGGCTGCTTGTTTTCGTGTCCTGGAGTTTGTAAATAGTGCCGCAGTGAAAGCTGGGGTGCTTGTGTCTTTATGAATTATAGATTTTCCCGAATAACGCCCAGGAGTGGGACTGCAGATGTGTAGGGTCACTTTCTCTTTAGTTTTCTAAGAACTGGGATACAGTGCTTTCTAGTGGCATTTACCAATGTACAGTTCCACTTAGCGAGGGGGAAGGTTCCCTTTTCTCCACACTCCTTCCCCATCGATTGTTTGTGGACTTTCTGATGCTGGCCATACTGCCTGCTGCGAGATGATGCCACTTTATAATTTTGATATGCATTTCTCGAATAAGCAGCGATTTTCCTGTAGTGGCCGGGGTTTGTTTTTTGAAACAGTGTGAGTAAACATTCCCTTTTGAAATTTGGCGTCTTGAAAGTCTGTGTTTCGAATTTTTTTTCGGTTAGCTAACCCAGGTCGTTTTTGAGGACACGTGTCATTAAAAGCCCCACAGGCTTTGTGAATATTAGGTGCCCTGAAGCACCGGTTGTAAAGTTGTTGTTACCGAAAATGTCCACAAGGCGGCAGCATTTCTTCGTGCCCATCTCTGTTTCCTCAGCAACCAAAAGCTTTAGGAAGAGTCATCTTCCTGGGCTGTGAATTAGAGGGGAAGGTTCCAGAGGCAACACCGAAGGGCTTGTGTGTCAGTATCTCTTCCCTGTTAAGCTTCACGCCCCCGAAATTCCGAACTCTGGCTAAACCTGTGGGTGCTGCGGCGTGTAGGTGGGGTGACACCTGGCAAGGAGGCTGGATGTGGGAAGCCCACCACCAGCAGCCACGGAGGCTCGGTCACTTTTTGAATCTCCTGCAGCCTAGATGGTCCCCCATGGTTTGGGTGTACTTGGATTCCTTTTAGCACTAGAAAGGCCCCCCTAGATTCTGAAGTTTTGGTTCCCCCCAGAAAGGAAGAGACACTACAGCTTTAAGGGGGTGCATTTGCAGGCACATCCTCCTCACGTCTCTCCGCTCGACCTCAGTGCACCCTTGGGACCCCAGGCTGCTCAGACTGCGGGGATTTGACACCGGCACATATCACCGAGGCCCGAGGCGAAAAGCATACCCATTGCTTTCCTTTTCCTTTCTTTTTCAGCTTAATTCTGATGGTATGTTGCCCTAGAGTTGATTTCCAAAGTGGGGTTTGGTTTAGGTGTACAGCAAGCTGATTCAACTACACATATAATATATCTAGTGTTTTTCGGCTTCCTTTTCCATATAGGTTATTGCAGAATGTTGAGCAGAGGTCCTGGTGTTGTACAGTAGTCCTTGTGTAGTGCGTGTTTTATATGTATGTGTATAGGTATTTTACTGTGTATGTGTTCATATGAACCACCCAACTTATATCTCCTACCCCACTTTTTGGTAACCCTAGGTTTATTCTGAAAGCCGGAGAGTCTGTTTCTGTTTAGGAAACTAGTTCAGTTGTATGTATGTTTCCATTCATCCTGTAAGTGATATCATATGCTATGGGTCCTCCTCTGTCTGACTGACTTCACTCAGTGTTTGGGCATCCCAGGTCCATCCATGTTGCTTCTGATGGCATTATTTCATTCCTTTTCCTGGCTAAGTAACAGTTCCTTGTATACACTTACCACGTCCTCTTTATGTATTCAGCACTCGGTGGGCTACTTGTTCTTGTGTCCTGGCATTTGTAAATAGTGCCGCAATGAACGTTGGGGTGCTTGTGTCTTTAAGAATTATGGATTTTCCTGAATAACGCCCAGGAGTGGGACTGCAGATGTATAGGGTCACTCTCTCTTTAGTTTCCTAAGAACAGGAATACACTGCTTTCTAGTGGCAGTTACCAATATACAGTTCCAATCACCGAGTGGGAAGGTTCCCTTTTCTCCACACTCATTCCCCATCGATTGTTTGTAGACTTTCTGATGCTGGCCATACTGCCTGCTGCGAGATGATGCCGCTTTATACTTTTGATATGCATTTCTCGAATAAGCAGTGATTTTGCAGTTCCTGTCGTGGTCGGGTTTTTTTTTTTTTAAACAGAGTGAGTAAACATTCCCTTTTGAAATTGGGCTTCTTGAAAGTCTGTGTGTTTCGAATTATTTTTCGGTTACCTAATCCAGGTTGTTTTTGAGGACACGTGTCATTAAAAGCCCCACAGGCTTTGTGAATATTAGGTGCCCCGAAGCACCAGTTGTATAGTTGTTATTTCCGAAAATGTCCACAAGGCGGCAGCATTTCTTCGTGCCCACCTCTGTTTCCTCAGCAACCAAAAGCTTTAGGAAGAGTCATCTTCCTGGGCTGTGAATTAGAGGGGAAGGTGCCAGAGGCAACACCGAAGGGCTTGTGTGTCCCTATCTCTTCCCTGTTAAGCTTCACGCCCCTGAAGTTCCAAACTCTGGCTAAACCTGTGGGTGCTGAGTTATGTAGGTAGGGTGACACCTGGCAAGTTGGCTGGATATGGGAAGCCCACCAGCAGCAGCCACAGAGGCACGGTCACTTTTTGAATCTCCTGCAGCCTAGATGGTCCCCCATGGTTTGGGTGTACTTGGATTCCTTTTAGCACTAGAAAGGCCCCCCTAGATTCTGAAGTTTTGGTTCCCCCCAGAAAGGAAGAGACACTACAGCTTTAAGGGGGTGCATTTGCAGGCACATCCTCCTCACGTCTCTCCGCTCGACCTCAGTGCACCCTTGGGACCCCAGGCTGCTCAGACTGCGGGGATTTGACACCGGCACATATCACCGAGGCCCGAGGCGAAAAGCATACCCATTGCTTTCCTTTTACTTTGTTTTTCAGCTTAATTCTGATGGTATGTTGCCCTAGAGTTGATTTCCAAAGTGGGATTTAGTTTAGGTGTACAGCAAACTGATTCAACTGCACATATAATATATCTAGTGTTTTTCGTGTTCCTTTTCCCTATAGGTTACTGCAGAAAGTTGAGTTGAGGTCCTGGTGTTGTACAGTAGTCCTTGTGGAGTGCGTGTTTTATATATATGTTTACAGGTATTTTACTGTGTATGTGTTCATATGAACCACCTAACTTATATCTCCTACCCCACTTTTTGGTAACCCTAGGTTTATTCTGAAAGCCGGAGAGTCTGTTTCTGTTTAGGAAACGAGTTCAGTTGTATGTATGTTTCCATTCATCCTGTAAGTGATATCATATGCTCTGGATCCTCCTCTGTCTGACTGACTTCACTCAGTGTTGGGGCATCCCAGGTCCATCCATGTTGCTTCTGATGGCATTATTTCATTCTTTTTCCTGGCTGAGTAACAGTCCCTTGTATACATGTACAACCTCTTCTTTATGTATTCAGCACTCACTGGGCTACTTGTTCTTGTGTCCTGGCATTTGTAAATAGTGCCGCAATGAACGTTGGGATGCTTGTGTCTTTAAGAATTATGGATTTTCCTGAATAACGCCCAGGAGTGGGACTGCAGATGTATAGGGTCACTCTCTCTTTAGTTTCCTAAGAACAGGAATACACTGCTTTCTAGTGGCAGTTACCAATATACAGTTCCAGTCACCGAGTGGGAAGGTTCCCTTTTCTCCACACTCATTCCCCGTCGATTGTTTGTAGACTTTCTGATGCTGGCCATACTGCCTGCTGCGAGATGATGCCGCTTTATACTTTTGATATGCATTTCTCGAATAAGCAGTGATTTTGCAGTTCCTGTCGTGGTCGGGTTTTTTTTTTTTAAACAGAGTGAGTAAACATTCCCTTTTGAAATTGGGCTTCTTGAAAGTCTGTGTGTTTCGAATTATTTTTCGGTTACCTAATCCAGGTTGTTTTTGAAGACACGTGTCATTAAAAGCCCCACAGGCTTTGTGAATATTAGGTGCCCCGAAGCACCAGTTGTATAGTTGTTATTTCCGAAAATGTCCACAAGGCGGCAGCATTTCTTCGTGCCCACCTCTGTTTCCTCAGCAACCAAAAGCTTTAGGAAGAGTCATCTTCCTGGGCTGTGAATTAGAGGGGAAGGTGCCAGAGGCAACACCGAAGGGCTTGTGTGTCCCTATCTCTTCCCTGTTAAGCTTCACGCCCCTGAAGTGCCAAACTCTGGCTAAACCTGTGGGTGCTGAGTTATGTAGGTAGGGTGACACCTGGCAACGAGGCTGGATGTGGGAAGCCCACCAGCAGCAGCCACGGAGGCTCGGTCACTTTTTGAATCTCCTGCAGCCTAGATGGTCCCCCATGGTTTGGGTGTACTTGGATTCCTTTTAGCACTAGAAAGGCCCCCCTAGATTCTGAAGTTTTGGTTCCCCCCAGAAAGGAAGAGACACTACAGCTTTAAGGGGGTGCATTTGCAGGCACATCCTCCTCACGTCTCTCCGCTCGACCTCAGTGCACCCTTGGGACCCCAGGCTGCTCAGACTGCGGGGATTTGACACCGGCACATATCACCGAGGCCCGAGGCGAAAAGCGTACCCATTGCTTTCCTTTTACTTTCTTTTTCAGCTTAATTCTGATGGTATGTTGCACTAGAGTTGATTTCCAAAGTGGGGTTTGGTTTAGGTGTACAGCAAGCTGATTCAACTACACATATAATATATCTAGTGTTTTTCGGCTTCCTTTTCCATATAGGTTATTGCAGAATGTTGAGCAGAGGTCCTGGTGTTGTACAGTAGTCCTTGTGGAGTGCGTGTTATATATATATGTGTACAGGTATTTTACTGTGTATGTGTTCATGTGAACCGCACAACTTATATCTCCTACCCCACTTACTTTTTGGTAACCCTATGTTTATTCTGAAAGTCGGAGAGTGTGTTTCTGTTTAGTGAACTACTTCAGTTGTATGTATGTTTCCATTCCTCCTGTAAGTGATATCATATGCTCTGGATCCTCCTCTGTCTGACTGACTTCACTCAGTGTTTGGGCATCCCAGGTCTATCCATGTTGCTTCTGATGGCATTATTTCATTCCTTTTCCTGGCTGAGTAACAGTCCGTTGTAAACACGTACGACCTCCTCTCAATGTATTCAGCACTCACTGGGCTGCTTGTTTTCGTGTCCTGGAGTTTGTAAATAGTGCCGCAATGAAAGCTGGGGTGCTTGTGTCTTTATGAATTATAGATTTTCCCGAATAACGCCCAGGAGTGGGACTGCAGATGTGTAGGGTCACTTTCTCTTTAGTTTTCTAAGAACTGGGATACAGTGCTTTCTAGTGGCATTTACCAATGTACAGTTCCACTTAGCGAGGGGGAAGGTTCCCTTTTCTCCACACTCCTTCCCCATCGATTGTTTGTGGACTTTCTGATGCTGGCCATACTGCCTGCTGCGAGATGATGCCACTTTATAATTTTGATATGCATTTCTCGAATAAGCAGCGATTTTCCTGTAGTGGCCGGGGTTTGTTTTTTGAAACAGTGTGAGTAAACATTCCCTTTTGAAATTTGGCGTCTTGAAAGTCTGTGTTTCGAATTTTTTTTCGGTTAGCTAACCCAGGTCGTTTTTGAGGACACGTGTCATTAAAAGCCCCACAGGCTTTGTGAATATTAGGTGCCCTGAAGCACCGGTTGTAAAGTTGTTGTTACCGAAAATGTCCACAAGGCGGCAGCATTTCTTCGTGCCCATCTCTGTTTCCTCAGCAACCAAAAGCTTTAGGAAGAGTCATCTTCCTGGGCTGTGAATTAGAGGGGAAGGTTCCAGAGGCAACACCGAAGGGCTTGTGTGTCAGTATCTCTTCCCTGTTAAGCTTCACGCCCCCGAAATTCCGAACTCTGGCTAAACCTGTGGGTGCTGCGGCGTGTAGGTGGGGTGACACCTGGCAAGGAGGCTGGATGTGGGAAGCCCACCACCAGCAGCCACGGAGGCTCGGTCACTTTTTGAATCTCCTGCAGCCTAGATGGTCCCCCATGGTTTGGGTGTACTTGGATTCCTTTTAGCACTAGAAAGGCCCCCCTAGATTCTGAAGTTTTGGTTCCCCCCAGAAAGGAAGAGACACTACAGCTTTAAGGGGGTGCATTTGCAGGCACATCCTCCTCACGTCTCTCCGCTCGACCTCAGTGCACCCTTGGGACCCCAGGCTGCTCAGACTGCGGGGATTTGACACCGGCACATATCACCGAGGCCCGAGGCGAAAAGCATACCCATTGCTTTCCTTTTCCTTTCTTTTTCAGCTTAATTCTGATGGTATGTTGCCCTAGAGTTGATTTCCAAAGTGGGGTTTGGTTTAGGTGTACAGCAAGCTGATTCAACTACACATATAATATATCTAGTGTTTTTCGGCTTCCTTTTCCATATAGGTTATTGCAGAATGTTGAGCAGAGGTCCTGGTGTTGTACAGTAGTCCTTGTGTAGTGCGTGTTTTATATGTATGTGTATAGGTATTTTACTGTGTATGTGTTCATATGAACCACCCAACTTATATCTCCTACCCCACTTTTTGGTAACCCTAGGTTTATTCTGAAAGCCGGAGAGTCTGTTTCTGTTTAGGAAACTAGTTCAGTTGTATGTATGTTTCCATTCATCCTGTAAGTGATATCATATGCTATGGGTCCTCCTCTGTCTGACTGACTTCACTCAGTGTTTGGGCATCCCAGGTCCATCCATGTTGCTTCTGATGGCATTATTTCATTCCTTTTCCTGGCTAAGTAACAGTTCCTTGTATACACTTACCACGTCCTCTTTATGTATTCAGCACTCGGTGGGCTACTTGTTCTTGTGTCCTGGCATTTGTAAATAGTGCCGCAATGAACGTTGGGGTGCTTGTGTCTTTAAGAATTATGGATTTTCCTGAATAACGCCCAGGAGTGGGACTGCAGATGTATAGGGTCACTCTCTCTTTAGTTTCCTAAGAACAGGAATACACTGCTTTCTAGTGGCAGTTACCAATATACAGTTCCAATCACCGAGTGGGAAGGTTCCCTTTTCTCCACACTCATTCCCCATCGATTGTTTGTAGACTTTCTGATGCTGGCCATACTGCCTGCTGCGAGATGATGCCGCTTTATACTTTTGATATGCATTTCTCGAATAAGCAGTGATTTTGCAGTTCCTGTCGTGGTC
Source organism: Mesoplodon mirus (assembly GCF_964341445.2). NCBI lineage: Eukaryota > Metazoa > Chordata > Mammalia > Artiodactyla > Ziphiidae > Mesoplodon > Mesoplodon mirus. Next base: position 2,490,741 of record NC_138988.1, read on the forward strand.
GGGTTTTTTTTTTTTTAAACAGAGTGAGTAAACATTCCCTTTTGAAATTGGGCTTCTTGAAAGTCTGTGTGTTTCGAATTATTTTTCGGTTACCTAATCCAGGTTGTTTTTGAGGACACGTGTCATTAAAAGCCCCACAGGCTTTGTGAATATTAGGTGCCCCGAAGCACCAGTTGTATAGTTGTTATTTCCGAAAATGTCCACAAGGCGGCAGCATTTCTTCGTGCCCACCTCTGTTTCCTCAGCAACCAAAAGCTTTAGGAAGAGTCATCTTCCTGGGCTGTGAATTAGAGGGGAAGGTGCCAGAGGCAACACCGAAGGGCTTGTGTGTCCCTATCTCTTCCCTGTTAAGCTTCACGCCCCTGAAGTGCCAAACTCTGGCTAAACCTGTGGGTGCTGAGTTATGTAGGTAGGGTGACACCTGGCAACGAGGCTGGATGTGGGAAGCCCACCAGCAGCAGCCACGGAGGCTCGGTCACTTTTTGAATCTCCTGCAGCCTAGATGGTCCCCCATGGTTTGGGTGTACTTGGATTCCTTTTAGCACTAGAAAGGCCCCCCTAGATTCTGAAGTTTTGGTTCCCCCCAGAAAGGAAGAGACACTACAGCTTTAAGGGGGTGCATTTGCAGGCACATCCTCCTCACGTCTCTCCGCTCGACCTCAGTGCACCCTTGGGACCCCAGGCTGCTCAGACTGCGGGGATTTGACACCGGCACATATCACCGAGGCCCGAGGCGAAAAGCGTACCCATTGCTTTCCTTTTACTTTCTTTTTCAGCTTAATTCTGATGGTATGTTGCACTAGAGTTGATTTCCAAAGTGGGGTTTGGTTTAGGTGTACAGCAAGCTGATTCAACTACACATATAATATATCTAGTGTTTTTCGGCTTCCTTTTCCATATAGGTTATTGCAGAATGTTGAGCAGAGGTCCTGGTGTTGTACAGTAGTCCTTGTGGAGTGCGTGTTATATATATATGTGTATAGGTATTTTACTGTGTATGTGTTCATGTGAACCGCACAACTTATATCTCCTACCCCACTTACTTTTTGGTAACCCTATGTTTATTCTGAAAGTCGGAGAGTGTGTTTCTGTTTAGTGAACTAGTTCAGTTGTATGTATGTTTCCATTCCTCCTGTAAGTGATATCATATGCTCTGGATCCTCCTCTGTCTGACTGACTTCACTCAGTGTTTGGGCATCCCAGGTCCATCCATGTTGCTTCTGATGGCATTATTTCATTCTTTTTCCTGGCTGAGTAACAGTCCCTTGTATACATGTACAACCTCTTCTTTATGTATTCAGCACTCGCTGGGCTGCTTGTTTTTGTGTCCTGGCGTTTGTAAATAGTGCCGCAATGAACGTTGTGGTGCTTGTGTCTTTATGAATTATGGATTTTCCCAAATAACGCCCAGGAGTGGGACTGCAGATGTGTAGGGTCACTTTCTCTTTAGTTTTCTAAGAACTGGGTTACAGTGCTTTCTAGTGGCATTTACCAATGTACAGTTCCACTTACCGAGGGGGAAGGTTCCCTTTTCTCCACACTCCTTCCCCATCGATTGTTTGTGGACTTTCTGATGCTGGCCATACTGCCTGCTGCGAGATGATGCCACTTTATAATTTTGATATGCATTTCTCAAATAAGCAGCGATTTTCCAGTTCCTGTAGTGGCCGGGGTTTGTTTTTTTAAACAGCGTGAGTAAACATTCCCTTTTGAAATTTGGCGTCTTGAAAGTCTGTGTTTCTAACTTTTTTTCGGTTAGCTAACCCAGGTCGTTTTTGAGGACACGTGTCATTAAAAGCCCCTCAGGCTTTGTGAATATTAGGTGCCCTGAACCACTTGTTGTAAAGTTGTTGTTACCGAAAATGTCCACAAGGCGGCAGCATTTCTTCGTGCCCACCTCTGTTTCCTCAGCAACCAAAAGCTTTAGGAAGAGTCATCTTCCTGGGCTGCGAATTAGAGGGGAAGGTGCCAGAGCTGTCTCAAGGGCTTGTGTGTCACTACTTCTTCGCCCTTCAGCGTCACCCGTCTCCTGAGACAAATGGCAACCCCTGCAAAATGGCCCTGTGTGCTGTGTTTCATCACTAGGGTGACTCCCAGTAGGGAAGCTGGAAGCTCCCCGCCTGCAGGACACGTGCAGGTGACTTCTCTAATCTCCTCTAGCCCAGAAGGTCCACTGTTGTTTCGGTGCCTCGGTTACATATAGGTGTAGGAGGGCCAATGTGGATCTGGAGATTGTTGTCCCCTCCCACAGGGAACGGACAAGACAGGTGCAAGGGGGGCCCCATTTGGGAGCACACCCTCCTGTGCTCCCTCATCCCCAGCACAGTCCAGCCTTGGGACTGAAGTCTGCTCATGCTTCAGGTATGTGATACCAGCCCAGGTCCCTGAGGCCAGAGGGGAATAGGGCAGACATTTCTTTGCTATTCTTGTTTATTTTCATGGTATGTTGGAGTATAGTTGATTTACAATGTTGTTTTGTTTTCAGGTATACAGCAACCTGATTCACTTATTGATATTCATGTATCTATTCTATTTCAAATTCTTTTCCCATATAGGTTATTGCAGAACGTTGAACAGAGTTCCCTGTGCTTTATAGGAGGTCCATGTTGATTATCCATCAAATATATATATATATATATATATATATATATATATATATATATATATATATATATACACATACATACACACAGATAAATAAATATGCTTGTGTGTATATGAAGCCCGACCTCCTAATTTATCCTTTGCCCCCACTTTTCCTTTTTGGTAGCCCTACGTTCGTTTTCCAAGTGTGTAAGTGTGTTGCTGTTTTGTAAATGAGTTCATGTGCATCTGTTGTTCAATCCTAGGTATAAGTGATACATGCTATTTGTCTTCCTCTGTCTGACTCACTCCACTTACTGTATGAGCATCCCAGGTCCATGCATGTTGCTGCCAATAGGATTATTACATTGTTGTTTATGGCTGAGTAAATAGTCCATTGTATATACGTACCACATTGTCTGTATCCAGTCATCTGTCGGTGGACATTTTGGTTGTTTCTGTGTCCTGGCTGTTGGAACTATAACCGTGGCGTGCCTGGTTCATTTCCAATTATGAGTTTCTCCAGATATATGCCCAGGATTGCTCCTGGGGCCGGGCTCTTTTTAGGTTGGTTAGGAACTTCGATAGTGTACTTTATGGTGGCTTTTACCAATGTACATTCCCACGAAAATGTAGGAGGGTTCCACTTTTTTGGTCCTCGAATTTCAATGTGGACAGTGAGGGCTTGTCTCAGTGGTCCTTTTGGCAGGGGTCTGTTTATGCTCTCAGGACAGATACCTGCAGTGCAGCCGTGTCCCAGAGATCAGCTGGCTGGATACACACTGACAGTTGCTGGCGAGGGGGCCACTTGTGAGGAATGACTGGTGTCTCTTTCTCCAGAAAAACATCTCGGGGGCCTACGAGGTCAGCAAGAAGTCTCCCAAGTCTGTTGTGAAGGTGATCAAGATCTCAGCCCCGGCCAAGGATGCTGTCTATAACTATAGTATCCAGACCCTGAACTCTACAGAGCTTGCAAAGAAGGAGCTGTATCGAGAGATGGCCAAGGTGAGTTACGGCCCAGGGAGGGGAGCAGCCAGCCACGCACCTCCACCCGAGGCGTGAACCCTCTAGACACGCAGTTGAGCCCAGAGGCCCCCAGCGCCTGTCCAGGTGGGCGTGGCTGTGAATGGCCACAGGTTCTTGGCTCTCAGTGGCCTTTCATTGCTGCCTAGGAAAGGCAGCCTAACCCCGGTGAGGAAAGCCTGGGCTTAGGCTTCCTTCCAGCCCTGACCGCTTCAGAAAAGGGCTCTGTCAAAGGGGACGGGGATGTGGCCCTCACTGGTCTGCTACCTGGCTCTGGTAACCAGCATGCACCCCACACCGCCAGGAGCCAGCATCCTGCCCCCAAGACTGGCAGCCGGTCAGCCCCACCGAGGTCCGCTGTCAGCCCGTCTATCTACGTCTGCTCATGTTTCCAGGAGCCGAGGAAGAGACTCACGTACTCCCAGAGCTACCTGTCAGCCACAGTGGAGCCTCAGGATTCCGAGGAGGAGAAGAGAAAAGCCGAGAGGAAGTCCCGCGACGCCTGGCTCACACCCAACGGGTTCCAAGTGACCGGTCTTCACAGCACGGGCAGGACACATCACCTGGGGCTGCCACCCCTCGGCGCCGTCACAGAGGTGGGTGGCGGGAGTGGGTCTCTGGTGGGCGTCTGCAGGGGCCTCCCCCTGACCTGCGGCCCCGCGATGTAGGAGTGGAGGGAGAGAGCACTGTTTGCTAACGTGCTGGAGCCAGCGCTGCACCGAGAAAGCTGGGGCTGGGACCGGCGCCACCAGGACTTCGATCTGTACACGCGGCCGCCGCCGTTCTTGGAGCTGCCGCCCCCTCCCGCGCCGAAGCCCGGGACAGGTAACCGTGGGCGGCCCCCGTTCAGTGGCTGTGTTTTAGCAGCCACACTCCGGGGCTGGGAAATCAGGATTCGGCGGGGGCCTGGTGTCAGAGCGCAGGCTGGGCTGGAACTTCTGGTTCCAGCTGGATTCATCACTTGCTGTGTGACGGGGGGCAGGTCCCGCCACTGCTCTGGGCTTGGTTTCTATGAAAGGGAGGCGTTGGAAGGTAGGGCTAAGGGCTTTCAGGCTTCACACTGTGTTACCCATGACCAGCCTCGGGAGGCTCTGGGCGCTGCTGGGCCCTTCCAGCTCCCAGACACGGCCAGTTGTCATCCGTGGGGGAGGGTGGGAGCCTGGCCACACCAACCCCTCCAAGTCCTCTTCATCCCGTTTGTGAAGAGGGACCAGAAATCATTTATAGGTAGAGAACGGAATCTGTGAATTAACAGAACCAGAATCTTCAGGGAGAAAGAGAGGTGACTTGATGTGGCCACAGACCCCTTGCCCAGAAAGCTAGGCTGGATAAATGGTGGAGCGCTTTCCCTCCCTGACTCCTAAGGGCCGCTGGTAACAGCTCCGTGAAACCGGAGGACGGAGGACGTGGTGACAAGCTGCTGAAACTGGCCTCTCCCCTCCTGTGGACTGTGCCACCTCCCTTCAGTAGAGGCCCCAGGCTCTGGGGCTGCAGGCAGGGTCCCAGGCTCAGGGTCACTGCTGTGGTCCAGCCCAGGGACACCAGGCTCGCTGCTCCAGCTCTTCCCAGCCCCAGTTCCCAGGGCACACGGCTGAAGACACATGGGTGAGAACAGCTCCCCACAGCAGGGGACAAAGAGAACCTGCTGCAGACAGGCCTCCCCCCTCCTGAGGACTCCAAGCAGACTGCTGTCCTGGCACCAGGTGAGAAGCCATGACCTCTCCATCCACGCCAGCAAAGAAGCTGGGCTGTCATCGGGAAGATGAGCTGTCACCACGCCAGTGGCAGGCCTAGCCCCGCCCCCTGAGCCAGCCCAGCTCCCAGGTGGATGACGCCGCCTCCTCGCAGGAGCAAAGCCTGGCCGCCTCAAGGCAATGCCTGTGATGGACAGACCACCAGGAGCCGCGCAGAGCAGGAAGCCTGCCAGGTAAGCACACCAGGATAGGGTGTAGAGGCCCGTTTGCGCCGCCGGAAGAAGCTGCTTGTCCTTGTCAAGTGCCAGCTGGGAGCAGCTCCTGCTGTCAGGCAGCAGCAACCTTACCTGCGAAGGACCAAAACCCACCCGGCACTGTGGCCCGGGGAACCTGCCCCCCTGCTCCTGGAGCCCGCTCCTCTCTCACACGAGGACAAAGGGCCCTGGAAGCCACCACCAGAGGGTGGCTCTGCGGAAACAGGTGACCAGTGCAGAAGACACTAGAAGGGGAAACGCAAACTGTCCTCTTCTGTTAAACGGTTCCTGTTTTAAGTAAGTACCTTTGGCTCCTAGCTTAAAGAACGACACATACGCGGTTTTCAAGCTGTTTCTTGGAGAAAGTGTGGTCTGGCAGAAATGGCCACCCTGCTGCGACCCGTCCCTACCACCCCAGACCAGCTTCCACCCCGAAGCCTCCCGGTCAGGCGAGTCTCAGCAGCTCCGCACTCTCCCCGCATCCGCTCAGAGCCCGGGATCGTGTCAGGCAGCAGTGCCCACAGGGGCCTGGAGAAATTGTCCGTCAGAGAACTGGGAGACATGGCCAACTTGTAATAAAGCAAGTTCTCTACCTTCTGGAAGGCGTGTGTCGAGTGGACAGCAGCAGGGACGCTGTCCCCCTGCTTCAGGATGTCCAGTCCAGAGGGTGGGCACAGACGTAGGCTCGCTTCTCTAGGACCTGCTGGGACACTTTCTTGATCAGTTCATCGAGGTTTTCCGGAGAATCTGGGAGGGAAAGAGGAAGAGTAGGTGATCTTTGGAAAAAAATGTTCCAGCAATTCTTGTTATCACGAAGTCAGCCCTCCGGTGTGAAGGAGCCCTGAAGGTGGCAGCCCGTCCCCAGGAAGTGATTCTGGGCTGCCTCCTGGCGACCCCACCTGCTGGAAGAGAAGCCATTTCGTCATCCCCACCGCATGCGGTGACAGCCGCGTCAGCACGGTGGGTGTGGGGCGCCAGTGCTCAGAGTTGCATGGAGTCCCGCGCTCCTCCCTCCGCAGGTCAGCTGGGTACAGGGGTCCCCCCAAGAGGCTCTCGCCTCGCTGGCTCTGTGTGCTCCTGCTGGCAGGCCTCCGTCAGGTCGCCTGGCATCAGGTCCCACCCCCCATTCTCCCCCAACCTGAGCCGCCCACTTACACTTGTCCAGCTGAGACAGAGTGAAGAGATTCTGGTAGTAAGCTTCCGTGCAGAAGATGCTGGCCAACAGAACCTGCCGGAACCCAAGTCAGAGTCAGAGAGGATGACTGCTGAGGACCCTGGGATGTCTGGGCCTTAGGGCCGCCCCTGCCTGGAGCCTGACCTCTGAAAGAAGTCAGTCTGTCAGCCAAAGTGGGCAGCTTGACCAGGGTCAGGTGGCGTGGCTCAGAAGCCATGGCAGCCCTGTCCCCAGGGCAAGTGACTCAACCCCTCTGAGCCTCAGTTTCCTCCTTGGCGGGAGAACGTCTCAGTCCCCGCAGCCACAGTGCACGTCAAGACTGAGGGTATGCACACAGCAGGTGCTCAGACTGCACCCACCCTGCTAGCAGACGGGGTGAGGGCGCTGGGTCTCGGATTCTGACACTCACTCCCCCTCCCCACCCCCAGGCAGGAAGGTGAAAGGCAGTGGCCCTGTGTCCTGAACAGCACAGACCCGCCCATGGGAGCTGAGAGCACCAGCTATGGCCACGGACACAACTTGGCAACCCCACCCATCTCTGGGTCAGCTGGCATGGACCCCGTGCTCACCCCCGAGACACAGCCCTGGACGCGCCCAGCCCCTCCCTTTCCCACTACCCAGCCTCATTAAAGTGCAGCAGGATGACCCCTGCAGGGAGGCTGCCTGTGCGGGCGGGAGGGGCGGGCCCACCTCATGGTCGTGGTTCTGGAGCCCCACGCGGATAGAGCGGCTGGCCCGCGACAGCACGGCCGTCATCCCGTACAGGTTGATGAGGATGTTGGCCACTCGCTTCAAGACCAACTGCTCCTCCACGATGGTCTGGGAACAGAGGGCAGGGTGGAGACTTGCCACCTGGACACAACTGCAACACGCTCTCCCAGGCCCACCTCTGTTCATCTCTGAGCCTCGCTCTGTGCCCTGGGGGAGCAGGGCTGACACTGCCTTCCCTTCGGGTTTTCCCTTAGCTCTGTCCAGATCTGGGCAGGAGTCAAGACAAGATCATGTCCCAGAAGCCTGGCTGAGACCACCGGCCAGCGCTTATTATCACCTTTGGATGCAAGAGACACAGATCAGGTCCTAAGAGTAAAGGTCCAGGTGGGGCTGCCCCTCCCGGCTCCAGGGAGCCTCTGGTCACCTAGAAGGTGCCCACCCAGCAGGGGATCCCCCCACGCTCCCTAGCTAGCTGAGTGGTCCCCAGGGCAGGCAGCCACAGCCAGCCCTGCTTCCCCAGCCCCCCATGGTGACCAAGATTTCTAGGCCTGGTCCCCAAGGCAGACACTTGGCAAAATGTTATCCCACAGATGCTGGCCCGCCTCCCTGCCCCCGGGTACCTTGCCAAAGCGAAGCAGCAGGGTCTCCACAGTGCGGCTGAAGTAGTGCACATTCTGCTCGAGCTTGTGGGCACTGTCCTGGGGGGCCGGGGGGAGGATCCCGCTCAGCACCGCCCTCCCGTGGTGCCCAGGCCCTGCTGCCAGGCTTGGCTGTTCTCCACCGTGACAGGGTGGAGAAGGCATCTGGTGACCCTTGGACTGCCTGGTCCTCCCCAGCGCCCCCAGCCACGCCCCCTCTGGGAAGGGGATACCCCTGGCTGGACCCACTCACCGCCATGCTGGGGTGCACGGCTCCGAGCTTCCCTGTCAGCCCAAGGTCCACAGTTCGGCCCAGGGAGTCCCGAAGTCTCTGGCCAACAGTCTCCATGATGGTGGCCACATTGCCCTGTTTAAGCTGCCTGCAGAGAGCCCAGGCCCTGTAAGCTGAGGCCCCGCCTCTGTGCCAGCAGCTCTAGGGAACCCAGGCAAAAGCTCCTATGCAAAGCCAGCGGGGCCAACCCAGGATCTGGCCAGTCCGTCAGGGAGCAGCCATCTCCTCGCAGCCGGAGGGGACACCCGGGTCACACCTGCTTCCGTCATTTGCCGGCAGGGACTACTCACTGTTCTGGCCCCAGGATGGGGGTCAGGAGAGGAAACTAGTCTTGTGTTGGCCTTGGAGCTGGCACCTACTCACGGATCACCTCTCCCTACCCCGGTTCTAGACGGGAGCTGCAGGGGAGAAGGGCACGGCCCTGGCGGCTTCCCAGGCAGCCGGCCCCGCCCTCCAGCCAGCCTGTGAGTCAACTGAGCCCTGCAAGGCTGCACGCCTGGTCCACGGATGAGGCAGTGTCCTTCACTGGCTGCCCTGGGACAGGCCTCTGCTGAGCAGGGTGGACCCGAGGGGCAGACGGTGGACGGGGTACCTACTTGACCCTTGCAGTCAGGATGCGGCCAGCATGCTGCAGGCCTGTCAGGGCGATGTACATCCGGAGAATCTCGTTGGTTCCCTGTGGCCCACAGTATCCAGGTCAAAGACTGCCCACATCAGGGCAGCCCTAGCAGTACCGCGTGTGTGACTGGCTAGGCCACGCTGCTTCCTGCTCCCTCTCTGGAAGCAGCTGGGAGCAGGGCTGTGACCGGGGGCCAGGGCAACATGCAGGCTACTGCTTCTCCGGGAGAAGCTGGGGCTGACCAGCAGCCTCCCTGTGGGACCTGCCCCATCCCGTGACCAACTGTACATGAGTCATTCCTTTTCCCAAGCTTCTGAGTTTCCTTCTTTTAAGCGGAGAAACAGCCCCCTTAAAAGAAGTGAAGGACACTAATACCCAGGACACAAGTCCTCAGTGGACCCACTACTAGGCCAGGCCAGGCCAGACTCCTCGGGAAGCAGCTGGGAGCAGCCGGCCGCACTGCAGTGCCAGGTGCCAACACCCCGGGGGCTACCTCTTCCCTGCTGCCGCCCCCGGGCACCACCCCCACCGTGAGCCACGTGACCTCGGGGACGCAGACCAGGGGGCTTGTGCCCGTCGTGCACAGTGGTGCTGAGAGTCAGAGGCTGAGGCACACCGCCAGGGCGCGCCACGGACGGAGACTCCGTGGGAGCGGAAGTGGCGGCAGGGAGCATCCAGGCTGACCCAGGCCCGTCCGGGGCAGAGTCTCGGCTTCACGCTGAGGGCCCTGCGCCCCTCAGAGCCCCTGAACCCGTGCTGACCACCCCACCAGCCACGGAGGACCACACTCGCCCGGGCCAAGGGGAGAGGCCTTGGGAGAGGCAGGCCTGGGGCAGCAGGGTCGTGCCGTGGGACCTGCCCCCGGGGCCTCGGGCTGGCCACGCCCTGTCTGTCCACTAAGGGAGAGGACACAGAACACCAGCAGCCAATGCGGTCTTCCCCCTGGAGGGGCGGCCCCCCGGGCGCCCAGCCTCGCACTGGTCCAAGGCTCTGCCTCCACACACCTGTGTCCGGCCTGAAGTCCTGCCCAGCCTCCCTCCACGGCCGCTGGCCGCACCGCTGCAACCTACGCCCTGGGCAGGCTTGGGGCATTTCCAGGGACGCGAACGCAAGCAAGCCATTCTCTGCTCCAAACTTCGTTACCGCTTCTCGGCCCTCCCAGTCAGATCCAAATGGGCTTCAGGGCTGGCTACTCTCCGGCCCTCCCGCCAAGCCCCACCAATACCCCAGCCCCGCTGAGCAGGACTGGCCGCTCTCCCTCCCTTTACCTGGTGCCAGCAGGTAAGGTCCCGTCAGGACCTGGTACACTCCACTCCCCTGCCCTCTCTGCCCCCAAGGCCAAGTGTGCTGCTTCCTGAGACCCCAGCCCCTCACCACACTGGTGTTCTGGAGTTGTCCTCTCTCAGCCAGGCTGCACGACCAGGCCAGTAGCGCCCCAAAGGCAACTCTGGGGTCCCAATGCCCTTTCCTCCCTGCTCCCAGCCTGTGAACCCCCAACGTGAACCCCCAACACCAGAGTCACCGGGGAATGCCCTCGGGGTGACCCTGCCAGCTGTCTCATCACCTGGAATGGGCCCTGGAGGCTGCACCCCGGCCTCCCAGGCAGAGACTTGCGGGCGGTCGAGCAAGAGGACGCGCCAGCCAGCCTGGGCTCTGCGGCCTGGCGCCAGGACCATGAGGCTCTGGGGTCCAGAGCAGAGCGGAGTGGGGCCGAGAGCTCAGCGGGCGGTGCACTCACCTCGAAGATGAGCAGGATGCGACTGTCGCGGAGGATGCGCTCGTACGGATAGTCCCTCATGTAGCCCGAGCCCCCGAGGACCTGCAGCGCCTCACTCACGCACTGCCAGGCGGCCTCGGAGCTGAACACCTGCCGCGGACCCGGGGCGAGGTCAGCACGGGGCCGTCGGCACCGAAGCTCCCTCAGGAGGAGGACCCTCTGCCTCGGGGCCAGGTGGCTGCGGACGGGGTGGGAGGCTCCACGCAAACTGGGCTTTGGGAGGAGACGACCCAGGTAGGAGCCCTGACTGTCACATCTCACTGGTGGCCAAAAAATGACCCCCCCTCCCCAAAACAAGACAAAAGCACAGGGAACTCTGTGCTATTTACCTCAACTAGATATTTCATAAAAGGAAGTTTTGATACCAAAATGTAGGAAGACCACAGACTCAGGACAACACAGTCCTTCCCAAGGAAGCCCAGCTGCTTTGTTAGGAAGACAGGAAGTTACAATACACAGGCTGTATTCTCTTCTTCTGCTATGACCACCATCAGCTGGTGACAACGTGGCACAAAGCATGCTGCGAGCCAATGGCCTCTCGTAAGCTGGACCCTGTCCTGTGCTGCTGCTCCTACGTTACTCTGCTCTCCCCGGCTGCATCCCAGGGGTGCCTGGCATGGCAGGTACCTCGTAAATACCTCAGCAGTGACCAACTAAGGAGGAAGATGGCAGGCGCGCTGTGTGCGGGGTTACCTTCACCATGGCGGCCTCGATGGAGCAGTCTGGGAGGCCCGGCTGGTCCAGCATCCCTGCCGTGAGGTAGGCCATGCTTTCCATCACGTACGCCTTCTGAGCCATCAGGGCAAACTTCTCCTGGAGCGTTCAGGAAAATACACAATCAAGAGAGAATCTGCCTGTACTGAGACCCAAACCTGTACTGCCTGTACTGAGCCCAAGCCCAGTGCCCGAGAGCACCGAGGCCTGGCACTCGTAAAAGGGGCATGTGCTCATCTCCCCGCATCACCGCCTAGGAGCCGGCAGTACAGACCCCAAAGCACGCTTTCAATGCGCACCAGGTAGAGCCAGCCCGTGCGGTGCTCTCGACCCTCCGTACCTGAATCAGTCCAAACTCGCTGAGGTTCCTGTTGAACTGTTTCCTTGTGCAGGCGTACTCGGCGGTCATTTCTGAGGAGGAGCAGGGTTAGCAAAGGACAACTTGCCGGCTGTCCTGTGATTTCCCCAGTCTACCGTCACCACCCTTCAAACAGGCAGGACCTACGAGAAGCGGGTCTGCTGAGACCAACACCCTGAAAGTGAGAGCCCTGCCTTCCAACACCTCCGGGTTCAGGAGCGCCTGTCCTCTCTGAGTGGCACCCAGGGTGGGGGACGGAGCAGGACCAGGGGCCAGTCAGACACGTCTGAACCCAACTCTCACTCTTACCAGCCAAGCCTGGGCCACGTGGCCTCCCCACCCTCATCAACACTACTGACCTCAGAGACACGGCGAAGGCCACGGGACGCCCTGCACAGAGAAGCAGGCCCACACCCGGTACACATGTCCATCTGGCGGCAGGAGGGTGGCCCGTGGCTTCCGCACCAGCCCTGCAGGCGCCCACGTGCCCACGGCGGCCCCCCTCCCTGCAGCCAGTGCTCTCCCAACACTCCCCACGGACATCCACGCGTAACCCACCCTCACGGCGGGCTCGCAGGGTAGACAGACTCCCACATTCCCCCATTTCTGGGCCTTGTGATCTCAGGGGCTCTACATCCTTTGGGGACAGACTGACCACGAGAGCGAAGCCCTTGCACTGAGTTTTCCAGACAAGGAAGCAGAGTCCAGATGGGCTCAAGGCCTTGGGGGAAGCTTAGCAGAGGGAGACGAGCCCTGAGCTTGCAGTCTGATGGGGGGATGTGGTCTCGGGCAAATCACTCCCCCACTCTGAGCGTCCGTCCCTTCGTCTATAAACGAACTCTGCCCTCAAGTCCGAGCAGCTTCCTGAGCACCCAGTGGGGAGCCAGCCCTGGGTACGCCCACGCTACAGCCAGGGCCCTGTGTGTCCCTGTGGTCCCTCCCACAAAGCAAAGATGGCAGTGACATTCCGTGCCCCCCAAAACCCCTATCAGGCTGTTTTAACTTCACTGGCAAAGGGAAGTCTAGGGTTCAGTGATCATAACAGAAGAAAGGGACAATCCAAAGGCTGAGGGACCACGGTCCCCAACCTGACCCCGCGGCTCACCCACTGCGCAGTCATCCACAGAGAACCAGTACTCAGGCTTTTTGGTGACCAGCTCACATTCAGGTGTTCGCTCAGCAGCCCTGTTCTCAGCGGGCAGAGCAGCCACCCCTCTCTACCTCCACCAGAAGGCCCCCCGCCTCCCCCATCCTGTGTGTGTTGAAGCCTCAACACTAGCCCTTCAGGGGCAGTCTCAGTGCACCCTTCAGTCTAAATTGAAGCCCTGATCCTAGACTTGGACAGGACTGGCTGTCAGTGGCCTGGCTCAGCGCTGGCCCGCCCACCCAGGGACATGGCAGAGCCCCTGGGCTGGAAAAGGCAAGGGCACCAGGGGCAAGTCTGCCACAAAGGGCTGCTGTCCCTGACTTACGTACCGATCAGTTTCTTGAGCATCCCGGCCACGGCACTGCCCATGCTGAACCGGCCGCTGTTGAGTATGTTCATGGCCACCTGCAGAGAGAGGAGGGCTCAGTGCGGGTCACTCCCTCGGTGTCCAGCTGGGAAAGCTGAGGGCCCTAGAGGGCTGAAGGGGACAGACCGCAACAGTGCTTGTCTGCTTTTACCAGAAGCTTTCTTGAAGACAAAAGGCAGCATCCGGATGGAGTTAATCATCCTGCCACCCTCCCTGGGCCGGGAGAGAACACCGTCACAATGCCTCAAAACCAGGCGATCTGTCACTTAGATGCTCTCACAGACATCCCTGAAGGCGCCCCCCCCCAAAGAAAGGAATGGGACACCCTTATTCCAAAGGAAGTGGCCACTTCCCTCAGCCTCAGGGGAAGGGAGCAGAAACTAAGGCTGGCTGGGGACCCACTGCCAACTCCTCACTTTCCCAGCAACGCTTCGGCGTCAGGGTCCTCCTTTCACAGATGAAGAGCCAGAGGCTCCAAGGGGTGAGCCAGTCACAGACAGAGCAAGCAGCTGCGTGACGTGCAGGTCCGTGCACCCTGCGCTGAGCCGGCCCCTGTCACGGACATGATGCGCTCCCCCCGCCCAGTGCCTACAGTAATGACCCTAGCCAAGCACTTCTGTCAGCCTCACGCCTCTCTTCTGACCCCAACTTTCTACCGAAAGCCGATGGCAAGCACACACACTGCTTCCCAAGTACCAGACTACCCGGGTTTGGGGAGGCACCCCCTTACAGACCTAAAGGGACCTAGAGACCATAGCCACCCAGGCAGCAGGGGAGGAGGGGCATCCCAGGCACACGGTGGACGTGTGGCCACCAGCACCAGGCTCCTAGAGGATGCTGTGACCTGCCCACCTCTGCTCAAGCCTGTGAGGCCCAAGGAGGAGGCCTCAAGGCAGGGCTGCGGTCTGGGGGCAGCAAGCAGCCTGGGACTCAGCGTCACACGTGGCACCGCTTGTACGGACTGCTCGCCTGCGTGACTGGGATTAACCAAACGTGCCTCTGAATTTGAATTTATGACTACTTGCTAAATAACCTGAATGGAGGCTCTCAAAACAGATGCTGTGGGGCTGGGGAGACTGGAAAGACCTGCTCCAGCCACTGGGCAGGCAGCACTGGTCCTGACAGGCGAGTCCGAGGCGGGTGGGCAACGTGGTGGGCACAGCCAGAAGCTGGGGCTCGGCGAGGTCACAGTGCAGTGTGACCTGTTGTGCCTCCTGCTCGGGCCTGGGACCTGTAACATCAGACTCCCTGTGTCTCAGGACGTGGAGGGGGGACACCGGTCCTGCTCGACCTGCCAGGACTGAAAGCAGGAACTGAACCCCCACCTTTGGTCCCTTATTCCAGACTGGTTCTTAAAGGCCAGCTCGCAGTTGCATGAACAAACTTACGTCACAGCCCCTTCGTGGTTGATTCTCAGCTTCGCTTACAAGAACAAGAGGAGGAGAGGACTGGACACCAGGCCCCAGTCCCCAGGAGGATGGTCCTGGCAGGCTCGGCCTTACCTGACAGGGCTCGTGAGCCTCGGCGTTCCCTCCTTCCCAGACCTGATTCTGCTGCGTTGTCACCTTCCTACTGCAGAGCAGTCCCCTCCCACAACTGCACCCCAGGTACGAGACACGGCCGTCCCCACAGCCCCCGTTGCTGACTGCCGCTGCACCCCGACGAACCTCCTACTTGACCACACGTGGCATCGGCATTCCCCGAGCCTGTGGTCATCCTACCCGCCATCTCTGGGATCACCCTAGCATGTCGTGCTTTTCAGTGTTGAGGCTGACTGGCAGGCAATCCCACTCATCACAAGATAGGGCTTTAGAAATCAGTTTTTCTTTTGCATACTAAAACCATCACTTCTCACCTAACACGATAGAAAAAAATTTTTAATGCAGAGTTGGGAAGGACTGGGCAAAGACCTCACACACAGTCCAACCGTCCAGCAGGCAACATGGACCAAGAACTTAAAAATGACCATGCCCTCTGACCCAGAAACTGGACTGGTATTTAAACTCAGGAGGTAATGAGAGAAGTGTGCATGATATGTATAAGGATACAAGCCATGCAATGCAGTCCCAAGTGGGGAAGAAAGGAAACTGCGCTAAATGCTCGATCCTGGAGACCCAGGGACAGTGAATGTGGTGTCACCACATGAAGAAATGCTGTGTGGTTCTGAACCTCAGCAAATCACATTCCCTAGCATGAAAAGACTATGAGGGCTTGTTGATAAGTGAAAAATACCAGCTATCCCCTCTTACACACACACACACACACACGCAGAAATATTTCAGCAATGTAAACTATTTAAAAAGATCTAGAAAGACAAGCACCAAAAGTGTGAACAGTGGAGACAGCAGAAGCAAGAACTACAATCCCGCAGCCTGTGGAACAAAAACCACATTCACAGAAAGACAGACAAGATGAAAAGGCAGAGGACTATGGACCAGATGAAGGAACAAGATAAAACCTCAGAAAAACAACTAAGTGAAGTGGAGACAGGCAACCTTCCAGAAAAAGAATTCAGAATAAATAGTGAAGATGATCCAGGACCTCGGAAAAAGAATGGAGGCAGAGATCTAGAAGATATAAGAAACATTTAACAAAGATCTAGAAGCATTAAAGAACAAACAGAAATGAACAATACAATAACTGAAATGAAAAATACACTAGAAGGAATCAATAGCAGAATCACTGAGGCAGAAGAACGGATAAGTGACCTGGAAGACAGAATGGTGGAATTCACTGCTGTGGAACAGAATAAAGAAAAAAGAATGAAAAGAAATGGAGACAGCCTAAGAGACTTCTGAGACAATGTTAAACGCAACAACATTCGCATTATAGGGGTCCCAGAAGGAGAAGAGAGAGAGAAAGGACCAGAGAAAATATTTGAAGAGATTATAGTCGAAAACTTCCCTAACATGGGAAAGGAAATAGTCACCCAAGTCCAGGAAGCACAGAGGGTCCCATACAGGATAAACCCAAGGAGAAACATGCCGAGACACATAGTAATCAAATTGGCAAAAATTAAAGACAAAAATTACTGAAAGCAGCAAGGGAAAAATGACAAATAACATACAAGGGAACTCCCATAAGGTTAACAGCTGATTTCTCAGCAGAAACTCTACAAGCCAGAAGGGAGTTGGCATGACATATTTAAAGTGATGGAAGAACCTACAACCAAGATTACTCTACCTGGCAAGGATCTCATTCAGATTCGAGGGAGAAATCAAAAGCTTTACAGACAAGCAAAAGCTCAGAGAATTCAGCACCACCAAACCAGCTCTACAACAAATGCTAAAGGAACTTCTCTAAGTGGGAAACACAAGAGAAGAAGAGGACCTACAAAAACAAAATCAGGGCTCCCCTGGTGGAGCAGTGGTTAAGAATCCGCCTGCCAATGCGGGGGACACGGGTTCGTGCCCTGGTCCGGGAGGATCCCACATGCTGTGGAGCGGCTAGGCCCGTGAGCCACAACTACTGAGCCTGCGCGTCTGGAGCCTGTGCTCTGAAACGGGAGGGGCCGTGACAGTGAGAGGCCTGTGCACCGTGATAAAAAAAAAACCATAACAATTAAGAAAATGGTAATGGGAACATACATATCGATAATTACCTTAAACGTGAATGGATTAAATGCTCCAACCAAAAGACACAGGCTCGCTGAATGGACACAAAAACAAGATGCATATATATGCTGTCTACAAGGGACCCACTTCAGACCTAGGGACACATACAGACTGAAAGTGAGGGAATGGAAAAAGATATTCCATGCAAATGGAAATCAAAAGAAAGCTGGAGTAGCAATACTCGTATCAGATAAAATAGACTTTAGAATGAAGAATGTTAGAAGAGAAAAGGAAGGACACTACATAATGATCAAAGGATCAATCCAAGAAGAAGATATAACAGTTATAAATATATATGCACCCAATATAGGAGCACCTCAATACATAAGGCAACTGCTAACAGCTATAAAAGAGGAAATTGACAGTAACACAATAATAGTGGGGGACTTTAACACCTAACTTACACCAATGGACAGATCATCCAGGCAGAAAATTAATACGGAAACACAAGCTTTAAGTGACACAACAGACCAGAGAGATTTAATTGATATTTATAGGACATTCCATTCAAAAACAGCAGATTACACTTTCCTCTCAAGTGCACACGGAACATTCTCCAAGATAGATCACATCTTGGGTGACAAATCAAGCCTCAGTAAATTTAAGAAAATTGAAATCATATCAAGCGTGTTTTCTGACCACAACGCTATGACATTACAAATGAATTACAGGGAATAAAACGTAAAAAACACAAACACATGGAGGCTAAACAATACGTTACTAAATAACCAAGAGATCACTGAAGAAATCAAAGAGGAAATCAAAAATACCTAGAGACAAATGACAATGAAAACATGACAATCCAAAACCTATGGGATGCAGCAAAAGCAGTTCTAAGAGGGAAGTTTATAGCAATACAATCCTACCTCAAGAAACAACAAACATCTCAAATAAACAATCTAACCTTACACCTAAAGGAACTAGAAAAAGAAGAACAAACAAAACCCAAAGTTAGTAGAAGGAAAGAAATCATAAAGATCAGAGCAGAGGGCTTCCCTGGTGGCGCAGTGGTTGAGAGTCCGCCTGCTGATGCAGGGGACACAGGTTCGTGCCCCGGTCTGGGAAGATCCCACATGCTGCGGAGCGGCTGGGCCCGTGATCCACGGCTGCTGAGCCTGCGTGTCTGGAGCCTGTGCTCCACAATGGGAGAGGCCACAACAGTGAGAGGCCCGCGTATCGTAAAAAAAAAAAAAAAAAAAAGATCAGAGCAGAAATAAATGAATTAGAAACAAAGAAAACAATTGCAAAGATCAATAAAAGTAAAAGCTGGTTCTTTGAGAAGATAAACAAAATTGATAAACCTTTAGCCAGACTCATCAAGAAAAAGAGGGAGAGGACTCAAATCAATAAAATTAGAAATGAAAAAGGAGAAGTTACAACAGACACTGCAGAAATACAAAGCATCCTAAGAGACTACTACAAGCAACTCTATGCCAATAAAATGGACAACCTGGAAGAAATGGACAAATTCTTAGAAAGGTATAACCTTCCAAGACTGAACCAGGAAGAAATAAAAAAAATATGAACAGACCAATCACAAGTAATGAAATTGAAACTGTGATTTAAAATCTTCCAACAAACAAAAGTCCAGGACCAGATGGCTTCACAGGTGAATTCTATCAAACATTTAGAGAACAATTAATACCCATCCTTCTCAAAATCTTCCAAAAACTGCAGAGGAACGAACACTCCCAAACTCATTCTATGAGGCCACCATCACCCTGATACCAAAACCAGACAGAGATACTGCAAAAAAAGAAAATTACAGACCAATATCACTGATGAATATAGATGCAAAAATCCTCAATAAAATACTAGCAAACAGAATCCAACAACACATTAAAGGGATCATACACCATGATGAAGTGGGATTTATCCCAGGCATGCAAGGATTCTTCAATATAGGCAAATCAATCAATGTGATACACCATATTAACAAATTGAAAAAGAAAAACCATACAATCATCTCAATAGACGCAGAAAAAGCTTCTGACAAAATACAACACCCATTTATGATAAAAAAAACTCTCCAGAAAGCGGGCATAGAGGGAACCTACCTCAACATAATAAAGGCCATATACAATAAACCCACAGCAAACATCATTCTCCATGGTGAAAAACTGAAAGCATTTCCTCTAAGATCAGGAACAAGACAAGGATGTCCACTCTCACCACTATTATTCAACATAGTTTTGGAAGTCCTAGCCATGGCAATCAGAGAAGAAAAAGAAATAAAAGGAATACAAATTGGAAAAGAAAACTGTCACTGTTTGCAGATGACATGATACTATACATAGAGAATCCTAAAAATGCCACCAGAAAACTACTAGAGCTAATCAATGAATTTGGTAAAGTTGCAGGATACAAAATTAATGCACAGAAATCTCTTGCATTCCTATACACTAATGATGAAAAATCTGAAAGAGAAATTAAAGAACACTCCCATTTACCATTGCAACAAAAAGAATAAAATACCTAGGAATAAACCTACCTACAGAGAGAAAAGACCTGTATGCAGAAAACTGTAAGACACTGATGAAAGAAATTAAAGATGATACAAACAGATGGAGAGACATACAATGTTTTTGGATTGGAAGAATCAATATTGTGAAAATGACTATACTACCCAAAGCAATCTACAGATTCAATGCAATCCCTATCAAATTACGAATGGCATTTTTTACAGAACTAGAACAAAAAAAAAATCTTAAAATTTGTATGGAGACACAAAAGACCTCGAATAGCCAAAGCAGTCTTGAGGGGAAAAAATGGAGCTGGAGGAATCAGACTCCCTGACTTCAGACTATACTACAAAGCAACAGTAATCAAGAGAGTATGGTACTGGCACAAAAACAGAAATATAGATCAATGGAACAGGATAGAAAGCCCAGAGATAAACCCACACACCTATGGTCAACTAATCTATGACAAAGGAGGCAAGGATACACATCGGAGAAAAGACAGTCTCTTCAATAAGTGGTGCTGGGAAAACTGGACAGCTACATATTAAAGAATGAAATTAGAACATTCCCTAACACCATACACAAAAATAAACTCAAAATGGATTAGACACCTAAATATAAGACCAGACACTATAAAACTCTTAGAGGAAAACACAGGAAGAACACTCTTTGACATAAATCACAGCAAGATCTTTTTTGATCCAACTCCTAGAGAAATGAAAATAAAACCAAAAATAAACAAATGGGACCTAATGAAAATTCAAAGCTTTGCAAAGCAAAGGAAACTACAAACAAGACAAATGGACAACCCTCAGAATGGGAGAAAATATTTGCAAACAAATCAACAGACAAAGGATTAATCTCCAAAATATATAAACAGCTCATTCAGTTCAATATTAAAAAAACAAACAACCCAATCCAAAAGTGGGCAGAAGACCTAAATAGACATTTCTCCAAAGAAGACATACAGATG
The DNA here is from genome assembly GCF_964341445.2 of Mesoplodon mirus. Classification (NCBI taxonomy): domain Eukaryota; kingdom Metazoa; phylum Chordata; class Mammalia; order Artiodactyla; family Ziphiidae; genus Mesoplodon; species Mesoplodon mirus. The sequence goes on from NC_138988.1 coordinate 2,511,141, forward strand.
GCCAAGAAGCACATGAAAAGCTGCTCAATATCACTAATTATTAGAGAAACGCAAATCAAAACTACAATGAGGTACCACCTCACACCAGTTAGAATGGGCATCATCAGAAAATCTACAAACAACAAATGCTGGAGAGAGTGTGGAGAAAAGGGAATCCTCTTGCACTGTTGGTGGGAATGTAAATTGATACAGCCACTATGGAGAACAGTATGGAGGTTCCTTAAAAAACTAAAAATAGAATTGTCATATGACCCAGCAATCCCACTACTGGGCATATACCCAGAGAAAACCGTAATTCAAAAAGACACATGCACCCCAATATTTATTGCAGCACTATTTACAATAGCCAGGACATGGAAGCAACCTAAATGCCCGTCGACAGAGGAATGGGTAAAGAAGATGTGGTACGTATATACAATGGAATATTACTCAGCCATAAAAAGGAACAAGACTGGGTCATTTGTAGAGACGGATGTGGACGGATCTAGAGACTGTCATACAGAGTGAAGTAAGTCAGAAAGAGAAAAAATATCATGTATTAACGCATATATATGGAACCTAGAAAAATGGTACAGATGAACTGGTTTGCAGGACAGAAATTGAGACACAGATGTAGAGAACAAACGTATGGACACCAAGGGGGTAAAGCGCCAGGGGGTGGGAGGTGGTGGTGTGATGAACTGGGAGATTGGGATTTGACATATATACTAATATATACTACTAAAATGGGTAACTAATAAGAACCTGGTGTATAAAAAAATAAATAAAATTCAGAAACATAAAATAATAAGAAAATAAAATAGGTAAACAAAAAAGTGTGAACAGTGGATGGAAACTCCCCTGGGACGGGCTTCGGGGGACCCACGTGTTCCCTCATCTGTGTGTGACATCTGCACACGGACGCCCATCGTGTGCCCTCCACCTCCCCTACCCTCTGCTCCACACTTCCCGGGCAGCAGTGGCTAGAGTCCTGGCTGACAGCCCTTGGGTGATTCTTGTAATGCTCAGGAGGCCGGGAGGTCCTGCTTTGATCCCTGTTCACAGCCAAGGTGGGGGGAGCTTCCCGCTGTGAAGACACTTACCCAGGCCACCCAGTAAATTAGGGCAGAGCAGCAATATAAAGACAAATAGCCCAATTTAAAGACGGGCAAAGATTTGGAAAAATATTTCTTCAAAGGAGATAAACAGCCCATGGAAACAACCTTAATGTCCACTGACAGATGAATGGATAAGGAAGATGTGGTACATATATACAATGGAATATTACTCAGCCATAAAAAAGAATGAAATAATGCCATTTGCAGCAACATGGGTGCAACTAGAGATTATCATAAAGTAAGTCAGAAAGACTTATTATCTGAAGTAAGTCAGAAAGAGAAAGACAAATACCATCTGATATCACTTATATGTGTCATCTAAAATATGGCACAAATGAATGTATCTACAAAATGGAAACAGACTCACAGACATAGAGAACAGACTTGTGCTTGCCAAAGGGGAGAGGGGAGGTGGAGAAAAGGATTGGGAGTGTGGGACTAGAAAATGTAAACTATTATATATAGAATGGATAAGTAACAAGGTCTTACTGTATAGCACAGGGAACTATATTCAGTATCCTGTGACAAACCATAATGAAAAAGAGTATTAAAACAAAGAATGTATGTGTATAACAGTTACTTTGCTGTACAACAGACAATGGCGCAACACTGTAAATTAACTATACTTCAATAAAATATTGGGTTGGCCAAAAACTGACTTCAGTTTTTAAGTAAAAATAAAAGACACATTTTTCATTTTCATCAAGAGCTTTACTGAACAACATATTCACCGTTTTGTTCCACTACCTCCGCCATTTTTCAGGCAACTTCATAATTCCATCTTCGCACAACGTTTTATCTTTTTGAGCAAAGAACTGTTCCAGGTACCTTTTACAGTATTCCAGGGAATTGAAATTTTTCCAATTAGAGAATTTTGTAAAGACCAAAATAAATGGAAATCTGAAGGTGCAATGCCTGGTGAATATGGTGGATGAATCAGAACTTTCCAGCCAAGCTGTAACAGTTTTTGCCTGGTCATCAAAGAAGCATGCGGTCTTGCGTTATTCTGATGGAAGATTATGCATTTTCTGTTGATTAATTCTGGATGCTTTTCTTCAAGTGCTGCTTTCAGTTGGTCTAACTGGGAACAGTACTTGTTGGATTTAATCATTTGGTTTTCCAGAAGGAGCTCATAATAGAGGACTCCCTTCCAATCCCACCATATATACAACATCACCTTCTTTGGATGAAGACCAGCCTTTGGTGTGGTTGGTGGTGGTCCACTGTGCTTGCCCCACAATCTCTTCCGTTCCACATTATTGTACAGTATCCACTTTTAATTGCCGGTCATAATTTGTTTTGAAAATGGAATGTTTTCACTACATTCCAGTAGAGAATCCCATGTGGAAATATGGCCAAGAAGGTTTTTTTCACTTAACTTACATGGACCACAAACATCAAAGTGATTAAGATAACCAAGCTGGTGCAAATGATTTTCAACATTTGATTTGGATATTTTGAGCATGTCGGCTATCTCTCTCGTGGTATAACGTTGATTGTCCTCAATTAATGTCTCGATTGATATCTATCAACCTCAACTGGTCTACCAGACCGTGGAGCATCATCCAGCAAGAAATCTCCAGCACAAACTTCGCTAAACACTTTTGACATGTTTGATCAGTCACAGCACCTTCTCCATACACTGCACAAATATTTTTTTGCGTTTCAGTTGCCTTTTTACCTTTCCTGAAATAATGAAGCATAATATGCCCAAAATGTTGCTTTTTTTTTTCCACCTTCAACATTAAAATGGTTACATAAAAATTCACCAATTTTGATAAGTTTTTTTTAAATGCACGCTGATATGACAGCTGTCAAAATACAATCTAGCAAAATTGTTTCAAATGAAATTAAAGACAACTAAATGCTACTAGAGCCATCTTACGGAAAACACCGAACGAACTTTTTGGCCAACCCAATAAAATAAAATAAAACAACAAAGGTGATAAATAGCCAATAAGCGCATAAAAAGATGCTCAACATGACTAATCGTCAGGGAAATGCAAATCAAACCACAACGAGATACACTTCACACCCACGAGGATGGCTGTAATTTTAAAAATGGACGATCACACATATTGACAAGGATGTGGAGCAACTGGAACCCTAACGCACTGCTGCTGAGAATGTGAAACAGTGCAGCTGTTGTGGAAAAGAGTTTGGTGGTTCCTCAAAAAGCTAAACATATAGTCACCATTTGACCCTCCATTTCTTCTAGGTGTGCACCCAACAGAATGGAAAACAGCATTCACACAAAAACGTGCACATGAGTGTTCACAGCAGCATTATTCAAATGGCCAAAAATTGAAACAACCCAAATGTCCGTCAGCTGATGACAGATGGACAAAACATGGTCCATGCACATGATGGAACGTTACTCAGCTATAAGAAGGAGTGACACCTGCTAGACTTGGATAAACCTTGAAAACATTATGCAGCGTGAAAGAAGCCATACAAGAAGGACCACACATGGATTCCATCTAAATGAAACATTCAAAATAGGCAGATGGGGTTTCCCTGGTGGCGCAGTGGTTAAGAATCCGCGTGCCAATGCAGGCGACACGGGTTCAAGCCCTGGTCCAGGAAGATCCCACATGCTGTGGAGCAACGAAGCCTATGCGCCACAATTACTGAGCCTGTGCTCTAGAGCCCACGCGCCACAACTACTGAAACCTGCACGCCTAGAGCCTGTGCTCCGCAACAAGAGAAGCCACCGCAATGAGAAGCCCGTGCACCGCAACGAAGAGTAGCCCCCGCTCGCCGCAACTAGAGAAAGCCCGCGCGCAGCAACAAAGACCCAATGCAGCCAAAAACAAAAATAAAATACATTTATAAACAAACAAACAAAACAGGCAGATCCACAGAAGCAGAAAGTGAAACAGCGACGGCCGAGGTCTGGGAGAGGGGAAATGAGAAAGTATGGAGTGTCTTGCTGGGGTGATGGCAATGCTCTAGAATTAGACCATGGAGATGGTTGCACAAGCACAGTGAATATACTAAAAACCAACAAAGCATTCATTTGAAAATGGTAAATTTTGTCATGTGAATTACCTGTTATTAAAAAAAAAAACTCTTACTCTAAGAAAAAAAAAAATCAGGGTAAGCACTCAGGACCCAGGGCTGTGCATCCTGAGCTTTGCAGGGCCACTGGGCTGCTCTCTCCACTGGCTGGGGGAGGACTCTACCCCTACGTGAGGGAGGGTGAGACTGAGCGCTGCTGCACCCCTGCCTCCCAGGGCTGACTTCTCTCCGCTCTGCTGACCTCCCTGCAGAGAGCCGTGCATGGCCACCCGACCAGCCCAGCCCAGCGCACTGCCAGCAGGGAGGTGACGGGAAGCTGGGCCGACGCACACGAGACTGCAACAAAGGTCAGCACACGCACGGCAACACACCTTAAAGCCGCCTCCAACTTCTCCGAGGACGTTTCCCACGGGCACCCTGGTGTTCTCAAAGTGCACCTCGCAGGCTGGAACACACAACATCCAGGACCTCAGCTGAGGGGGACGAAGCGCTCTACCCCCGACCCCCACCCAGGGGCGTGGTTCATTCACTCACTCGCTCATTCATTCAGACCCTCCACAGTCCAAGCTAAGGGACCCAAGAGGCTGAGCCTTGTGAGGACCGCAGGGCAGCTCCAGGTGGGCCGAGGGCCACTTACAGGACACCAGCCTCAAGTGAACTGAGTGCCGACTGGGCCTAGGTGGGGAGGAGGGAGAAGGGAGGAAGGAGGAGTCCCAGGCTGGAAAGATGGGGGTCTGCTGTACTGCAACACTGACCCAGGACCCCCCAGCACCACCTTCCTCCAAGGCTGAGCGCCACGAGGTGGCGACGACCTCACCTTGAAGTCATCACTGCCCGATGTGCAGAGAAATTTTGCCAAATGCTCGGGTGGTAACAAAACTACTTAAGTCTCATGTTAGCTTGATGTTTGATATCTTTTTATCAAGATAAAATCTCACCTTGTCTCTCTCTCATACACACACATGCATGCACGTGCCACTCACTGTTGGAGCCTCGGATGCCTAACTTATCTTCAGGTTTCCCGCTGGTGACTCCACCGAAGTCTCTCTCTACTATGAACGCTGTGACCTTGTCCTTTACTGAGCCATTAGAATCAACAACCTCTGTCTTTGCAAACACAGTAAAAACACTGGCCAGTCCTCCATTGGTGATCCAGACCTGAGGAAAGAAAGCAAAAGGGCTCCAGAGAAAACCAAACTACTATAGACTGGCCACCCTCAGCACCAGCTGCCCGTCACAGCTCAGGCCAGGATGGGCTCAACCCAGCATCCCCAGAGCACGGATTTCCCCAGGAGACACAGGTGGCCCTGCACATGTGTCTGTGTGTGTGTCAAGCAGCTCCGGCTCAGCATGGAACAGCTGGGGGTGGGAGGGAGGCAGAAAGGAGTGAGGGGGAGGGGGAGGAGGGAGAGGGGAAGGAGGGGAGGGGAGGGGGAGGGAGGAGGAGGGGGAGGGGAGGAGGATGGGGAAGGGGAGGGGGAACAGACCTCAACAAACTGCTCTATATAGAACTTATTTGGATCTTAATTCAAGCAACTTGTTTGTAAAAAAAAAAGAAGTATGAGACAATCAGGGACGTTTGAACGTTAAGCAGATAGTAAGAAATGATCAAGGTTTAAGCGTACACCGTGACTTTCTCAGGCCCGTCCTGCAGAGATGCACTGAGCTCGTCACGGCTGCCATCCAGAAGTGCAGTGTGACGGAGGAAGCACTGAAGCCGGGAGACGGGGGTGGACGTTCACGACACTAAGCTTTTGTGTTTCAAATTCCGTGTAATAAAAAGTTAAAAGAACGGACACAGGAGAGCAGCTCAGGGAGGCGGGCAGCACCACGAAGGCCTGAAGGTTCAGGAGCCAGGACACCTCCGTTCCCATCCTGCCACTAAGCGGATGGTATGGTGGTGGGCCACGTAACCTCTCTGAGCCACCGTTTCTTCTTCCAAAGAAGGAGGCGCATCACCCGAGGATGACGGTTGAGAGGCGACGTGCCTGCCCTTTATGATCCCTGGAGCATGGGAAGTGGTCAGTGCGTGGCGGTGAAGGTCAGGACGGAGACACTGACGCGGCCACGGAGGCCACGCAGCTGTACCTTGGAGCCATTGAGGACGTAGTGTTTCTTATCTTCACTTAACGTGGCCCTGGTCCGGATGGAGGCGGCATCGCTCCCACTGCGGGGACAGAAATATGCGGTTGAGGGGTAATGCTGAAGACAGAAAAGAGCGGTTTCCAGGCCCCACGGAAAACAAAGGGCCAGCTAAGAGATACATTCAGCCTTGCAGCCACAGACCATCTGCAGACAGACGGGCATGTTCCAGTAAAACTTCACCTGTGAAAACAGGTGGCGAGGTGGGTTTGGCCGACCCTGCTCTGTCACATCGGGTGGAAAGGCGGCAGTGACGTTTGCGAGGTCTAAACACGGAAATGCCGGCTCACGCGGGCTCTAAGCTCCCGCAAGGTGAGTGCAGGGGACCCAGGTCCCCAGGTGGGGGAAGCAGACGGAAAGGGGCTGGATAACGGACTTGCCGTCACGGCAGCTGTGAGACGCGGGGCTCATCACCCCATCTCACTGAACCTCAGTTCACGGCCTGTAAAGTGGGGACAATACCACCCGCCCTCCATACTCTAAAAGTCGCTGCGAAGCCTGAATGCATTACTGTATATAAGGAGGGTTGCAAAGCACAAAAAAATTACAGGTGCTGTCAGCCATGTTATTTCATTTGTAAAGGTCACCAGGAAAGAGAAGTAAGGTAGAGATAAGACAGCATGAAGAGAATGGGTGAGAAAAGCTGTGGACTCAACTGCCGGGAAGTCTTCAGGGAGGGAAGAAGCCAGCCACCCCTCTTCAGTAAAAGCCCCTGGACCCTGAGGCCGTGAGTGTGCGCAGGGCTGACCTGGCTGGCTCTGTCAGGCAGAAGGCGGCCACGTGCTCCCCGGAAGCCAGCTTCGGCAGGTACCTGGCCTTCTGCTCCTCGTTGCCGGCCAAGATGATGCCCTGGCAACACACACGGGCTGCTTTCAGCGGTGGCAAGAAAGAAGTGTATGAAACATGCTTGCAGAACACGGCCCCTTCTGGAACATGCTTCCTTCACGCAAGAGCTGGCAGCCGCAGTAAAAAATGGGGAGCTGTTGGGGGGTCTGGGGAGCTGGGCTGCCAGGGGGACCCCCAAGCGCACAGTCCAGGGTGGCCTGGCACAGCTCCAGGGAGGGCCTCAGGCTTTCCGGCAATTCCGCCACTTCCCAGCAGGGTGGCCGGGTGGCTGGAGCCACAGCTGGTGCTTGGGCAGTGCCACGCCCGGGCGCCAAGCCTGCTGTGCACTCAGCCCCCTTGGTTTCTACGCTGAGCAAGAACCACCCAAGGAATGAGTGTGTGGGCCCCTGGACCTGCCCTGAAAGACTCCAAGTCCAGCGGAGTAGGAGGACAGGTGCCAACAGCAGGTGGGGGACACGCTCAGGCCCCGAGGGAGCCAAACAAGAGGTGGGGTCACCTCCAGCGCATGGTGAAGGCAGGCTCCATGGAGGCAGTGGCATCTGACCTGGGCCTGGAAGGATGGGTCAGAGGCGATGGGGCAGGAGGAAGTTTCAAAAGGAAGGACAGGGCCACCCAAGGGCACTGAGCATGGTACAGCGAGGCTGCAGGACAGTGAGGCTGCAGGACAGCGAGGCTGCAGGACACTGAGGCTGCAGGACAGTGAGGCTGCAGGACACTGAGGCTGCAGGACAGCGAGGCTGCAGGACACTGAGGCTGCAGGACAGCAGGCCTTCCTCCGAGGCGCTGAGCCGGCTGCCCCCTCGCCACCGCGGAAACCCAGACCCCTGACCTTGAGGCCGATGGCCTGGTGTGCTGCCAGCGTCACGGCGATGGAGCAGTCCAGGCTGATGATCTCCCCCAGCCGCGCATACATGGTGTTGGAGAGGCCCAGGCCACCTAGGGCAGAAACAGACCAGCTTCACGTACGCTCCAGCCCCAAATTCCTCCCAGGAAAGGCAAGTGGCTTTATAAAGTCAAGTCAGCTCACCATTTTTTAAAAATCACAACACAGAATGGTACAAAGGAAACAGAAATTACCCATAACTTATCACTCATAAAGAGCATTTCTGTGTACATCCTTTCAGACTTTTTCTAGGCATATAAGCATATTCAGGTGTATATTTTAATATAAGAATGTAATATTTAATACAAAAATACATAAACACCTAAACATACATAAAGTTACTTGAAATGCTGTGAATACCTCCTATCACAGATTGTGGGCTTCACAGTCGTGAACCCCATTCTGCAACCCACCCCCAGTATCTCGTGGCCTCCAGGAAAGGTCTCTCCGCCTGGGATACTGGCATCCGGGGCTGGGTCCTTCTGTCACAGGGGCGCCCCGTGTGCTGTAGGACGTGGGGTGGCCTCCTTGACCTCTGCCCACTAGATGCCAGTAGTTCCCCCTCCTCCACAGTTCTGACAACATAAATGTCTCTAGATGTTGCCAAATGGCCACCCGGGGTCGGGGGGCAAAGTCACCCTCAGAAGGAGTCAGTGTTCTAGGAGCAAAAAGAGAAAACACTAAAAACGCAGACTCCGCTGAACTTGGGTATTCCGCATTTTATCTTCAACTTCCGGCGGTGGTGGGGTGGCCCGGTGTGCACCTTACAAACGACTACCCGAGGCCTAAGGTCACACGCGGCCCAGCTGCAGGGGGCGCCTTCCACACCAGGGGAGGGCCGAGTCCCTGCAGGGGTGCGCAGCGTCCCCTGCGCTCAGTGGGGACCCAGGGAAGGCCAGGGCCCTGTGGCACCCATCACCACGCCTCTTTCAATCAAAACGCTTGTGCTCCTACTTGTTTTACATACTGAAGTCAGTGTTGCTTGTTAAAAAAAAACAAACTGATTTTTTTCCCCATGAAAGTATCACAAAAATCATGGGGGGAGGACAACCAATGGGGACAGATGACAGGTGGGTGGAGACTGCTTGATGGGGGAGGGGCTGAGGGGCCGGAAAGACCCGGGGGCACCCAGGGAACTGGAGGCGGAAACCAGGCTGCCGGTGGAAAGGCCTCTTTTCCAGGATGGTGGTTTCCAACCAGCCTTCAGAACACTCCAGGACTGGGAACAATTCCCGAAAATGTTTTGGGCATGAACATAAGGTTGCTGTTGCCTTCATTTCCCCAGGAAGGATTTAAAAAGAGGAAAGACAACGAAATAGTTCCAAATGCGACCACTGTCATCTCATGGAAGAAAAGAGCACTTTCACACCCAAGAAGGGGACATACAACAGGAATAAGGAATGGATTTGTGCAATCACATACATACACACACACACGCGCGCTGGCATAAAACACACAGAGATGCAAAAAGACATATTCCAATTTCACACAAAAATTGTCTGGAGGAAAACTTAACTGCTGCTTCTCATAAGTCAAGAAGTAGTTTCTTAATGATTCTCAAGGGGAAACAGGTATAATCACCAACCTGGCTGTGTCAGCCAGCTTTCCTCCACTATCTGTTTTCTCCAAGCACTTATTTTTCTCAGCTCATGACACCAACCGCCGCTCTGTGGCTCAGCCCCACTTGGTCTCTATTCTAATATTCAACGTGGCCCCCACCTTACGGCAGACAGTTCCCCGGGGCCTATGAGTACCAACAAGTGACACCGACAGGTCTCGAGGTCTGGGGAGAGCTCAGTCCCCAGTCCCCAGAGGCTGCAGGTGTAGCTCCCCCCAAGAGGCCTGTGCTGCATCCCGCCACCAGGGGGAGCAGCAGCAGCAATTATCTCATGTTTTCTGCACAGACTGTAACTCCTTCCACACACTTGGAAATGCGGTGAGAGGGATTTCATAGGATGACAAGTAGGAGACGTCCTTTAAGAGCTTAATGCACTGCGACAGACACACATATAAGCGAAGATTTAACCTGATTAAAATATGCCTCAATTAAGGAAAACAGGCATCAAACTCGTTTGTTCTAAATTTTCACATTTTGTCTCAGACTGCAGCAGCTGCAGGCTAGGTCCCAGTGGGACTTCCTGCACAGGCCCCCACCCTTGGCTGTGGGGTGGGGTGTGCGGGGGGCGCAGGTCTCACTTCAGCCCCGGAGATAAACCCGGCGGAGGCAGCACGTCAAGGACAGCGCCCGCGGCCGGGCCTCGCCGTGCAGGCCTGACCCACGGCCTGGCTGGGAGAACGCACCCGGATGTCACACACCACCTACAGCTCTTGGGTCCAAACCGCTAACCCTGTGCTGATGAAGCCGGAAGCCACCTCGGCCTGGGCTCGGCGGGAGGGCTCAGAGAGCAGGGGGTGCGGGGTGGAGGGCACACGTCTTCGTCAGAAGATCCCGAGAGTGAAAATACAGGGACGTGCGTCGGTGCCAGTGCTCGCGAGAGCCTATGTTTTGTCCCTGCTCCTCCCTCCCACACCCCGTGCCTGTCCCCTTGCTCCCACAGAACTGAGAGGACCACCCCTACATCAGGCAGGGGACACACAAGCTGCACGACGGGCTCAGTCTAACAGGGCCCAGCCACCAGGCAGGGATCCTGGGGGGAAGGCAGGGCCTTTCACTGTAAACCTCCAACAGCAACGGGCACGGCCCAGAGGACAACGGGCCTGCTCGAAGGCTCCCGAGGCCAGGGCTCCACCTCCCCGAGGCGGCCCGCGCCCCACAGCCGTGCACCCACCCCTTTGGCCGCTGGGCCCTGGCCCCTGGGCGTGCAGCACGTGGCCTTCCCTACACACAAAAGCACTTGCGGGCCTGGGGCAGCTCCTCTGCCAGACAGACCACAGGGCTTCACAGTGGAGACCACGCTGCACCGGCCCGAGCTGGCCAGAGGTGATACCCACCCCTCCTCCCCCACTCAAGGGACCCAGAGAGCACAGACATCCTGCAGGGTCCCTCCCCACCTCCGAGGAGGAAGGCACAGAACTGGATAGCTCTTCCCGCTGAAAAGCCTCTTAGGCCACATACTCACCAGCCAGCCACCCTGGATTTAACAACCCACAAAGGGATGTTTTACAGCCTGACCTTGGACTTCATGCATTTTCAAAGGCCAGATTTCTGGAACAGAACCCTTTTTTGGACAAATACGGAGGGTTTTCTTAAAAGCCAAACTGGTTGGGTGGTGGTTTCCTTTACTTACCGTATTCTTCTGGGACTTGCATCCCAAAAAGCCCCAGGCTCTTCAGTTTCTCTAAAGTTTCATTTGGGATTTTTCCCTCCCGGTCGATTTTTTGAGAGTCCACTGCCAAGAGGAAATATTTTGATTAAACAAACTATAACCTATGTTTACACAAATAGAGGTAAACACAACAGTTGTTGTGTGTTATACAACCCCAGCATCAGAAACTTCAGAACTGGAAATTGTCTAGCCGTGGTCATTCAGCATGTGTTCAATTTTATCTCATTCGCCCAGCAAGAATTGCATTTCAGAAAATTACCACTACCAGGTAACGTTCTGTTTCTTGATCTGGGTGTATTCATTGCGTAAAACTGCAGAAACTATACATTTATGAGACCTAAACTTTTCTGCAGGCATTTTTTACTAAACTTGAACTTTTGTTTTATCACCTGTACCTTCTAGCAAATTAGACAATAAACACGCAACTGCCAGCACTGCCCTAAAACGTTTGGCTACATAGCCAGACTCTAGGCAGCTTCTGGACCCGGCTCCACCAGTGTTCAGAACCACACCCTTTCCCCAGAGCCCACAGGTTCTTGAGAACACATCAGTCTGTTTACCACCAACACACACAACCACCAGAGCAAAACTCAGCCATCACTGTGTTAGCTCTGCAACCGCACACTTTTACATGAACCAAGTAAAAGTGTTTTCATCAACTGCCAACAAATTAAACTTCATCACTATTACAAATCATAGAAACAACCATAATCACACTTATAAACCTTTATACATATGGCTCACTAATGAGAAATATAGGTTCCCCAAATGGAGTCCAAGCCCCTCGTTTTTTACTTTTACAATTCTACTGACATATGTAATTGGTACATAATAAACTGTACATATTTAGAATAATTTTTTGAGTTCTGACATCTGTTCACCCATGAAACCATTCCCACAATCAACAAAAGCATTTCCTTTTCCACCGAAATTTCCTCATGTCCCTCTGTGATCAATCCATCCCTCCACCTCCATCTCCAGGCAACCACTAATCTTTTCAGCTATAGATTGGTTTGCATTTTTGGGTTTTTATATAAATGGAATCACAAGGCATTTTTTTTGATCTGGCCTGATTTGGCCTAATGATTTTGAAATTCATCCATATTGTTGCAGGTATAAATACTTCATTCCTTTTTATTGTTCAGTACCTACTGTATGGGTATAAAACCGTTTATCTATTCACCCCTTGAAGGACATCTGGTTGGTTCCCAGTTTTTGGCTCTTAGAAATAAAGATCCTGTGAACATTCATATTCAAGTTTTGGTGCAACTACATGTTTTCATTACACTTTGGAGCACAGTGGCTGGGCTGTATGGTACGGTATGTTCAACTCTGAAGAAACTGCCAGGATCTGGGAAGACTTCCTTCCCGCAAGATGGAGGTACAGGGACTGGATTTATCTCGCTGCCTTAGAATACAGGATATCAGATACAAGGAGGAAGAGTCATGTATTACTAGGACCAAAGAATCAGTCCGAGGCCATGTGCATTCTCCACAGGGCAACAGCGCCCCCAAGGGGGTGAAAACGGTTCTGGAGGAAGGGGAGCGAAAAAATATTTTATGTACAAAGCACAGCAACACGTATAACACATAAGCAGATAATAATATAGTTGTGGCATTAAAATTTCACAGAGGGATGTGATTAGGGTAAAAAGATGTCTAAAAGGGCTCTGGGGGAAGAGAGAGCAGTAAAAAAAAAAAGTTGAAAAACAGTGCCCTACAGGCTTCCTCTGCGCCTCCTAACGACACTTAAAAGCAAGTCTCGAATGGATCAAGCTATTCCAAGTAACTTAATTGTGCCTTGGAACAAAGCTTAAGACCATACTACACACACACACACACACACACACAGAGCACCAATAATGTAAAATCCACAATGACTGGCATCCAACAGAAAACTACCAGGCACATGAAGAAGCTGGAAAATATGAGTGATAATGAGAAGAAAAATCAATCAACTGAACATGACGTAGAAATAACAAAGATGACAGTGGACAAGGGTATTACATGAGTTATTATAGGGGCTTCCCTAGTGGCGCAGTGGTTGAGAATCCACCTGCCAATGCAGGGGACACGGGTTCAAGCCCCAGTCCAGGAAGATCCCACATGCCACGGAGCAACTAAGCCCATGCACCACAACTACTGAGCCTGCATGCCACAACTACTGCAGCCCACGTGCCTAGAGCCCGTGCTCGGCAACAAGAGAAGCCACTGCAATGAGAAGCCCACGCACCACAACGAAGAGTAGCCCCTACTCGCTGCAACTAGAGAAAGCCCACGCGCAGCAACAGAGACCCAACACAGCCAAAAATAAATAAATAAAACAAATAAATTTATTTAAAAAAGTTATTGCAACCAAATTCCAAATGCTCAAAAACGTAGAAGAAAATATGAGCATATTAAGGAGAGACGTGGAAAAATAAAAAGACACAAATCAAATTTCCAGAGATGAAACAATGTTTAATATGAAAAACACTGGATCGGATTAACAGTAGACCAAATACCAGGGGGAAAAGAAGATTAGTGAACACGAGACATAATAATAAAAGCTATACAAAATAAAAAAGACAAAAAAACAACAACAGAGCATCAGTGAGTTGTGGGACAACCTCAAGCAGATATAGATATCTATATCTTTATATACATATATTTTTATAGATACGCATGTTTTGTGTATATATATATATATAAAATCTCCAAAGGAGAGCAGGGAGGAAGGAGTGTGGGAATGTGGTATGGTTGGTGATAAAACAATGTTTAAAGAAATAATGACCAAAATTTACCAAAGTTGATAAACACTATAAACATACAGATCCAAGAAGTTCAAAGGACCCTGAGAAAAATGTGAAGAAAACTACACTAATATCAATTTCTCTAAAACCACTTCAAAGCAGCCAGATACGAAGAAACACACATGAAAAAAAACAAAGATAATATGGTAGCAGATGTCTCATCAGAAACAATGCTAAATCAGAAGAGACCGCTAAAAGAAAAATGTTGTCAACACAGAAATCTTTTCTGATGAAACAGACTTTCCAGATACATAAAAGCTGTAGATACTCACCCCTGCAAAGCTGCACCACAAGAAAAGTGAAAAGAAGTCCCTCCCACAGAAGAATGATGGTACCAAGAGGAAGTCAATACATAAAATGGTAAATTTTATTCCATGTACATTTTATGACAGGAAGAAAGGAAGGAAGGAAACAAAGTATTGTAGGGTTTATAAAGAATGTAGAAATAAAATGTATGAAATAGAACATGGGCTGGGAAAGCAGAAACGTAAGGCTCTTACACCATACATGAAGTGGTATAATATTAGCTGAAGGCAGATTTTGATAAGACATAGTATATGTTTACATACTATAAATTCTAAAGCAACCACTTATAAAACACAAGATCATAACTAATAAACCAACAAAAAAGATAAAATGGAATCATAAAAAATACTCCATTAATCCAAAAAAAGCAGGAAAAGAGGGAAAAAGATCAAAGATAATATGGGACAAATAAACAGCTAGATGATAACGTTAAACCCAACTATATATATATCAATAATCACATTAAAATAATCATATATCAAAAACCAATTAAAAGGCACAGAATGGGGGAGGGTGAAATGGGTAAAGGAGATCAAGTGTATGGTGACAGATGGAAAGTGAAGTTTTGGTGCCATGGCATAATATACACAGAAATAGGAATATAGTGTTGTACACAGGAAACTTACAATGTGACAAACCAACGTTACCTCAATAAAAAATAAATTTAAAGGGCTTCCCTGGTGGCGCAGTGATTGAGAGTTCGCCTGCCGATGCAGGGAACACGGGTTCATGCCCCGGTCCGGGAAGATCGCACATGCCGCGGAGCGGCTGGGCCCGTGAGCCATGGCCGCTGAGCCTGCGCGTCTGGAGCCTGTGCCCCGCAACGGGAGAGGCCACAACAGTGAGAGGCCCGCGTACCGCAAAAAAAATAAATAAAACATAAATAAATAAATTTTAAAAAGGAGGGCTTCCCTGATGGCACAGTGGTTAAGAATCTGCCTGCCAATGCAGGGGCCAATGCAGGGGACACGGGTTCGAGCCCTGGTCCGGGAATATCCTACATGCCATGGAACAACGAAGCCCATGTGCTACAACTACTGAGCCTGCGCTCTACAGCCCATGAGCCACAACTACTGAGCCCACGTGCCACAACTACTGAAGCGCATGAGCCTAGAGCCCATGCTCCGCAACAAGAGAAGCCACCGCAATGAGAAGCCTGCGCACCACAACGAAGAGTAGCCCCTGCTCACCGCAACTAGAGAAAGCCCGCACCCAGCAACGAAGACCCAACGCAGCCAAAAATAAAAAAATAATTAAATTTATTAAGAAAGGAAAAAAAGACTATCAAATTGGATTAAAAAAACAATATTCAACTATGCTGCCCATAAGAAATCACTTTCTCATTTTTATTTTAAACTTTTATTTTCACATAATTTTAGATTTAAAGAAAAGTCACAAAAATAGTATAGGGTTCCTGTATACTCTTCATCCAGCTTCTCCTAACAGAAGCTAACAGAACCATGGGGAAACTATCAAAATTAAGAAATGGACATTCATACAATATTACTAAGTTACAGAATTAATTTGAATTTCATCAGTTTGTCCATTAATACCCTATTTCTTTCCTGGGATCCAATCCAGGATCCCAACTGTATTTAGCTGTCACATCCCCTTAACATTCTCCAGAGTGAATCCAACAATACAAAAAATGATAATATATCACAACCAAGGGGAACTATCCTGGGAATGTAAGTGTCGTTCAGTGTTCAAAATCCAGTCAATGTAATTTACTACGTCAACAGAATAAACAATAAAAAACATAATCATCTTCATGCAGAAAAAAAACATAATCATCTTCATGCATCTTCATAGATGCAGAAAAAAACACTGGACACAATTTGATACAATTTATGATGAAAACACGCAACAAACCAGAAATAAAGGGAAACTTCCTTAACCTGGTACAGGGCAAAAAAATGTACATTCCAAAAAAATGTACAGCTAATTCATACTTAATGGTAAAAGACAATGTTTTCTCCCTAAAATCAGGCACAAGTCAAGGAAGTTGGCTCTGACCACTCCTATTCAACATACTAGAGACGTCAGCCGTTGAATTAAACAAAGAAAAGAAAGGGAAACCAGGCTGGAAAGGAAGACAAGAAACTGCCTTCATCACCAACCACGTTGACTGTCTATATACTAAACCCTCTGGGATTGATCAAAAAAGTTGCAAGAGCTAATAGATGAGCTTAAGAAGGCTGCAGGATACAAGGTCAATATACAAAAACCAACTGTACTCACTGAAGAGGCTACGTTAAGGGAACAACTAAACACATGAAAAAATGTTCAATATCATCGGGCATCAGGGAAATGCAAATTAAAACCACAATGAGATAACACTCCACATCTATCAGAATGGCCAAAATTTTTAGAAGTTTTTTTAAAAACAAAACCAGTGGCAACACCAAATCCTGGCAAAAAAGGCACAGAAACTGGATCAAATACACTGCTATTGGGAACGTAAAATGGTACAGCCAACACTCTGAAAATAATTAAACACAGAACTACCTCAGGACCCAACAACTGCACTCCTGGGCATTTATCCCAGAGAAAAGAAAACGTGTTCACACAAAGCTTGTACACAAACGTACACAGAAGTTTTATTCGTAAGAGCCTCAAAACTGGAAACAACCAAGACGTACTTCAACATCAGAACAGTCAACAAATTGTGTTAACCCGTAACATGGAAAACTACCGAACAATAAAAAAGAAAAAACCACTGATACACGGCAACTTACAGGAGAATTATGCTGAGTAAAAAAGGCCAATCCCAAAGTTTATATACTGTATGGTTCCATTAATATAACATTTTTGAAATAACAAAATTATAAAAATGGAGAACAGACTAGTGGTTTCCAGAAGCTGGGGAGGAGAGGGCAAGAAGTGGCTATGTCTATAAAAGGAACGCATGAGGGATTCTTGTGATGTAACTGTTCTGTATCATGACTGTGGTGCTTGTCACATGAATCTATATATATGACAAAATTACATAAGTCCACACACAATCAGTAAACGTACAACTGGCAAAATCTGAATAAGGTTGATGTCAATTTCCTGGTTGTGATAACATTCTGTGGTTATGCAAGACGTATTCCATAAAGCTATGCATTGGGGGAAACTGATTGGGTGAAGGGTATAACTGATCTCTGAATTATTTCTTACAACTGCATGTGAATCTACAATTATCTCAAACTAAAGTTTTTTTAAAGCAAATAATGTCATCATGAAATGTTATCATATTACATACATATTAAATTTAATGGGAATAACCCTGAGGTTGAATTAAGAAATCCCCACGAAAACACCCACATCTGCTGAAGGTCAACTAAAATTGATTTTCAACAACAAAAACTATGACACAATGGGTGACATTTTTCTTTCATCTTGTTTATAGTTCCTAAATCTCCTTTAAATGAGCGTGAATTTCTTTTATTAATGAAATAAAATATAGATTATGAAGAAAAATTTCAGAAATAGAAACAAGTATATACAGAAAAAAGTGAACTTCCATACCACTGTAAAAATAATGTGTAAAAAAATCAACTGTATTTCTAGATACAAACAATGAACAATCAGAAATTGGAATTTTAAAAAGTGCCATTTATGATAATGTCAAAGAATTTTAAATACTTACGGATACATTTTACAAACCATCAAAAAAACATTAAGGATCAGTTGAGAAACCATCAGAAACTTTTGTCAAAATTTGTCCAAGGTTGGGACTTCCCTGGTGGCACAGTGGTTAAGAATCCGCCTGCCAATGCAGGGGACATGGGTTTGATCCCTGGTCCAGGAAGATCCCACATGCCGCTGAGCAACTAAGCCTGTGCGTCACAACTACTGAGCCTGCACTCTAGAGCCCACATGCCACAACTACTGAAACCCACACACTGCAACTACTGAAGCCCACGTGCTCTAGGGCCTGCATGCCGCAACTACTGAACCAGCATGCGGCAACTACTGAAGCCTGTGCTCTGCAACAAGTGAAACCACCACAACGAGAAGCCTACGCACTGCAACAAAGAGTAGCCCCTGCTCGCCGCAACTAGAGAAAGCCTGTACACAGCAACGAAGACCCAATGCAGCCAAAAAAAAAAGAAGAAAAAAAATGTCCAGGGTCTCTACACTGACCATGACACATAAAATGCTGCTGAGAGAATTATATAAGAATCAAATAAATGGGGAGATATCCCACGATCGTGCATTTGAAAATTCAGTATTGTTATAATCTCAATTCTCCCTCAAACTGATTTACAGATTTATTGTAACCCCAATCATAACACACAAAGGCCTTTTTGTTGAAGCTGAAAAGCTGATTCCAAAATTTATAAGCAAATGCAAAGGACCTAGAGGAGCCAAACAACTTCAGAAAACAACAAGGCTGGAGGACTAACACTACTTGCTTTCAAGCCTATTACAAAGCTCAGTAAAGAAGGCAACATAATATTTGCATCAAAATAGACAAATAGAACAGAGGATTCAGAAACAGACCCTCACATAAATGATTTTTTCCATTTTTTTATATTGTGGCAAAATACACATAAAATTTACTATCTTAGCCAGTTTTAAGTGTGCAATTCAGTAGTATTACGTACATTCACATTATTGTGCAACCATCACCACCACCCATCTCCAGAACTCGTTTCACCATTCAAAACAGTTAACTTTGCCCTCATTACACAGTAACTCTCCATTCCTCCTCCCCCACCAACCCCCGGCAACCACAATTCTATTACTTTCTGTCTCTATGGATTTGACTGCTCTCAGTATCAATACTTCATACAAGTGAAATCAATCAGTATTTGTCCTTTTCTGACCAGCTTATTTCACTTAGCGAAATGTCCTCAAGGTTCATGTTGTAGCATTGGTCCAAATTTCCCTCCTTTTAAAGGTTAAATAATATTCCATTGTATGCATATGCATTTTATTTACCCACTTATCTGTTAACCTGGTTGTGTCTTTGGATCTAAACTGAATCTCCTGTAGACAAGATATAGCTGGATTATTTTTTAAATCTGGCAACTTCTGACTTTTGATGGAAGAGTTTAATCTATTTACTTTTAAAGTAATTAGTGGTAAGGAAAGACTTCTGTCATTTTGTTATTTATATAACTTTTTTTGCCTATCTTTTTTTGCATTATTGTCTTCTTTTTACTTGATTTTTTGCAGTGAAACATTTCAATTCCTCTCTCATTTGCTTTCATGTATATTCTTTAGGTATTTTCTTTGTAGTTACCATGGGGATCACATTGAACATCTCAAAGTTATAACAACCTCATGTGAATTTACACCAGCTTAACTTCAATAACATACTAAAATTCTGTTCCTTTAAAGGCTCCATATCCACCCTTTTCTTTTATTGTTGTCACAAAATTACATCTTTATGCACCATGTCCAAATACATAAATAATTGTTTCAAACGATTTTTAGTCTCTTAATAGAGAACAAAATGTAGAGTTACAAAGTTACAGTGATACTAGCTTTTAGACTGATGTTTTTCTAAAAAATATATTAGACTCTTAAATCAAGTAGAAAACAAAAACTACAGTTATAAACCATTGTTACAACAATACTAGGTTTTATACCTGCCCATGTATTTACCTTCAATGAGATCTTTATTTCTTTACATGGACTTGAGTTGCTGTCTAGTGTCCTGAGCATTTCTTTTTTTTTTTTTTTTTTTTTTTTTTGCGGTACGCGGACCTCTCACTGTTGTGGCCTCTCCCGTTGCGGAGCACAGGCTATGGACGCGCAGGCTCAGTGGTCATGGCTCACGGGCCCAGCCCCTCCGCGGCATGTGGGATCTTCACGGACCGGGGCACGAAACTGTGTCCCCTGCACTGGCAGGCAGACTCTCAACCACTGCGCCACCAGGGAAGCCCCCTGAGCATTTCTTGTAGGGCAGAGCCAGTGGTAACAAACTCCCTCAGCTTTTATCTGGGAATGTCTTAATTTCACCCTTACTTTGAAAGGACAGTTTGCCAGATATAGCATTCTTGGTTGAGAATTTTTTCCTTTTAGCACTTTGAATATATTGGCCCACTGCTTTCTGGCCTCCAAAGTTTCTGATGAGAAATCTACTGATGATCTTATTGAGGATCCCTTGTCTGTTGCTTCTCTCTTACAGCTCTCAAGACTCTTTTGGTCTTTGTCTTCTGACAGTGTGATTATATACCGTGTCTTGGTGTAGGTCTCTATGATTCATCCTATTTGGAGTTTGCTTAGCTTCTTGGATGTTTATATTCACGTCTTTCACGAAATTTGAGAAGTTTTCAAGCAATGTTTCTTCAAATAGTCTCTCTTCTCTTTCTGGGACTCCCACAATATGTATGCATTTAACAGTGCTCCACAGGTTCCTCAAGTTCACTTTTCTTCAATATTTTTTTTCCTGTTCTTCAGACTTGATTATTTTCCATTATGCTTTCAGCAAGTTCATTGATTCTTCTGCCTTCTCAAATCTGTCTCTGAATCTCTCTAGTGAACTCTTCCTTTCAGTCACTGTACTTTTCACCTCCCAAACGTCATTTTTGTTTCTTTTTAGGTTTACTGCCTCTTTATTGATACTTCCATTTTGTTCACACATTCGTCACTTCCTGCATGTCTTGTTAGTTAAGCATCTTTAAGACGCGGCTGTTTTTAAGTCTTTGTCTAGTAGCTCCTCCATCAGGTCTTTTACAGGAAGAGTTTTTTGTTGGTTCTTTCTTTTTCTTTGAATGGGTCATACTTGTCTGCTCTGCTTTTGTTGAAAACTGGACATGTGAATTAATAATGTGGTAACTTGGGAAATCAGATTTTCCCTCTTCCCAGGGTTTGCTCCTTTTTCTTTTTTGGCCGTGCTGTGTGGCATGTGGGATCTCAGTTCCCTGACCAGGGATCAAACCTGCACCCCCTGCAGTGGAAGCACAGAGTATTAACCACTGGTCCACCAGGGAAATCCCCAGGGTTTGCTCTTATTTCCTTAATTGAAACATATTTGACATAAAACATTGTCTAAGTTCAAGGTGTACAACATGTTGATTTGATACATTTATATATTGCAATAGGACTGCCACCACAGCCGTAGCTAATACCTCTAATACATCACACAATTATCATTTCTTTTTGAGGCGGTAATAATTAAGATCTATTCTGTCAGCACATTTGATATTTATAGTACAGTGTTGTTGTCTATAATCACAATAATGTACATCAGATCTCCAGGACTCACTTATCTACTAGTTCCAAGTGTATACCCTTAAACAACGCCTCTCCAATTCCCCCATTCCCCAGCCCCTAGTAATCACATATTCAACTGTTTTAGGAGTTCAGTTTTAGATTCCACATATAAGTGATTATCACAATACTTGTCTTTCTCTGACTTATTACACTAAGCATACTATCCTCAAGGTCCATCCAGGTTGTTGCAAGTGGCAGGACTTCCTTTCTCATGGATGAATAATATTCTACTTTACTTACATATATCTTGGTATCTTACATCTTCTTTATCCATTCAACAACTGGAGAACACTTAGGTTGTTTCCATACCTTGGCTATTGTGGATAATGTTGCAATAAACATGGGAGTGCATATTATGTCTTTGGGTTAGTGTTTTCATTTTTTTATATAATTAATTAATTAATTAAGTTTTGGCTGCATTGGGTCTTCATTGCTGCACGCAGACTTTCTCTAGTTGTGGCAAGTGGAAGCTACTCTTTGTTGCGGTGTGAGGGCTTCTCACTGTGGTGGCTTCTCTCGTTGCAGAGCACGGGCTCTAGGCACATGGGCTTCAGTAGTTGTGGTACACAGGCTCAGTAGTTGTGGTGCACGGGTTTAGTTGCTCCGCGGCATGTGGGATCTTCCTGGACCAGGGATTGAACCCATGTCCCCTGAACTGGCAGGTGGATTCCTAACCACTGCACCATCAGGGAAGTCCCAGTGTTTTCATTTCTTTTGGGTATATACCAAGAAGTGAATTACTGGATATGGTAGTTCGATTTTAATTTTTAAAGGAGCCTCCATACTGTTTTCCATAGTGGCTGACAAATTTACAATCCCACCAACAGTGCACAAGGGTTCCATTTTGCCACATCTTTATCAACATTTGTTATCTGTGGTCTTTTTGATGATAGTCATTCTAACAGGTGTGAGGTGTTATCTCATTGTGGTTTTGATTTGCATTTCCCTGTTTAGTGATGTTGAGCACTTTTTTCATGTATCTGTTGGACATCTGTGTGTCTTCTCTAGAAAAATGTCTATTTAGTTCCTCTGCCCATCTTTTAACCTTTTTTTTTTTTGCTATTGAGTTGCATGAGTCCTTTATATATTTTGGATATTAGTCCCCTAGCCAATATACGCTTTGCAAATATTTTCTCCCATTCCTTAGGATGCCTTTTCATTTTGTTGATTATTTCCTTTGCTGTGCAGAAGATTTTAGGTTTGATATTCCACATGTTGATTTTTATTTTTGTTGTTTGTGCTTATGGGTTTTGTTTTGCTTTTTAATTGTTGTAGGCTTTGTCTATGCCGAGGATCAGCCTGAGGTGTAAACTTAAGGTCTTTTCAGGTCTTTCCTGAGCCTGTCCCTTTCCCATGTCATTTGCCACCCATATACGTGTTTGCTTTAGAAGGTTCTAGTATTCCATCTGGCTCCTGAAAAAACAAAAAGAGGGACTTCCCCGGCAGTCCAGGAGTTAAGACTACGCCCACCCACTGCAGGGGGCACAGGTTCGATCCTTGGTTGGGGAACTAAGATCCCACATGCCACACAGCCGAAAGAAAAAAAGGCAAAAAGAAAATGAAGAGGAAAAAAGGCACTAGTCCTTTAAATCCCCTAGAAGTGACTTCTGCCAGAAGGGAAGGGGCTTGCAACATTGTAAGAAGCTGCAACACCATGGCCTCTGCCTCTTTGTCTGCACCTCTGATCAGAAGCAGCAATCAGCAACCAGCACAGATCCCTAATACTTGATGCACAGGGTCCATTTTGCCCATTCTGGCTCCCACAAGCTGTGTACAGGCTGCTCCAGGAACAAGTGCATAGCAGCCTGCTTTGGGTCTGGGGTTGGATAGCTGCTTCTGTGCTCAGAGCTGAAACTGATTGAAATTAACCACATTTTTGTCCAAGCACCCCCCACCACCACCACCAATCCAGACTCCAGAGCTCCTCAACAGTTACAACAGACAGATTCTGCCAGTGCAATTGTTGTCTGGCGGGGAGACAGATTCCTGCTGCTACATACTCTGCCATCTTCCGGGAATCTTATGGTCAATTGGTTTTTGACAGAAGTATCAAAGTCAGTTAAATAGGGAAAGGATCATCCTTTCAATAAATGTTGCTAGAACGACTGGATAGCCACATGCAAAAAAGAAATCCTCAAACGTTACCTCACATCGTGAACAAAATTACCTGGGACTGGATCATAAATCTAAATGTTAACAGATAAAAATATAAACCTTCTAAAACAAGATACAGATGAAAATCATCATGACCAATGATCAAGGGATCAATCCAAGAAGAAAATATAACAATTGTCAATATTTATGCACCCAACATAAGAGCACCTCAATACATAAGGCAAATACTAACAGTCATAAAAGGGGAAATCGACAGTAACACATTCAGAGTAGGGGGCTTTAACACCCCACTTTCACCAATGGACAGATCATCCAAAATGAAAATAAATAAGGAAACACAAGCTTTAAATGATACATTAAACAAGATGGACTTAATTGATATTTATAGGACATTCCATCCAAAAGCAACAGAATACACTTTCTTCTCAAGTGCTCATGGAACATTCTCCAGGATAGATCATATCTTGGGTCACAAATCAAGCCTTGGTAAATTTAAGAAAATTGAAATTGTATCAAGTATCTTTTCCAACCACAATGTTATGAGACTAGATATCAATTACAGGAAAAGATCTGTAAAAAATACAAACACATGGAGGCTAAACAATACACTACTTAATAATGAAGTGATCACTGAAGAAATCAAAGAAGAAATTAAAAAATACCTAGAAACAAATGACAATGGAGACACGACGGCCCAAAACCTTGGGATGTAGCAAAAGCAGTTCTAACAGGGAAGTTTATAGCAATACAATCCTAGCTTAAGAAACAAGAAACATCTCAAATAAACAACCTAACCTTGCACCTAAAGCAATTAGAGAAAGGAGAACAAAAAACCCCCAAAGTTAGCAGAAGGAAAGAAATCATAAAGATCAGATCAGAAATAAATGAAAAAGAAAGGAAGGAAACGATAGCAAAGATCAGTAAAACTAAAAGCTGGTTCTTTGAGAAGATAAACAAAATTGATAAACCATTAGCCAGACTCATCAAGAAATAAAGGGAGAAGACTCAAACCAAGAGAACTAGAAATGAAAAAGGAGAAGTAACAACTGACACTGCAGAAATACAAAAGATCATGAGAGATTACTACAAGCATCTCTATGCCAATAAAATGGACAACCTGGAAGAAATGGACAAATTCTTAGAAATGCACAACCTGCCAAGACTGAACCAGGAAGAAATAGAAAATATGAAAAGACCAATCACAAGCACTGAAATTGAGACTGTGATTAAAAATCTTCCAACAAACAAAAGCCCAGGACCAGATGGCTTCACAGGCGAATTCTATCAAGCATTTAGAGAAGAGCTAACACCTATCCTTCTCAAACTCTTCCAAAATATAGCAGAGGGAGGAACACTCCCAAACTCATTCTACGAGGCCACCATCACCCTGATACCAAAACCAGACAAAGATGTCACAAAGAAAGAAAACTACAGGCCAATATCACTGATGAATATAGATGCAAAAATCCTCAACAAAATACTAGCAAACAGAATCCTACAACACATTAAAAGGATCATACACCCTGATCAAGTGGGGTTTATTCCAGGAATGCAAGGATTCTTCAATATATGCAAATCAATCAGTGTGATACACCATATTAACAAATTGGAGAAAAACCATATGATCATCTCAATAGATGCAGAGAAAGCTTTCGACAAAATTCAACACCCATTTATGATAAAAACCCTGCAGAAAGTAGGCATAGAGGGAACTTTCCTCAACATAATAAAGGCCATATATGACAAACCCACAAACAATATCATCCTCAATGGTGAAAAACTGAAACCATTTCCACTAAGATCAGGAAGAAGAAAAGGTTGCCCACTCATACCACTATTATTCAACATAGTTTTGGAAGTTTTAGCCACAGCAATCAGAGAAGAAAAAGAAATAAAAGGAATCCAAATCGGAAAAGAAGAAGTAAAGATGTCACTGTTTGCAGATGACATGATACTATACATAGAGAATCCCAAAGATGCTACCAGAAAACTACTAGAGCTAATCAATGAATTTGGTAAAGTAGCAGGATACAAAATTAATGCACAGAAATCTCTGGCATTCCTATACACTAATGATGAAAAATCTGAAAGTGAAATTAAGAAAACGCTCCCATTTACCATTGCAACAAAAAGAATAAAATATCTAGGAATAAACCTACCTAAGGAGACAAAAGACCTGTATGCAGAAAATTATAAGACACTGATGAAAGAAATTAAAGATGATACAAATAGATGGAGAGATATACCATGTTCTTGGATTGGAAGAATCAACACTGTGAAAATGACCCTACTACCCAAAGCAATCTACAGATTCAATGCAATCCCTATCAAACTACCACTGGCATTTTTCACAGAACTAGAACAAGAAATTTCACAATCTGTATGGAAACACAAAAGACCCCGAATAGCCAAAGCAATCTTGAGAGAAATGGAGCTGGAGGAATCAGGCTCCCTGACTTCAGACTATACTACAAAGCTACAGTAATCAAGACAGTATGGTACTGGCACAAAAACAGAAATATAGATCAATGGAACAGGATAGAAAGCCCAGAGATAAACCCACACACATATGGTCACCTTATCTTTGATAAAGAAGGCAAGAATATACAGTGGAGAAAAGACAGCCTCTTCAATAAGTGGTGCTGGGAAAACAGGTACATGTAAAAGTATGAAATTAGAACACTCCCTAACACCATACACAAAAATAAGCTCAAAATGGATTAAAGACCTAAATGTAAGGCCAGAAACTATCAAACTCTTAGAGGAAAACATAGGCAGAACACTCTGACATCAATCACAGCAAGATCCTTTTTGACCCACCTCCTAGAGAAATGGAAATAAAGACAAAAATAAACATATGGGACCTAATGAAACTTAAAAGCTTTTGCACAGCAAAGGGAACCATAAACAAGACCAAAAGACAACCCTCAGAATGGGAGAAAATATTTGCAAATGAAGCAACAGACAAAGGATTAATCTCCAAAATTTACAAGCAGCTCATGCAGCTCAATAAGAAAAAAACAAACAACCCAATCCAAAAATGGGCAGAAGACCTAAATAGACATTTCTCCAAAGAAGATATATAGACTGCAAACAAACACATGAAAGAATGCTCAACATCATTAATCATTAGAGAAACGCAAATCAAAACTACAATGAGATATCATCTCACACCAGTCAGAATGGCCATCATCAAAAAATCTACAAACAGTAAATGCTGGAGAGGGTGTGGAGAAAAGGAAACCCTCTTGCACTGTTGGTGGGAATGTGAATTGATACAGCCACTATGGAGAACGGTATGGAGGTTCCTTAAAAAACTACAAATAGAACTACCATATGACCCAGCAATCCCACTACTGGGCATATACCCTGAGAAAACCATAATTCAAAAAGAGTCATGTACCAAAATGTTCATTGCAGCTCTATTTACAATAGCCAGGACATGGAAGCAACCTAAGTGTCCATCAACAGATGAATGGATAAAGAAGACGTGGCACATATATACAATGGAATATTACTCAGCCATAAAAAGAAACAAAATTGAGTTATTTGTAGTGAGGTGGATGGACCTAGAGTCTGTCATACAGAGTGAAGTAAGTCAGAAAGAGAAAAACAAATACCGTATGTTAACAGATATATATGGAATCTAAGGGAAAAAAAGGTCACGAGGAACCTAGGGGTAAGATGGGACTAAAGACACAGACCTACTAGAGAATGGACTTGAAGATATGGGGAGGGGGAAGGGTAAGCTGTGACAAAGTGAGAGAGTGGCATGGACATATATACACTACCAAATGTAAAATAGATAGCTAGTGGGAAGCAGCCGCATAGCACAGGGAGATCAGCTTAGTGCTTTGTGACCGCCTGGAGGGGTGGGATAGGGAGGGTGGGAGGGAGGGAGACGCAAGAGGTAAGAGATATGGGAACATATGTATATGTATAACTGATTCACTTTGTTATGAAGCAGAAACTAACACACCATTGTAAAGCCATTATACTCCAATAAAGATGTTAAAAAAAAATCATCATGACCTTGGGTTTGGTAGATATTTTATGTACAATACAGAAAGCATGAACTACAAAAGAAAAAACTTGTACCTAATCAACATTAAAAACTTTTGCTCTTTGAGACACTGTTAACAACATGAAAAGTCAAGCCACAGACCAGGAGAAAATTTTTGTAAAATATATACCAATTAAAAGTCTTAAATCCCAGTTTCTAAAAAATGCATAAAATATTTGAAAGGCACTTCACCAGAAAAAGACATACAGATGGCAAATAAGCACATGAAAAGATGACCGACATCTTTAGTCATTAAGGCAATGAAAATTATAACCAGAACGAGATACCATAGCACACCCACTAGAATGACTAGAATTGAAAAGACTGACCACACCAAGTGCTGGCAAAAACGTGGAGCAACTGGGACTCCAATGCACTAGTGGGGATGTGAAGTGGTGACCACCTTGGAAAACAGTTTGGCACTTTCTCAGATTTCAGCATGAACCTACCATATGATTCAGACACTCCATTTCTAGGTATTTCCCCAAGAGAAATGCAAGCACATGTCTATACCGGACTCACAGAAAAATGTTCACGACATCCCTTTTTGTGATAGCTAAAGTCTGGATACCTACCAAATGTCAATGAATAGGTTAATGGATAAAGAAATTTTGGTATATGCATACAGCATTAAAAAGAAGAACTACTGATGCACACAACATGGATGAAACTCAAAGTTAGGCCAAAAAAGCTGGACAAAAACATACATAACATATGAATCTATGTAAATAAAATTCCAGAAAATGCAAATTAGTCTACAGTGACAGGAAGCACATTAGTGGCTGCCTGGGAACAGAGAGAGAATGAAAGGGGCACAAGAAAACTTTTATGGGTTAAAAAAATGATATAAAAGACCTTGAGGGATTGGATCAAGATGGTGGAAAAGCAGGACGTGGAGCTCACCTTCTCCCCACAGATACATCAAAAATACATCTACGGGATTTCCCTGTTGGCACAGTGGTTAAGAATCTGCCTGCCAATGCAGGGGACACAGGTTCGAGCCCTGGGCTGGGAAAATCCCACATGCCGTGGAGCAACTAAGCCCATGCACCACAACTACTGAGTCTGTGTGCCACAACTACTGAAGCCCACACACCTAGAGCCCAGGCTCCACAACAAGAGAAGCCACCGCAATGAGAAGACCATGCACCGCAACAAAGAGCAGCCCCCGCTCGCCACAACTAGAGAAAGCCCGTGCGCAGCAACGAAGACCAATGCTGCCAAAAATAAATAAATAAATTTATATATATATTAAAAAAAATTGAAGTCAAGGTCTTGAAGAAATATTTGTACACACACGTTCATAGAAGCATTATTCATAATAGCCAAAAGGTGGAAGCAACTGAAGTGTCGAGCAACAGATGAGTGGGTAAGCAAGATGTGACAGATACAGTCTATTGGATAGCTTTATAGATTTGTGAACAGATATGCAGATATATAACTATGATATAGATATATACATGGAATATCATTCAGCCTTAAAAAGGAAAAGAAATGGTGACACACGCTACAATATGGATGAACCTTGAGGACACTAAGCAGTGAAATAAGCCAGTTATAAAAAGACAATACTGCATGATTCCACTTCAGTGAGGTATCTAGAGTAGTCACATCCTTAGGGACAGAAAGTGGATGGTAGTTGCCAGGGACTGGGAAGAGGGGTGATGGGAGGTAACGTTTAATGGGCACAAGTTTTCGGTTCTGAAGATGAAATGAGCTCTGGAAATGAATGCCGGTGATTGCACAACAATATGAATGTACGTAATATCACTGAACTGCACACTTCTAAATCATTAAGATAGTTAAATTTTATTATGTGTCTTTTACCACAATAAAAAATTTTCAAAAAACTTAAAAAAATAAAAATAAATTTAAATGAATTAAAATTTTTAAAAATGCTTCTACATGTGGAACGACTCTTACAGAACATCTACTGAATGCTGGCAGAAGACCTCAGACTTCCAAAAGGGCAAGGAAATCTCCATGTAACTGGGTAGAGCAAAGGAAAAAAGAAAAAGAAGAGAGAGAAAGGAATCAGGATGGGACCTGCGCCTCTGGGAGGGAGCTGTGAAGCGGAAAGGTTTCCGCACACTGCGAAGTCCCCTCACTGGTGGGGACAGGGTGAGCTCCAAAGCCTTGGAGGAGAGTGCAGCAACAGGGGTGTAGAGGGCAAAGTGGAAAGAGACCTGCACAGAGGGTTGCTGCCGACCGGCACTCGCCAGCCTGAAACAATAGTCACTACCCACTGGGGCAGGTGGGGGCCGGGTACTGAGGCTCGGCTACTGAGGTCAGACCCTGGGGCGAGGACTGGGATGGGCTGGGGTGTAGTGCACCACCACTGAGGGAGTCCAGGAAGAAGCCTGGGCCTGCCAGAGAGGCAAGGCACCAGTGCTGGGGGGCATGCGAGGAGACAGGGGTGGGCCCACCATAGAAGCTTCTTTCTCCGAACGCTCGCAGGCGGCAGGTCACTGCCTACATGAGCTCCAAGGGCAGGAGCAAGCTGCCATCTTGGGACTCCAGAGGTGGGCGCAGGCTGCTGCCGCTGCCACCGCCAAGGGTCTTGGGAGCAGGTGCAGATCACTGCCCCACCTTCCCAGGAGCCTGTGTGGCTCACCACCTGGTGCCAACCACCCAGGGGCATGTGACCCACCATCACCGCTGCGGAGGGACCCGTGACCGGAAGCCAACCACTGCTCCCGCCTCCCTGGGAGCCCGTGTGAGCTGTGCACGTGTGTACATGCACGCCCCTACCAAAGGGGTATGAGCCAGCATATGCTGAGGAAAGAGACAGCAAGCATCAACAAAAACTGCCTTCACGCCAAAAAAAATATTAAACTCACACAAGCTACACAGGGACACTCCTGCATATAAGTAGCCCTCCAAGATTACAGTAGGTAACTGTTTCTCCTAAATTTACAGACTAAGAGAAATATAAGCCAAATGAAGAAGCAGAAGAATCACTCTCAGTTAAAAGACCAAGAAAATTCCCCTGAAGGAACAATGAAACACACCTCTTCAGTATAACAGACACCAAGGGACTTCCCTGGTGGTCCACTGGCTAAGACTCCATGCTCCTAATGTAGGGGGTCTGGGTTCAATCCCTGGTCAGGGAATTAGATCCCACATGCCACAACTAAGAGTTCGCATGCTGCAACTAAAGATTCCCCATGCCACAACTAAAAGATCCCGCATGCTGCAATGAGGACCCAGTACAGCCAAATAAATAAATAAATACATAAATTTTTAAAAAGACACTGAGTTCAAGAAGGAGATAATGAAAATACTGAAGGAATTAAGAAAGGTTATTGACAGAAATTCAGATTACCGTAAAAATGAACTAGAAACTATAAGAAGGACCCAAGAAAAATTAGAAAATTCATTTGCCAAG
Source organism: Mesoplodon mirus (assembly GCF_964341445.2). Classification (NCBI taxonomy): domain Eukaryota; kingdom Metazoa; phylum Chordata; class Mammalia; order Artiodactyla; family Ziphiidae; genus Mesoplodon; species Mesoplodon mirus. The sequence continues at coordinate 2,542,296 of NC_138988.1, forward strand.
ACGAAAGCCAAGCTCAAGGCAACGAAGAGCAGAATGAATAATGCAGAAGAAAGAATAAGTGACCTGGAATACAGACTAATGGAAATTACCCAATCAAAACAGCAGACAGGAAACCAAATGCAAAAAAAGAAAGCAATATAAGAGACCTATGGGATAATATAAAGTGGGTCAATCTACACATAATAGGAATTCCAGAAGGAGAAGAAAGAGAAAAGGGGATTGAAAATGTATTTGAAGAAATTATGGCTGAAAACATCCCAAACCTCAAGAAGGAAACATATCCAGATACAGGAAGCACAGAGGGTCCCACACAAGTTGAACCCAAACAGACCTACACCAAGACATATTATAATAAAAGTGGAAAAAGTTAGAGAGGATTCTAAAGGCAGCAAGAGGAAAACAAACATTTCTTTACAAAGGAACCCCCATAAGGCTATCAGCTGATTTCTCTACAAAAACACTGCAGGCCAGAAGGGAGTGGCAAAATATATTCAAAGTCTTGAAAGAGAAAAATCTGCAACCTAGAATACTCTACCCAGCAACATTATCATTTAGTATAGGAGGAGAAATAAAGAATTTCTCAGACAAGCAAAAACTAAAAGTACAGCAATACTAAACCTATCCTAAAAGAAATATTGAAAGGTCATCATCTCTAAACAGAAAAGAAGAAGAAATAGGAAAGAGGAAATCACAATTGGAAGTAAATCACTTAAATCAGCCAGTATACAGATCAAAAAGAAAAAATACCTATTTGTGAAAGCAATGATAAACACAACGAAATCATCAAACCACAAAAAGAAAAAAAGAAAAGGGAACAAAGAAGAAACAAGGTTTGAAATGACAGTAAATACTTATGTGACAGTTAATTACCTTAAATGTCAATGGACTAAATGCTCCAATCAAAAGACAGACTGGCAAACTGGATTAAAAAAAAACCAAGAGCCTACCATATGCTGCCTACCAGAGACCCACCTGAGGGCAAACACATAGATTGAAAGTGAGGGGATGGAAAAATATATTTCATGCAAACTGAAATGACAAGAAAGCAGGATTTGCAATACTCATATCAGATAAAATAGATTAAAGCAAACACTATAGAGAAAGATAAAGAAGGACACTATATAATAACAGGATCAGTACAAGAGGAGGATTTTACACTCATCAACATATATCCACCTAATATAGGACCACCCATACATACAACAAACACTAGCAGACATAAAGGGAGAATGGATAGGAATACAATAGTAGGAGACTTTAATACCCCACTCACATCAATGGACAGATCTTCCAGACAGAATCAGTAAGGCAACAGAGGTCCTAAATGATACAACAGAACAGTAAGACTTAATTGATATTTTCAGGACACTACATCAAAAAAATAAACAGAATATACATTCATTTCAAGCATACACGGAACATTCTCCAGGAATGACCACATCCTAGGGCACAAAACTAAGCTCAACAAATTTAATAGGAGTACAGAAATTATTTCAAGCATCTTCTCTGACCACAATAGCATGAAACTAGAAATCAACAACAGGAAAAGAAACGAGAAAAAAGAGTACATGGAGACAAAATACCATGCTCCTAAAACACCAATGGGTAAATAAGGAAATTAAAAAGGAAATTAAAACATACCTTGAGACAAACGACAAGGAAAACACAACTATGCAAAGTCTATGGGACACAGCAAAAGCGGTTCTTAGAGGGAAGTTTGTAGAGATACAGGCCTTCATCAAAAATAAGAAAAATCTCAAGTAAACAACGTAATCTACCACCTAAAAAGAATTAGAAAAAGAACAAACTAAACCTTACATCAGTAGAAGGAAGGAAATAATAAAGATCAGGGAGAAAATAAACAAATTAGAGATTAAAAAAACAACAGAAAAAATCAACAAAAATAAGAGCTGGTTCTTTGAAAGCGTAAACAAAATTGACAAACCTCTGGCCATGCTCACCAAGAAAAGACAGAGAACCCAAATAAACAAGAAATGAGAAAGGAGAAATCTCAACTGATATTGCAGAAATACAAAAGACCGTAAGAGAATACTATGAACAATTACATGTCAACAAATTTGACAACCCAGAAGAAATGGACAATTTTCTAGAAACATACAGCCTACCAAATTTAATCCAGAAGAAAGAGATAATTTGAACAGAACAACCATTAGAAGAGAAATAGAATCAGTAATAAAAAAAACTTCCTACAAACAAAAGTCCAGGACCCGATGGCTTCACAGGTGAATTCTACCAAACATACAAAGAAGAACTTATACGGATTCTTCTCAAACTCTTCCAAAAGACTGCAGAGGGGCTCCCCTGGTGGCGCAGTGGTTGATAGTCCGCCTGCCGATGCAGGGGACATGGGTTCGTGCCCCGGTCCAGGAAGATCCCACATGCCGCGGAGCGGCTGGGCCCATGAGCCATGGCCGCTGAGCCTGCGCGTCCGGAGCCTGTGCCCCGCAACGGGAGAGGCCACAACAGTGAGAGGCCTGCGTACTGAAAAAAAACAAAACAAAACAAAAAATACCCCCCCAAAAAACCAAAAGACTGCAGAGGAGGGAACACTCCCAAAGACATTCTGTGAAGCCACAATCATCCTGATACCAAAACCAGACAAAGATACCACCAAAAAAAGAAAATTACAGGTCAATATCTTTGATTAATATAGATGCAAAAATTCTCAACAAGATATTAGCAAACCGAATCCAAAAACACATAAAAAAGATCATACACCACGACCAAGTGGGATTCATCCCAGGTTCACAAGGATGCTTCAACATATGCAAATCAATCAATGTAATACAAATTAATAAAAGAAAAGTAAAAAACCACATGATCATCTCAATAGATGCAGAAAAAGCATTTGACAAAATTCAGCATCCATTCATGATAAAAACTCTTACCAAAGTGGGAATAGAGAGAGCATACCTCAACATAATAAAAGCCATTTATGAGAAATCCCAATATAATACCCAATATAATACAAACAGACAATATAATACTCAACGGTGAAAAGCTGAAAGACTTCAGACAAGAAAAAGAAATAAAAGGCATCCAAATTGGAAGGGAAGAGGTAAAACTGTCACTACATGCAGATGACATGATACTATATATAGAGAACCCTAAGGAGTCTACACAAAAACTACCAGATCTAATAAATGAATTCAGCAAAGTAGCAGGATACAAGATAAACATTCAGAAATCAGTTGCATTCCTTTACACTAACAATGAAATACCAGAAAGGGAATGTAAAAAAAAAACTACCATTTAAAATTGCACCAATTAAAAAAAAAAAAACACCTAGGAATAAACCTGACCAAGGAGGTGAAAGACTTACACGCTGAGAACTATAAAACATTAATAAAGGAAATAAAAGAGGATTCAAAGAAATGGAAAGATATCCTACACTCTTGGATTGGAAGAATTAATATTGCTAAAATAGCAATACTACCCAAAGCAATCTACACATTTAATGCGATCCCTATCAAATTACCCATGACATTTTTCACAGAAGTAGAATAATCCAAAAATTTATTTAATATGGACCCATAAAAGACCCAGAATTGCCAGAGCAATCCTGGGGGGGCGGGGAGCAGGAGGCATAACTCTTCCAGACTTCAGACAATACTACAAAGCTACAGGGACTTCCCTGGTGGTCCAGTGGCTAAGGCACCCAATGCAGGGGGCCCAGGTTTGATCCCTGGTCAGGGAACTAGATCTCACATGATGCAACTAAGAGTTTGCATGCGGCAACTAAGTCCTGCATGCTGCAACTAAAGATCCCACAGGCCACAACTAAAGATCCCGTATGCCACAACAAAGATCCTGCGTGCTGTAACTAAGACCCGGTGCAGCCAAATAAATAAATTAAAAAAAAAAAGCTACAGTAATCAAAACAGTGTATTATTGGTACAAAAACAGGCATACAGATCAATGGAACAGAATAGAAAGCTCAAAAATAAACCCAGACACCTATGGTCAACTAATTTTCGACAAAGGAGGCAAGAATATAAAATGGGGAAAAGACTTTCTCTTCAGCAAGTGGTGCTGGGAAAGTTTGACAGCTGCATGTAAATCAGTGAAGTTAGAACACAACCTCACACCATACACAAAAATAAGCTCAAAATGGCTTAAAGACTTAAACATACGACACCACAGAACTCCTAGAAGAGAACATAGGCAAAACATTCTCTGACATAAATCCTACCAATGTTTTCTTAGGTCAGTCTCCCAAGGCAACAGAAAGAAAACCAAAAATAAACAAACAGGACCTAATCAAACTTACAAGCTTTTGCACAGCAAAGGAAACTATAAAAAAAACGAAAAGACAACCTATGGAATGGGAGAAACTATCTGCAAATGATGGGACAGACAAGGGCTTAATCTCCAAAATATACAAACAGCTCATACACCTCAACAACAAAAAAACAATCCAAGCGAAAAATGGACAGAAGACCTAAATAGATATTTCTTCAAAGAAGACACACAGCTGGCCAGTAGGCACATGAAAAGATGCTCAACATCTCTAATCATTAGAGAAGTGCAAATCAAACTACAATGAGGTACCACCTCACACTGGTCAGAATGGCCATCATTAAAAAGTCTACAAATAACAAACACTGGAGAGGGTGCGGAGAAAAGGGACCCTTCCTACACTGTTGGTGGGAATGTAAATTGGTGCAGCCACTATGGAGAACAGTATGGAGGTTCCTCAGAAAACTAAAAATAGAATTAACGTATGATCCAGCAATCCCACTCCTGGGAATATATCCAGACAAAACTCTAATCCAGAAAGATACATGCACCCGTATGTTCATAGCAGCATTATTCACAATAGCCAAGACATGGAAACAACCTGAATGTCCACTGACAGATGAATGGATCAAGATGTGGTACATGTATACAATGGAATACTTCTCAGCCATAAAAAAGAATGAAATAATGCCATTTGCAGCAACATGGGTGCACCTAGAGATTATCATACTAAGTGAAGTAAGTCAGAATAAGAAAGACAAATACCGTATGATATATCATTTATATGGGGAATCTAAAATATGGCACAAATGAACTTATCTACAAAACAGAAACAGACTCACAGACATAGAGAACAGACCTGTGGTTGCCCCAGCGCACGGGTGGAGGGTAGAGTTGAACTGGGAGTTTGGGGTTGGTAGATGCAAACTATTACATATCGAATGGATAAAGAACAAGGTCCTACATATAGTACAGGGAACTATATTCAATATCCTGTGATAAACCATCATGGAAAAGAATGTAAAAAAAGAACCTATATATGTGTATAGCTGAGTCACTTTGCTGTACAGCAGAGACTGGCACAGCATTGTAAGTCAGCTATACTTCAATTAAAAAAGGGAAAAAAAGACCTTATTTACAAAGCAGAAATAGAAAACAATCAGACTTTCAGACATAGAAAACAATCTTATGGTACCAAAGGGGAAAGGTGTGGGGAGGGATAAATTAGGAGGTTGGAATTAACACCTACACACTACTATACACAATACAGCTAACCAACAAGGACCTACCATATAGCCCAGGGAACTATACTCAGTATTTTGTAACAACCTATAAGGGAAAAGAATCTGGAAAAGAATATATATATATATATATATATATCTGAATCACTGTGCTGTACACCTGAAACTAACACAACTTTATAAATGAACTATAATTTTTAAAAAGTTTAATAATAAATTTTAATTGTTAAACTTTGAAAAAAAACTTTTAGAGGTAATGGGTATGTTTATTACATTAACTGTGTTGATGATTCCTTGGCAGTAATGTTTACATGCCAAAATTTATCAAATTGTACACTTTAAATATGTACAATTTATTGTAAATTAATTATACCTCAATAAAAATTGGAAGGAAAAAAAAGCCTGACAAACCAGATAGTAAGTATAAATAGAAGAACAAGGAACTAAGGAACTAAAAATAGAGAGTAGTAGTAAGATAACCACTAGGACAAAAATAGAATAAACAAAACATATTTATACACAACTCAGCAACTTTTAAAACTAGAAACATGATAGCTCTATAGATCAGCAGTTCTGAAAGGGTGCCCAGGGGACCCGCCAGACTTCCAGGGAGTCCACAGAAGAAAACTATTTTTTTTTTTTTGCGGTACGCAGGCCTCTCACTGTTGTGGCCTCTCCCGTTGCGGAGCACAGGCTCCGGACACGCAAGCTCAGTGGCCATGGCTCACAGACCTAGCCACTCCATGACATGTGGGATCTTCCCAGACCAGGGCACGAACCCGTGTCCCCTGCATCGGCAGGCAGACTCTCAACCACTGTGCCACCAGGGAAGCCCAGAAAACTATCTTAATAAAATAAAGATGCTCTTTGCCTTTTTAATCCTAGTTCTGTCATGAGCCTACAGTGGAGTCTTCCAGGGCCTATGTGGTTTGTATCACAGATTAAATGTAAAAACAGATATAAGAATCCAGCTGTCTTCCAATAAGCCAAAAAATTCTCAAAACTGTAAAACAATGCCACTCTTCATCAAAAACACTGTTTATTCACTGCAGCACTATTTACAATAGCCAAGACATGGAAGCAACCAAAATGTCCAACAACAGAGGAATGGATAAAGATGTAGTGGACTTCCCTGGTGGTGCAGTGGTTAACAATCTGCCTGCCAATGCAGGAGACACAGGTTCAATCCCTGGTCTGGGAAGATCCCACATGCCACGAAGCAACTAAGCCCCTGTGCCACAACTACTGAGGCCACGTGCCACAACTACTGAGGCCATGTGCCACAACTACTGAAGCCCGTGAGGCTAGAGCCTGTGCTCCACAACAAGGGAAGCCACTGCAATGAGAAGTCTGCACCCCACAACGAAAAGTTGCCCCCGCTCGCCGCAACTAGAGAAAGCTTGTGCGCAGCAACGACGACCCAATGAAGCCATAAATAAATAAATAAATAAATAAATAAAAATAACATGTGGTACACATATACAATGGAATATTACACAAATACAACGGGATATTGCTCAGTAATATACAATAGAATATTACTAAAAATGAAATAATGCCATTTGCAGCAACATGGATGGACCTAGAGATTATCATACGAAGTCTAGTAAGTCAGACAGAGAAAGACAAATATCACTCTTATATGGAATCTAATTTTAAAAAAAATGATACAAATGAACTTACAAAACAGAAACAGACCTACAGATATTGAAAACAAACTCATGGTTACCAAAGGGAAAACGTGGGAGGGAGGCATAAATTAGGAGGTTGGGATTAACATACACACACTACTATATATAAGATAGATAACCAACAAGGACCTACTTTATAGCACAGGGAACTCTACACAATAATCTGTTATAGGGTTTCCCTGATGGCCAGTGGTTAAGAATCTGCCTGCCAACGCAGGGAACACAGGTTCAAGCCCTGGTCTGGGAAGGTCCCACATGCCGCGAAGCAGCTAAGCCCGCGTGCCACAACTACTGAGCCCGTAAGCCACAACTACTGAAGCCTGCGTGCCTAGAGCCCATGATCCACAACAAGAGAAGCCACCGCAATGAGTAGCCCCTGCTTGCCGCAACTAGAGAAAGCCTGTGCGCAGCAACGAAGACCCAATGCAGCCAAAAAATAAATAAATAAATTTATAAAAAAATAAATAAAATCTTGTTAAAAAAGTAATCTGTGATAACCTGTATCATAAAAGTATCTGAAAAAGACTGAATATATGTATAACTGAAACACTTTACTGTACACCTGAAACTATTATAAATCAACTACACTCCAATAAAATGAAAAAAAGAGTTTAATAACTGAAAAAAGACATTGTTTATGTTAACATGTGATGGACTTATTATTTTTAAATGAAGTAATAAATGAACACAGCATTTTAAAAGTTCCTCAGCTTTAATTTGTAAAAGGGCACCAGTTGATAGATAAAACCCACACAAACAAAACTCCTTGGGGTCCTGAGCGGTGGGGAAGCACTGCTGTCAATCTGTCATTGCTCAACCCCCCAAGGGACTCCCGTAGGCAGAGGTCACTACCCTCGCTAAGGGCAGTGACCCCTGAGTGAGGGACCCTGCACTCCACACTGGTGCCCTCAACCTATGGTCTGGTCCCTAGATCATCCCTGGTTCCTAACAAGCTAAGTACAGAAATCAAGATTAAACCTTCAGAAACATTTACAGCAATTTTACATTGCCACACAACCAAGCACATGATAGATGTATTTTGTATGTTTTTTTAATTCCATTTTTCTAATTGTTCATTTTTATTCCATTTTACAAAAGTGTTAGCCTGCAACAGTTTGAAATGTTTAAAGTGGTCCTTCACCACAGATACATTAAGAAGCACTCAAGTAGGGACTTCCCTGGTGCTCCAGTGGCTTAAACTCTGTGCTCCCAATGCAGGGGGCCCGGGCTCAATCCCTGGTCAGGGAACTGGATCCCACATGCAGCCAAAAAAAAAGGCACTGAACTAGATATCATGTAATTCAGGAGCAGTTGGATTTACTGATTTATTGATTTATTTATGGCTGCACTGGGTCTTCCTTGCGGCACGCTGGCTTTTCTCTAGTTGTGGTGAGCAGGGGCTACTCTTCGTTGCGGTGCGCGGGCTTCTCATGGCGGTGGCATCTCTCATTGTGGAGCACAGGCTCCAGAGCGCAGGCTTCAGTAGTTCTGGCTCACAGGCTCTAGAGCGCAGGCTCAGTAGTTGTGGCACACGGGCTTAGTTGCTCCGCGGCATGCGGGATCTTCCCGGACCAGGGCTCGAACCTGTGTCCACTGCATTGGCAGGCAGATTCTTAACCACTGAGCTCCCAGGGAAGCCCTGGAATGATCTTTTAAGCAAAATATGTCGATAGTACTATTTCTCCATGATTAATGTACACTGCTTCTAATATAAATATCAAAGCATTGCCATTAAAATGGAAATTGGTAATGATAAAGAAAATCATACATACCCTCTTCAGTGAAGAATTTTTCTACAGGTCCCACAAACTGATTAATTTCATTAAGTTCATCTTGGCTAACTTCTGGAAATGGGAAAACTTCTTTCTAAAAATGATAAACATGTAGTAAAAATTTAATTTTTGGCAACCTCCCATAGTGGCAATATCAACCGAAAGGGAAGGAAAAAGACTTGCTAGTTTCCACATCGGCTGGCAGAGCCTTACTCACTGAAGGAACCGGAAAGCAAACTTCAGAAGGAGCTTAAGACAAGGAAGGGCGTTAGGCTCCAGCACCTTGGTTCATCCTCCTCCCTGACCCAAAACTGTTCCTAATTTTGGTCAGCTTGCCCCATGGAGCAGAGAGCCTGGACTAACATTTCAAACCCCAGTCTGGGCCCTGATTTGCAGCTTACTAACTGGGCAGCCTTAGTCACATCCCATCACCTGTCCACACTGCGGTTTTCTCACCTATAATGAGCAGGTAATATTTACTCAAGGTCGTTGTGAGGACCATGGAAGATAATGGATGAGCAAGCTCTTTACCAAAACACAGAAATCCACCTCAGTTGTCCTGTGAGCTCAAAGATGCTGCCACTGACAAGAACGGACTGTGATCACGGGTCTGACATCTTGCCGGGTTCCCACCTGGCTGCTCGCTCCAGCACCTGCCCGTCCTGCCTACTGAGCCCTGCTCCGTGCGCTGAGCAGGGCCACCAGAGGAGGCCCAGCCGAGGAGCCACATCAACCGAATGCAGCCCCGGCTCTGCCGATTCTTAGATGTGTGATGGGCAAGTCACAGCCCTTCTCAGTGTCCGTTTCTCTCCTGCTACAGGCGAGGCCTCAGAGAGCAGCTGTGAGGCTCAGAGGAGATGAGGTGTCCTGAACACGAAATAGCTGCAATCATCTGTGTCGGGTACTGGCTCTGCTCTTGTCCCCACAGCCTGGAAAGCAACTCCGCTTCAAGTCTACCTCAAACTGATAGAGGAGTGGACAGTGTTTCCAACTGACCCTGGATTCCCAACCAGGCCATGGCTATATGCTGCCTAAAATCATCCCGCTGTGCCCTCTGGCTTTTGAGCTCCACCCCACCCCACCCCCCCGTTAGCTGCCAGCGTGACCCGAATATCTGGATTTGACCGACACCTGCTGAGAAGTGATGTCCCAGGCCCTAAGCCGCCCCCAGGAGCCCCCCCTCTCCTCACAGCACCTCTCACCAAGCATCTTGAGAAAGGTCTTCAAAACAGAGGAGTCCTGTCTCCTCTCCAGCCCTGTAAATAATCAGCCACTCTAGTTACAGGCTCCCAAATCTACTTTCTTCTCTCCGGCCACCTGTACAGGTGATAGGTGGGTGCCATGCCCAAACTTAAAGGAATCTCTGCCTCCAGGCCACCTTCGACCCTGCCCCTAAGGTGGTCTACAAGGAAATTATGCTGAGCTGTCACCACCCCGCAGCCACTTAGAACAAAGCCGGCTCTTTAGCCGAATGTAGACGCCACGTCCACTGGGCCGGCCTGCACGGGCCCACCTGGGCCTGCTGCAATGGCTGTGTTAGAGGGAGATGATTCTGGTACCAGCGAGCAGCCAGGTGAGAGGAAAGAACAGGCTGGGAACCAGGTGGCCTCAACTGCAACCAAAGGACAACTGTCCCCAGGAGAGAGATCTCGAGCACATGTGAGAACAAATCTCTGATGACAGTGTTCAGAGTCTAAACGGGGTGCCTCCTGGGTGATGGGTTCAATTTCATCAGCACTTTTCAAATTTTTGAAAGTACAACCGGTTTTTCAAATAGATCCAGTGCAGAAACCAAATATGCAAAACAGATGCAAGCCAAGCTGCTCTGGCTGAGGCTGTGAACGGGGAGAAAAGTCACCCAGATCCCTCCCACTTGACTCCCCCACTGGTCCCTGCAGCAGCCCTGGGGGTGCTCTCAGGAACAGCCTGGGTCCAACTGTCCCCCAGGGGGACAACTGCCGGCCTGCGTGATCATGAAGGTCTCCTTCTATTCTGAGATTCTAAGCATCTCGGATACCACGTTGCTGCTCAAACCCCAACAACGCTGAGAGAGACGATGTCTGCGTGAACCAGGGAGGTACCAGGAGAAGTGCTTAGAAGCTGTCAGATTCTAAATAGAACCTGAACGTACAGAAAACGGGATTTGCTGTCAGATTAGATGTGGCTTATGAGAGCAGAAGGTGTCAAAGCTGACTCCAGGTATTTGACCTGAACAAGTGGAAGAGCAGAGTCACCACCCTCTCCGATAAGAAGAGCGGGAGGGAAGACAGGATTGGGTGGAGAGACCAGGAGCTCAGTTTTGGGTGGGCTAGACGGGCGATGCCTAGTAACATCCAAGCGTAGCTTTTGAGTAGAAAGGTAGATATGAAGAGTATGGAGTTCAGGGGAGAAATCTCAGCTGGAGAAATAAATGTGCATCTTCCGGATACTGACAGCATGATACTGAATTAGATTATCAGAGGAATGCTTGTAGATGAAAAGAGAAGTCCACAGACTAAGCCTTAGAAAACTTCAACTCCGAATGAGCTGGTTGGAAATGTTGTCTAATGTTTGGACTTGTCAAGGAGACAAGAAGGAATCAGTGTCCTTGAGTAGCTGAGAAAGCTTGGGGTATAGCTGGCCTTTGCTGGGAGTGGACGGTTCCCCCACATCAGTGCAGAGAACGCAGACCACACGGGCACACATGTGGGGAGGAGGGGGTAAGTGTGGTGATAGAAGTTCTTACCTGACTGCGTGTATTTTCCCAGTGAAACAGGAAGCAAAGCCGACAGGTGAGAGTGAGGATGGGGGAGGTGGCGCCATAGGTTTGGAGAAAGAGGAGCATGAAATGAGACAGGCTGGGACCTGGGACTCTTTGCTGCACTGCTGCAATCAATGCACCTGGACACATCTCTCCTTGAGCAACAAAACACAAAGAAACTGTATGGGACTAAAAATAACTGTGTGCATGCGCAGTTGGGGCAAATTCTGGATCCAACAGATACGAAAAGACCAAAACAAAAAACAAAAAAAAAAACCAACTGCCACTTTTGAAGAGCCTGGAGAAAAAAACAGAGTACCCCACATGCCCCCTGCACACACCACCACCTAAGGGGTGGACAAAACACCTAAACCACCTCTCCGGCCTGACCCCTGGACACATTTCTACCCTCACCCCATATAAGAAACAAGTTTGCCCCCCTTGGGGACTGAGCGAGCAAGGGAACATGCTGTTTGTTCTTGTTCCCACCTGCTGCAGCACAGGCCCCGATAAAGCCTTGCCCGAATTTCTTGTCTGGCCTCTAGTAAATTACTATTTCTTGGGGAAGGCCAAGAACCCTGGTCGGTAACAGAAGAATGTGTGTTCTTTCTTCCCCAAGCTGCTGGGAGCCACGGGGGTCCCACAACACAGCAGCACACAGCCCCAGGTTCTGGAGGAAATGGCTTCCCTCACTTTAAGAGCTAGCTTTGTACTTCTAGCAGGGCAAACCACTCCAGTCAGAGCGTCTGCATCTGTAATGCCTGACGACCTTAGAGAATGTCCTAGAAAAACCAGGGAATAACTCCTAAAGTAATACAGAATCAGCCAACATTCCAGCCAAGCTCAAAGCACTTTACACACATTTTTCTTTGGCTTGCGGGCCACCTGTGGGAGGGGGCGAGGGCTGTTTTTACTCCTATTTTCTGTATGAGAGCACTGAGGCACTTCACAGGAGTTAATAGCCCAAGGTCACAAGACGCCAGCACCGCCTACTCATTCTGCTGCTTCAAGAATCTGTACCGCATCTTAACAGTTTAAAAAGCATTTCCACGTATATACGTCTCGTTACAACACATCTGAGACGCAGAACACATCGCAAGCTCCGTTTTAAGGCTGAAAGAAATGGGACTCAAAGTCAGAGTCAAGGTCAAATCCAAGTCTTCTGACTATAAGAGGCCGTTAAGTGCTTAGTAACACTAGGTCGTGCGACCCGTGGAAGGGACGGGCGGGGAAGGCACCTTTGAGCTGGGCTTCTGGGGAACCTGAAAGGTGGGGGTGAGGCGTTGAGACTCGGCCGTAGAAGCCAACAGAGAGAGGAGTGGCATGGTCTGTGCTTAGGAAACAGGAAACCCCCTCCCGGCCCCCCAGTTCGCGGCCGGAGTGTTGAGTTGTGGATGACTTAGCGACCACCTCGCCTAGGGTTTCCCAGGGTGTCCCGGCAGGCGTTAGCTAGAACACAGGTCAAAACCATAGCTTCTCAGAGCCACAGGGTTAGCACGCCCGCCCGCAGGTGAGTTTCTACGGCAGGTGTGGGGACTCTAACCAGGCTCGACCGGGCCCTTCCCGCAAAGGGCAAAAGGCGAGGAGGAAGGGCAATGGCTGGCCGGGGCTCGGCGTTACCTTCTCGATTTTGCCCAGGAAGAGCTCCTTGGCGAAAGCTTGGCTCGGTGGACTGGTGCGCAGCGGGCGCCGACTCGCGGTGAAGGCCACCATGGCACGGCACAAGCGCGCCGTCGCCACCGAGCGCAAGAAGAGCCCGCAGCCGCTCATGCTGTCCCGAGTCGCTCTCGCCGCCGCCGCCGCCGCTTTCCCAGCGCTTTAATCACTTGCCCCGGGGTCGCGCCTCCCGATGACGCCACCCACCTGCGCCGCCCCGCCGGCCGCCAACGCGCTTGCGCGGCCTCGGGCCCTGGCCGGGGCCGCGGCCAATCCTGGCGATCTCGCGATTGGGCGGCTTCGCGATTGGGCGGCGGCGGCGGCGTGCTGTTTTCAATCACCTGCAGTGGTTGCCTAAATGCGGTAAATTACCAGCCGGGGCAGCGTCTCCGGGAGCCGGAACCTAAGCGGTGGCCCAGCTGCTTCCACTTGCCTCCCTCTCGCCAGTTGGGGCAACGAGGACATGGTGGAACTACAAAGCGGGGGGTGGGGGAAATTCACGATATTGATTATCTCTGGAGGGAGCGCACACACGGGTTACGGTCCTTGCTTTTAAGTGGGTGATTAGTGAGGATTCCTTTGGTTTTGCTTCATAGCTTACGTATTTCTCACATATATGGGGGGTGGGGAGAAGAAAAGGAAAGATATTCCACCAGAGCGGTCTGGATAAAACCCTGTAGTTACTACGTCCCTGGGAAACGCCAACCTGAACGGCAAGGGTGGGCGGGGCTGGGGGACAAGCTGGAGCCGGGACCGGTGGCAGGGACGGGATGGGGGGGAGGGCGCCCCACTCCCCACACCCAGCGATGCCCTGAAGGCCCTCCTCACCAGTGCCTGCGCCCTGCCTGTCGCATTTACAGGGCAGTAACAATACGCCTTTTTCTCATTGGCAATGCTCTCTGCCACCGTCAATATTCAGAGAGCAGTGGGAAACGCATTCAGCTCAGCGTGCTGTGCCAGACCCAATAAAAGGTACACTTGTATGGGTAAAGACTTGATAATGAAAACGCAGTCCTTCTCGGGAGGGACTCGAACCCAGCCAAAACTCAGATTGGGACTCAACCCCCACCCTGCATCTCAGATGTGGACGCGAACCCACTGTCTTTTAATTAAAACCTCTCACCTGGTGTTAGGACTTAACTGAAGCTCAGGTTATTTTGTCTGGTTGCAGAAGGAAGTCGGTGTGAGGCAAAGTGATAGGCAAAGAGTGAGTCTGTTAGCACAGGACGCTTGTGAGAGATACAAGCGGGCTGGCAAGGGAACGGAGCCCTGAGAACCAAGAGGGCTACATCTTTATCATCCAAGAAAAAGTGGGGAGGGGAGAAGACCACCTTCCTCATCCTTGGGCAAACGTCAAGGCTTACATCATTAGTTCCTCCTGTGACCCTATATGGTCTGACCAGGGATGTCATGGAGCTATTTAATGCATATTTATATTAGCAAAAGAGTAGTAACATAGACTAAAATATGGTAATTAATCTCAGGTTTCAGTAGAATGTCTCCTTTCACCTAGTTTCTTTCCTTTTCACCTATATTTCCATCTTGGCTACACGCAGAAATGCTATTCTTAAAGGATGATTAACTCCCTGACTTCATGTAACAAGATTCAGACCCCGTGTCTTTTTCTTGTGCTTTAACTATCAGGGTTTGTGGCTTAAATGTGCCTGGCGCTTGGAGGCACCTGTCTTCCTTCAAGGTAGTGTAGATCGTTGCTAGGTTACTGGATTCTTCTCTTGAGTGGTCATTAGCTTACACAGTCTCCCAAACTCCCTTAAAATTCCCTCTGTCTTTAATCCCCTAGTGGGATTTCTAAACTATTTGATTATCCTACCCTATCCTGATCAATGACATAGCATCAGGGAAAAAAGAGCTCAAAAACTTTCTTGGTTGCAAAATACCTGTACTTGCAGGCATCTTCTGCAATGTGTTCTCTATTTTGTCTTTCACTTTTAAAGGCTTGTCACCTGGTTTCTTCATCAGTGGTCAGTATTTGCCAGTTTCAGCATTCAGCTTCTCAAGAAGGCATTTGGTAACAAGTGCCTTTGTGAATTAACTCTGCGGGTGAAACAAAGAAAAAGTGCCATTGCTGGGTTTTAAGTATGAGCTGGTGTACATTTTGGCCAAAACAAATGTAGTCAAATCAATCAAGTCACCCGATAATGTGCTGGATCCTCTTTAGTGGATCCTAATTTGGTTGGATCCTCCCTAAATTAAACAAGTGAGAAATTCAGTGGCACACAGTTTCCGAAACAAAAATTAGAAAAAAATTAAGGCATAATTTCTACGTACTCTAGTAGCATGTACAATGGGAAAAGTTCTGGAGTTCTACTACTTTGCCAGTTTCTAAATTCAGCTTCCTCATCTGTAAAAGTGAGTATAATATCACTTACCTCACAGAACTTTTGTGAGGATTAACTAAATCCTTACAAAAGCATCTACCACAGCAAATGATCAGTTTTTCTTGTAATAATATAAAAATAAAAAATGGTTACACACTGAGATTTCCATCTTATACTTGAGTATTAGCCTCTGAGAAATAGGATGTCATTTTTAAAGTTTGCTTTAGACATAGAATTTCCACATTTCATATTTAAAACACTCTCACCGAGTAGATCTGAACGTCCTTCTGTATGATCACGTCAGTACAACTGGTTCTCACCCATGACTTACCAGCAAATAATCTGGCACTCTTGTGTGGCCATCGTGTTGGTGGTAGCATACCAGGATGCTTGGCTCTGGGCCTCTGGCACATCCTCTGAGTAGGAAACTATTCCTACACCCCTCAGTGTGAAAGCCATACAGTGGGGAAGGTCATGGAGACATTTATGAACACAGAATTAGAAGAAAGGGGTGGCGTTGTCTCCTGTCCTAAGGCTACAAGGTCAATAGTCAGTCATGTGAAAAATGAGAGTCTAGTCAAGGTTCCTGCCTCGTAGCCATCAGCGTCCTAACTAAAGGCTCACAGATAAATCATGCACAGTTATCACCAGAGCATTTCCTGCCGAGAGAAGTTGGCTGACACCTCACTGTCCAGACATCAAATACCTGCAAGAAGAGAGGTGTCCCTCAAAGAAAAATGTTGTCTCATACACTAAATTATGTTGTCCACTACTACTTCTTTCCTTTTTGATGTGTATTTGCCCACTTTATTACGGAAACATGGAAGTCACTGGCTTGTTGAAAGCCACAAATGTAACGAGGTGTTATGGGTTGAATTGTGTCCCCCAAAATTCATTTGTTGAAATCCTAACCCCCAGCACCTGAGAATGTGACCTTATTTGAAATGAGGGTTTCCTATTGCATTGTGTTGCAGATATAATGAGCTAAGCTAGGAAGAAGTCATAGCGGGGTGGGGTGGACTCCTAGCCCAGTACAACCGGTGCCCTTATAAGAAGGAGAAATGTGGACAAAGAAGTGCACATAGGGAGATGCCATGTGAGGGTGAAGACATAGATCAAGTTAACGATTCTACAGGCCAAGGAAGGCCAAGGTGGCCAGCAAACTGCAGAAGCTGGGAGAGAGGCCTGGGACAGATTCTCAGCCCTCAGAAGGAACCAACCCTGCCAACACCTTGATCTTGGACTTCTAGCCACCAGAAGTGGGAGACAGTAGACTGTTGCAGCCCCCGGTCTGTGGTTCTTTGTTACAGCGGCCCTTGCAGACTAAGACATGAGGGTGTGATTCTTGGCACATGGCAACATCAATAAACAGGGCCTAACAGCGACCACGGGGCTGGGGCCGTGTCTCACAGCCCACACACCCAGGGCTCCTGCTATGGTTTAGAATCAATGGCTTCCTTCCAGCTTTTAAGAAATGAGCGGTCACTCTCTGCTGCCGCCTCTTCCACCAGCTGGAAGCAGAAGACGCGGCCCTAGTGGGTGGCGGGATGAGATGGGAAAGGCGTAGGTCTTTGAATATTGGTCTTTTCCTCCAAAGGAGGAAAGCCAGCCACGGAATAGGAACACCCATGTTAAGTATTAACAGAGGAGCAAGAAATATGTACTGTATGAAGCCACTGACATTTGGGGGTTTGTTACAGCAGCCCCCAACTAATAAAAACACCTTCCAAGTGTCAAGGAAAACACTATAAGGAACAGTATAAAGAGTCATCATTTTAGGGGCCGGTCACACCTGTCATGCAGGTCAACTGAGCCCCAAGCAACCAGATTGTTATTACTGATCCCCATCCTAGTCACCCAGGATGAGTGCCCTTCTATGCCAGACACTGGCTCACGTGCTTTACATGTGTCAATATCATTCAATCCTCTAAACGAGCCTGTGAATTCAGGCAC
Organism: Mesoplodon mirus; assembly: GCF_964341445.2. Classification (NCBI taxonomy): domain Eukaryota; kingdom Metazoa; phylum Chordata; class Mammalia; order Artiodactyla; family Ziphiidae; genus Mesoplodon; species Mesoplodon mirus. Next base: position 2,559,948 of record NC_138988.1, read on the forward strand.
TTTATGCCCATTTTGCAGATGGGAAACACAGGCAGTGAAAGCTCACACAGTCCTAAACAGCAAAGCCAGGCTCCGGGCCCTGCCGGCTGGCTCCTGGGCCTGTGTCCTCATCCCCCCCCACCGGCTGTACTGCCTTCCTGAAGGCGGCAAGGCAAGACTGGGTGGGTGAGAAATGACCTCTTTCTCTGTCATCACTCGCCCCCGTTCCTGGCCGACCTGAAGTAAGGTGAAATTACCCTGACAGAGGTCAGAAACCCCATCAGGCCTCGGTGTCACTCTCCACCTCTGCCAGCTCGATGGGGTGACACACCCTTAGGTCAAGTTGCAAGGAGGATCAAGCACGCCCTTGGTACTTAGGTGCCCCTTTTACATGTGTTCTGGCTCTTCTTTCTTTTGTGGGATTGTCAGTCTGAATGTTTCGGACTGACGTGTCTAAGAGATCCTTCTGCTCAGTGATGCATTTTCACCAATCCGCTTCATCCTCCTCCTCCACCGCCAGACCTCGGGCAAGGCACGTCCTATTCCAGAGGCCCAGTTTCCTCACCTATCAGATGATGAAATCAACACAAAACATGGATTTTTATGCAAATCAAGTGGTCTAACATTTAGTTCTCCTCCCACTCTACACACTGTAGACTTCAGGGTCTAGCAACCCTGAAAAAAAAGAGTCTAAAAATAGGGGCTCTTAAGTCGAGACTTGGTCCTAGTGATAACAGTTTTTCAAAATCTCAGGAGAGCTGAAATTTTAACAGCATTAACAACGACAAAAACGAAATACCTCTGATTTTTCCTTATGCTTCAAAAGCCAAAAGAACCTAAGATTCAACCAAGTTCTAGAGCGTGTGTCCCCCACTATTACAGTATGAAAAGCATGTTAAAATAACATGCAACCAAACGCTGTGTTGAAACTGCCAGCATTCCCAAAGCAGCTGCTGTAGTATAACAGCCAAACAAGTACATTGACTCACTGGGGTCTTATCTGTTTGCACAAAGCCAGTAGAGCCTGAAATCTTTTTTTTTTTTTTTTTTTTTTTTTTTTTTTTTTTTTTTTTTTAAAGCTTCAAGTGAGCTTTATTAGGGGGCGCTCCTGGGCGAGGTTCACTGGTCCGAGAGAAGGGGGCCAGAGAAGTCGCACCCGGGCGAGGAGGGTTGGGCAGGATTTTATAGGGGAAGAAGGGAAAGGGGTGTGGTGAATCTGGGAGGGCGCAGGGTATTCCTTATTTGGTGGTCTCTTCGGGTATCGTGGCACTATCTGGTGCCGGTTACATCAGTCTTGGGACCGCTAGTCCCGCCCCTCGAAAGGCGGGAAGGCTGGGCCGGGTGGAAGGTCCCCAGGTCAGTTCCTGGAACTGGGTGGTCCGGAAAGTCTCCAGGTCAGTTTCTGGAACTGGGTGGTCCGGAGAGTTTCTGTCTGATGCAACCTGTGAATCTGATTGCGTTCCCCTGCCTCGGGCCAGTTGGCCTTACATCGCGACATCTTTGGTGTAATGGGGCGGCGTTCTGATCTCTGGCTACTTCATGCTGAATGGGGGCGTCGAAAGGGGAGTCGGGCGACCAAAGGTCCGAGGCTTAGGGGAGACCAGTTGGGGGTTCTGTAGGAAGCAAGGTGTAAGGACCGAGGAGCATTTGGTTTGTGGCCACCCGAGAGACTTCCTCCATGCGCCTGCGAAGGAACCCGCTACCTGTAGCGTTACCCTGGGCTCGGCGAGGGTGATGGGTGTCTTCGAGTCCGGGCGCCGTCAGTCGTCAGCCAATCCCAGCAGTTCGAGTGGTAATGCCTTTGGGTCGGCCCACCCCCCTCGTGGAGACGCTGAGGGAGGGCCAGTCGTAGGGCAGTCGCTCTTCCAGCGGCCCGTTAGCCCGCAGCTGGGACAGGGCTTAGAAGGAGGTCGGGGATTGGGACATTGGCGAGCCCAGTGGCCTTCTTTTCCGCATTTGAAGCAGGCCCCCGGCGGGGTTGCCTTTTGCGGACCCCGTGGATGCTGTGATCCATGGGAGATGGCCGGCCTTAGGGCGGCTACAAGAGCTTGGGTTTGGAGGGCCACCTTCTGGTGCATCCGAGCCTGTCGGCTGGATTCTGCCAAATCCTCACGGCCATTGTACACTTTAAAGGCCATCTTTACCAGATCTCGAATAGGGGTTTGAGAGCCGTCTTCTGCCCGTTTTAATTTCTTTCGGATGTCCGGGGCTGATTGGGTGATAAAATGGGTGGCTAGGACCGCTGCCCCTGCCTGGGTGTCGGGATCCAGCCGGGTGTAGAGAGTTAAGGCCTCTGTAAGGCGATTGAGAAAGATAGCTGGATTTTCATTAGGTTCTTGGGTTATCTCTTTTAGTTTTTCAAATTGACTACCTTATGAGCGGCAGCTTGCATGCCAGCCAGGAGGCATTGGATCATGAGGTCGCGTTTATGACGGCCATCTTGGCCATCCTGATAAGTCCAGCCTGGATCGGTGCCAGGTTCGGCAGTCGCTCCGACAGGCATGGAGTTGTCAGTAAGGTGAACCTGATCTGCATGGTTTCGGGCAGCAGTTTGAATTCTTTCCCTCTCGTCAGGGGTCACAGAAGATAGGATCACAAAGATGTCGTGCCAGGTTAGATCGTAAGCTTGAGAGAGGTAGCGAACTTCTTTGATGTAGCCCGTTTTCTGCCGGATCGGGTGGAAGAGTAGAGGTTCCCTAGTTGTCTCCTGGGGGAGGGGAGGAGCGGCCCGCGGGGCTTGGTACCCCTCCCGGGTTTCGGCACCAAATGTAAGGTCGGATCTTAACAAACGGCATCATGAAACAGAGGAAAGCTTCAAGTGAGCTTTATTAGGGGGCGCTCCTGGGCGAGGTTCACTGGTCCGAGAGAAGGGGGCCAGAGAAGTCGCACCAGAGCCTGAAATCTTATTTCAAGATGCCCAAGTGGCAGAGCCAGCATCCTTAACTCATGGGAAACTGCCCTAAAAGAAGATGCGACGCCAGTTCTTGCTGAAAGGACTTACTGTGGACTATTCCTCTTCAACTCAAACAAATAATTCCCAGGAAACATACTGGGGGAAGCACAGTCCATCACCCTGATGCCTGCAGTAGTGGAATCCTGACGCACAGCGAGATCCGGCTTGGTCATTGTCGGGAAGCCCTGCAGTCAGCCTCTTGCCAGAAAACCCTGGGGGCCCCTGCAAAGGCATTTGGCACTCAGCACTAACATTTCTTTGAAACCAACAACAATATTCTTTTGTAATCCTTTAAGCCAGTGACTGTGGGGCTGCAAACCAGATAATGAAGTGTTATGGGGGAGAATTCATCTTAATGGTTCACCCACTGATCCCGGGAGGGAGAGACAGCTCAGGCCCCAAGTCGGTCCCTGCGTTTCAAAAAGCTTTCAGTGCTCACTCAGCATGAGCTGATAAAGAATAAAGTTTGCTCACCATTAAAGTTCAATAAAAATATCTAGCGGACCACACTGTGATTTCCTAGGCAGAGACTGATAATCAGCTCTGTTCTCCACATTTGTTCACTTATCATTTCTACCCTGCCTGCCTCCGAGAAGGGACTGGCCTGTATATTCACACGCTATATGGTGAGAACGAAATGCATGAAAAAATCCTCTTTCCATCTTCCTGGATGTTGTAAATGCAGATTACAGGACCAGGGAGAGTCGGCATTAAGTCAAAAATTATTGATAATTTCCTTTTGTGATTCTCAAAAAAATACCCTTGAAAGAGACAAACTGTGGGGCGTGGGCCCTTCCGAAGACCACACTTCACGCTCATCGGAGCTCTGCTTGCAGCCGGCTGGGTGCCCTGGGCTCCAAAGGGCCTACAGTCACCAAGTCAAAGGCAGGCGGGGACCTCGGGCAGGAGCAGCAAGCAGGAAACCTCCCACCTGGGGCGGGCGAGGGTGCTGAGGTTTGTGGCAGGGAACCGCTTCCTGGGTTGGCGAGCGGTAAATCCTGGCCACATGCGCACAGTACAAAAAAGCCGCCTACCGAACCTGGAAGAAAATCCTCCTCTGGCAGCGCCCCGCATGCACCCTCCATCGACAAAGCGACAAAGCGAAGCATCATGCCAGGCGGCAGATGAGGTAGAGTCCAGTCTGGATCACAGAGCCGGGCCAGTGGGGTGCAGCGGGGCCAATATATTGGTAACGCCAGAGTGACTGTAAGCGCAGAAATGCACGCCCTGTGCCGCCTTTTGTGGAGGAAAGGCTGGGAAGAACTCTGTGTACCTTTGCTTAGCTCTGTGAAAGGACACATGGGAATGATCGACCTAGAAAGGAACACAAATGGTTACATGGAGCCCCCAAGACGGAGATAAGGATGGAGGGAGCAGTGAAGTGACAATTCCTGAAAATAGCTTTGCTGTTTTTCCTTTTGGCCATCTGGCTTGAGGGATCTCAGTTCCCTGACCAAGGACTGAACCCGCGCCACGGCAGTGAAAGCGTGGAATCCTAACCACTAGACCACGAGGAAACTCCCCTGAAAACAGTTTCTTATGCGGTTTTGGCTTTCGAACCGTGTGTCCAAAAAAACAGAATTAAAAAAACAAAAAGCAAACCTTAACCGGTCTCACCATAGATCCACCATCACACTAAGGACTAGCTGGTCCACTTCAGAGGTGGGAGGGCTTCCTGAAACCGCAGTTACCACACCGCCGGGGGGCAGCACCCCGAAAGGACGGGTTCTGTGTTACGGGGTGCAGGCCACGCTTTGAGCCAGCGTCCACTGTGTGGAGGTGTCACCCCCATGGTCAGCACACACAGGTGCAGAAACGACAGGTGGGGTGGCTCCTCTCACCATTACACCTAAGGGCCTGCGCACAGAGTTTTTACATCCCTTCCCAGCAACTCTGAGCTCTGCGTGTTTGGAGGTTTTAGATCCTGGGGTTGGGGGGAGCGCTTCCACCAGAGGAAATGGAGCGATGGTCCTGCTCAAGGGGAGGTGGGACGGCCACCTGGCCCCTGGACTCCCTGTTGCCCCTGAACCTCCAGGAAGCAGTAGGGTTTACTCTCCGTGCTGGAAGGGCGGGTCCCAATGACCAAGGGGAGCGTGGGCTGCGGCCACACAGTGGGACAAGAAGGGCTATGTCTGCAACCCACGGGGTCCCCTGCGGCACCTCTTAGTACGTCCACGCGCAACAGCAACAGCTAACGCAAAACTACAGCAACCAAAACAGGGAGGACGCTTGAAGACTCAGACCACTCGGGATGATGGTTTGACTCATTCCCCCAGACAGGGAAGCCTGGCTGGGTCATGGGTCAGTCAATCTGGCTGGCTGACCCCTTAATATCACAGGTTTGAACTGCGAGGGTCCACTCATATGCAGATATTTTTCAGTAGTAAATACGACACACAGGGTGGGGTGGGGAGGGTAAATTAGGAGGTCGGGATTAATACATACACACCACTGTACCTAAAACAGATAATCAAAGGATCTGCCGTCACAGGGCACTCTACTCAGTCCTCTGTAAAGGCCTATATGGGAAAAGAATCTGAAAAAGAATGGATCTATGTATATGTATAACTGAATCACTGTGCTGTACACTGGAAACTAACACAACTTTGTAGGTCAACTACACTCCAATATAAAACAAAACTTAAATTAAAAATTAAAAAAATAAAAACAAATAAAATACTACAGTACAACACAGTCCGAGGTTGGTTGAAACCACAGATGTGGAGGGCCAACTATAAATTATAGGTGGATTAACCCCGACATTGTTTAATGGTCAACTGTATATTAGTTTACATTTATGTGACATTAGATGTTTGCTATTGTTTTATTCGCACTTCTGCTTTGGTTGTCTGTAGTTTTGTATTTATGCAAGCTTTATCGGGTTTAGAAAACGTTGCTACAGTCAGTTCATAAAAAAGAATTTGTAAGTTTTCCTTCCATTGCTGTGATCTGAAACAGTTTAAGTAGCATTGAGATTATCTGAAATTTAAAAGTTTGCAAGAATTCCTCTGTGAAAGCAATATGAACCTGGCAGGTTGATTACTTTTTTCTATTTCTCTTATGGATATTTGTCTGTTTAAAATCTCTCTCTCCAGGGGTCAGTTTTGGCTAATTATCAATTTTGTCTAGGTCCTTCAGATTTATTTGCATAAAGTTGTTCAAAGTAGCATTGCTTTAATTTTTTTCCTTCATTGTAATAGTTTCTTCCCTCCTATCATTTCTTATTCTGTGTGTTTGTGCTTTCTTTTCATCTTGATTTGGTTACCTATAGGTTAGTCAACTTTGTTTATTTGATTCTCTGACAGCACCTCGTTCGAATAGGGCCCTTATTTTAGCTGCTCCTTTCTTTCCCTTTGTCACCAGGCCTCCGGGAATCTCCCCTTCCCAGGGTGCTTCCCTCTTCTCCGGAAGCAGGGCTTCTGCACCTCTGGTCTCAGAACTTTCTCAGTCTCTCCCGCTTGATTCTGAAGTGGCCAGTACTCTCACCCACCGGCTCTCACGTTTCCTCTGAGGGTCGGTCTGTCTTTACGGGTGTGAACCCTAGTTGATGACATGTTTCCTCTATTCTGTGCAGTCCTCACCTGGATCTACATTCTGGTGTGGGATTCCCTGGCGACTCTGCTAGTCCAAGATGTTTGTTTTCCCACTGACCTCTCATTGAGATTTGTGATCTTTGGTCTTTCCTGGTTACACTGTAGGTCTGGGCTATAGGTGGTTTTATTTGTTCTTTTTCTGAACAGTTCTCAGGATGTGGGAAGAGATTCCGATTTAGGTGGCCTCCATTACCCCCTGGTGTTTTTGTTTTGTTTTGTTTTGTTTTTTTGCGGTACGCGGGCCTCTCACTGCTGCGGCCTCTCCCGTTGTGGAGCACAGGCTCCGGACACGCAGGCTCAGCGGCCACAGCTCACGGGCCCAGCCGCTCCGCGGCATGTGGGATCTTCCCGGACCGGGGCACGAACCCGTGTCCCCTGCATCGGCAGGTGGACCCTCAACCACTGTGCCACCAGGGAAGCCCCCCCCCCCGGTGTTTTCATTTTAGAATGTTTTCTTCCCTATTAACCCCGCGGAAGATGACACCTGAAGAGCTTTAGTCCCCATCTTACAGATTTAAAGGGGACTTTTTCCATATAGGACACCGGTCACATCATGGAGGTGCAGGTGCACTGTGGTCAGAAATAATAGAAAGGGGAGAAGGCAGTTCCCTAAAAGGGCCTTAGAAGTCTCAAAGTACACGTCGGAAATGGGGTAAGCATCCTTCACGACACACCTGCGTCGGCAGCCGGTACATCTTTACTGCAGACCCACTCAGTGCTGAAAGGTGAGGTGGGTTCCCGCGAGAGGGGAGTGCTGAATGAATACACCCAAGGAGAGGCTTCTCAGGTGATGCCGTGGCTGCCCTGGGCCACCAAAGTGGTGTCGCTGTTCATCCCAGGAGCTCTGGCCTAAAGTCAGACTCAGGGGTGCCCCACGCCCCCAGGCCCCAGGCCCTACCAGAGTCACCAAATCTGCTCAGAAACTCTATGATTTCCATCCATCTGTTCCTTATTCACCAAAACAACACTATCTGATGGCAGGCACATCAGGAGCCACCCATACGATGGGCCAGTGTGCAAACGTCATCAACTGTTGCATCTCTTATAACATCAGGATAGATTAAGGACAAAAGGAAATGCAATGTACACATACAAACTTCAACTAAACGGTACGCTGTAGAATGCAACAGAGCTCCACCGCTACAGACGTTTGGGAAACGTGGCGCAGACTCTCTTTTGGACACTTACAACAAATGTCATCTTTCTAAGAGGCTCCTGAAACAGAGCAGGACCCTATGGTCCTTGGCCCCCCACGTCCTCAGCCTGAGTCTTGTCTGTAGAAAAACTTTAGCCAAAGAGGAAGTTTAATTACAGAAGTGAGAAAATGCAGAAACAGAGGAAAACAGTCAAAGGAGACCAAATAACAATAGTTTAGTCATTAAACAAAGTCAAGGACCTTTAGTTCCTCCTCAAGGGTTATAGGTAATACCCTGAGCCATATCCTGCGAGCCGTCTTACACATACTGAAACCTCCACCAGGTGGAAGAAGTGAACTACATGATGACCAGACCACAGTCATGACATAAGCTGCCACAATTCCTGGAACTGGCCTCAAAGAAATGGGAACAAACCGACCCTGGAAATGAAGACTAACTGTACTTAAAACAATCAAGATGATGCTGATCAGACCACTGCAGGACCGATCTCAAGACGACTGTCAGAGCTGACTGTGATGTTCCTGCCTGGAGCCCACTCCCTCTGTCTGTAAAAGCTCTTCTCCACTGTCAGAGGGGAGGGAGTTGACCTTTGGACAGGCGTCTGTCCCCCACCGCCCCCTCCCACGCTGGCCTCCGAAATAAAGCAAACTTTCCTTTCCACTAACCTTGCCTCTTTATTGGCTATTGAGCTGTGGGCAGCCGGATCCCACTTTTGGTAACACTCTGAGACGTCCTGCAGGACAGAGACAGTTTAACTCTGATCTGACCTGGCGTCTCCTAGATGGCTTCCGCTGTGAAACTCTTTCTTCACGAGGGGCACCGAATAACACTTACAGACCGTTTGGGACACACATCAAAGATCTGAACTAATAAATAAAGTTACCATAAAAAAAAAATCTGAACTAGGTAACCGAGAAACAAGCCCAAAGACAGGGTGGGAAGGAGGGAGACTAAATGCTCAATTTTAACTGTTTTTGGGTGGTGGGATTGTGGGTGAATTTTCCCCCTGCTTGTTATGAATCTATTATTTCCAAATCCTCTGAATGTTAACAACATATTTGATGAAGTGAAAACGCAGTGATGAAAAGCCTCCAGCCATCGCCCAAATTATCCGTTGAATTAACACGGAAGCGGCAGGACCCAGTCTTTCCCTGCCTCTGGCCCATGCCGCTTCCCTAGGTCTCTGATCTCACCGTGAACCACCAAGGTGCGTTGTGCATTTTGGCACTAAGTCTCCTTCTTTGGGCGTTGGTACTCATCTATTCACTCAACAAACACTGGCTGAAGCCCTTTGTGCCACGTGTTAGGGTCACAGCTGTGCAAGGACCTGACCTTGTTGACGCTGCGGCAACGGAACAATCACATCACTGAATATGCAAGTATGCAAACGCATAGCAGAGCGGGTAGCGGCTGAGCTGAAATAGAAATAGAAATAGAAGCTAACTCAACAAAGATGCAAGGAAGAGCATCCTACCTTTGGGGAACGGCCAGAGTCATACTTGCACAGGCCCGGAGGCAGGGGGAACACAGCTTCCCTGGGCGTCTGCAGGGCTAGTGTGGCTGGAATGAAAGGGGACAGCGAGGGTCAAGGGCCAGACCATGCAGGCCTCACGCAGCCATGTCAAGGGTCTTCTGTTATTTTCTTTTTAATCCTGAGGACAACAGGAAGCCACTGACGTGGCTTCAAGCAGGCAGCATCTTAAAAAGACCCCTCTGGTGACAGTGGAGAATGGGGTCGAGGGACCCACCGTGGAGATCAGGAGCCCAGGTACCGAGCGGGTGACAGACAGACAGCGGCCTGAAGGCAGGTGAGAGATGTGAAGAGGCACAGGTAGATTCAAGAACACACCGGAGGTGAAAATCAAGAGGGCTAGGGACTTCCCCGGTGGTCCAGTGGCTGGGACTCCGCGCTCCCAACGCAGGGGGCCCGGGTTCGATCCCTGGTCAGCGAACTAGGTCCCGCATGCCTGCCGCAACTAAAGATCCCACATGCTGCAACTAAGACCTGGGGCAGCCAAATAAATAAATATTTTAAAAAAAATCAAAAGGGCTTGGTGACAGCACAGACTTGGGGAGTCAGGGAAAGGACAGGTGTCCAGAACGATTCCTAATTTCTAACTTACACCCCTCACAGGGATGCTATTCATCAACGCGGGGGGTCCAGGGAGGCCCCAGTTCCACGTGTGTCCGTGTGCAACCATGGATTTGGTCCTCCTGGAGAGAGTTACTACTGAAAGATCCAAGGGATGTGGGTGTTGAGAGCAGAGGTCTGGGCTGGAGATTCGAATTTGGCAATCTCTATAGGAAAACAGAAAGCCAGCCGAAGCTGTGGGCTTGTGTGACGTTGCCGAGAAGTAGGAAGAAAGGAAGAGGGCTTTCTGCATCCCTGAGGCCAACACGTCATGGCTCCGGGGAGGGGTGTCAGCCTGCAAAGGAGACACAGGAGGAGCTTCCCACCTCCTCCCTCGGAGAGGAAGGAGAGAGTGTGCGACCAAAGACACCACATTTCACGAAGGGACGTGTGAACAGCGTTGAAAGTTTTGCAAGGTCAAATAAAACATGGGCTAAAGGACACGGTCAGTGAGCAGGAAACAATCTCGGAGAAGTTTCACAGTGTCACCTGCATCCCCAGCTAAATTCTCGGTGGCAGGAGCAGCTGAGAGCCAAGCGAACAACTGTCCATCAATTTGGGATGCTGACGACCTACACACCCTCAGATCAGCCAGTGGCTCTGCTGTGACCCCCGCCCCCTTCCAACCACCAATTTGTTTTCGGATGCTTCTTGACAGGAGCAGTCCTGTGCTGGGCACTGGACCCAGAGAAGGGGACCACATGCACCCTTTGCCCCAGGAGCTCGCAGTCTGCTGGGGAGACAAACCCAAAACCCAGAGGACGGTCTCACCGCAGCACTGGCTGAGCGGCTCGGGTGCCCCGAGCAGCAGGTGTCAGCAGCCCTGTGTGTAGTGGCATCACGCGGTGAAGCAGACCTAAGTATTCCCAGGAATTCCAGGAACCAGCTCCCCTCCCTCGGAGGCCCCCGAGGGCCTGGGAGAGGGACGGCCTCCCTGCTGCAGAGACCTGAGACCGTCTTCCCGTAGGGACCCACTTCTCTGCGAAGGGTGGACCACAGCTGATTGTGGCCGCTGACGTCAACCTCTTTGTGTTTCCCACAAATTAGGTCTACCAGTCTTACTTGGTTTTATGATACGTACTGAAACTTTTAAGGGGTATTCTCTGGAACTGAATTTGGCTCAAGGAAAGGAGAAACAGTACAAGCCAATCACGTTCCCACAGAACGCCTGCTCGCAGCAGGATCAGAATTCCTTCCCTGGCTTCCACATCACATGATGGGGACTGGGCCCTTGGGAGTTTCTCTGCCCCCACCAGTCACTCCCAGCCCACCTGCACACTTTACATGGTCCACCTCCTGTCTAACTCAACGGAAGCACAAAATTTTGTCAAAAGTTGCTAGAAATTATAAATACCTCTGAAATCTTCTACCAGTGCCTACGTTGTGACGTGTACCTTTATCTTAAGCCGTCCATCAGCATCCTCAAATTAACGTCTTCCCAGAAAGCCGGAGCCCACAGCAGTCACGACAAGGGATGGGCCACCCTGTCACCTGGAGACCTCTGTGTGTGGACAACAGGGAAATTGCTGGACTTCCCAGAAAAAGTAAGAACTCAAGGGTTTTGAAGCATTTATTTGATTTCTCCAAATGATCACAGCTATGGTTTTACATCAGTAGAGTCTGTTACTACTTACACACAGAACGCATAGGAAAACAAAAGCACTTCTTTCCTCCCCAAAGTTACATCGTGGGTGCCGGGCTTCCTGCGAGCGAGGTGGCCCTTGAGGTCTGAAGAGCCTGCATTCAAGACCTGGTTCTAAGTGTGTGAAACGACTTGAGGTGAATGACAGTGCCCCAGAGGAGATGGTCCCACACACAACCTTGGCATGACCGCAGGCGGGTCACACGGTGACCCCCCCCCCGCGCTGTGCCCATTCACCACCCTCACCTCACGCCGATTCATTCTGCAACCCGCTTCCTGGATTATTTTTGTTGTATTGAAAATACTTACAAAAGGACTCGTTTTTCAGGCAGGAAGGGTGATGATATTTTACAACGGACTGTAAGATGCATGCTTACCTGTAGCGAAATAGCTTCATACAGTGCTGAGTCAACACCTAGGGTCATGTTTAACATCTGCTGTCTTTTCAGCTCATCTTAAAGAAAACCAAGAGGTTTCTGCTGCATGCAGTGCGAGATGGAAAAATCGCTCTACACGGGATGACTGAGAATGTTTTTAAGCAAGATGTGCACATCATATTAGGATGAACTTTATTTTTACATTGTTGTGCAATCCATTCATAAACTTAAAAAGAAAAAACAAACATGATTTAATTGTTGTCCCAGAAAAGATTTCTGTGATGGTACCAACTGCTTTCTCTAAGGGTCACCTGCTGAAATAACTTGTGACTTGAGCAAAATGCCCCACGTGTATCTTGACAGTGAGAAAGGATGACGCACATCCCGGTGGTGCTCAGCCTCCCACCTCCTGTGCCAGGGGGTGAACCACAGGTGCCCACAGCTGCCACCCTGGGATGGGCTGGGATCCCGAGAGCAGCCTCAAGAAGGCTACGTGGGGCCACAAGCTTTTCAGGAGCATCTGCTTCCCAAACGAGTTTGGGGCAGCCTGGCTCCAGCCTCCTCCAGGGAACAGTGTGCCTTTTGGGAACACTTATTCCATGACAAGTTTGGAAACGAAACACAAAGACGGGTGGAACCTCACTGACCAGAACCCAATCCAGCAGAAGGCTGGAAACACGGGGAGAGACTACACCCCCCCCTTTAGGGACCCAGCCCGGTGACAGCCTGGAGGTGGGGGTCCCGAATGGCCTGCAGAGAGAGGGCACCCTCCCCGCTGGCTCCACCCAGCTTGGCTCTGTTTCCATCAGTGACTGCCCTTTGGGAAGGGCGACCTGGTGTCAATCAGCCTGCCTGCATCTTTTCTGGAACAACCTGGAGTTTACAGTTAGATCCTACGATTGGTACAGAGGGTGAAGAAAAGCCGACATACTTAATATGTTATCACTTTACTTCAACTATTTGTCAACAGTAACACTGAGAGAGTTTGCAAATACACAGAACACAAAGTGTGGCCTCGTGCCTGACGCCAGAGGACATGCAGTACAATTCGACCGTTCCTTGTCATCACAACGCCCTTTAAACCACAAGACAGAGAACGCCTCGGGAGCGGGACTCTGGAGGGAAACCAAGGAGTTTCGGGGTCCGCGGAACCGGGGGGCCTCCCACCAGCCCGGCCTGGACCAAATCAGACACGCCCGTGCTTTTCATTTCTCTTTCTGAGCAGATGAGAGGAGGATGACACGGACGGGAAGATAAAGGCGGGCAGGTTAAAGTCACACTTCTTTCAAAAAAGGAAAAAAAAAAAAAAAGCTAAACTCTCGATTGCTGTACTTGCTCTGTGGAGATTAACAAAGTGCTCGGTTTGCAGATTTGCTGGTTTGGTGACCTGGATAATGCGACAAAGGGGGCGGTGGGCGGGCAGAGCCCCGGCCGCCGCCAGCGTGGGCCCCCCTCCGTCGTCCCGCTGCCGCCTGTCCAGAGCCCCGCGCCCGCGGAGTCCCGCGCCAGCTTCGCCCTTTCTGGAAGAGCTCCCTGCCCGGCAGGTGCCGGGGGCGATCCTCGGGTCCACGGCTTAGGAGCACAGCACTGGCGGCTGCAGTGGCTCGAAGGGCTGAAACTACAAAGTACGGCCCGTGGGTGACTCAGGCACAGAACCAGGCGCGTGCAGCGCCGGCCCCGGGGGAGCGGATGGTGTCACCACAACATGGAAGCGACAAGAGCACAGCGGAGAGTCACGTGACGCCCCGGCAGCCGCCTGACCGTGAGGAGGGGGCGGGGCCGCACTGGCGGGGCCGGGCACTCGTCGGCTGGGGTCAGATGGGCCACGGCGATGACACGGGGGTCGTGCTAGCACACGGCCACATGGAATCACGATGATCACGGCCACCACTCAGAAAACAAAACGGGGAACACACACACCGCCCTGGGCTGCTAAACGCTAAGAGAAGCCTTCGGGTTCCGGGGCGTCTGCCTGCTGCGGTTGGAAACAGGATGAGGGAGCTATGGTGCTGGGGACACAGGATGAGTTGGTCGTTTTCAGGTTGGAGATGAATACCTCTGCTGTGTATGGGGCCCCCCGCAGAGGGCTCTGAATGAGTGTGCATTCAATCAAATGCATACAAAAGAAACATGGATCATGGAAATTCACAGTTATTGCAGCCATTAAAGTGTCTAAGAATCTGTAACCAACAGTCCAAGGCAACCAGTCCTTAACTAGCTGTCTCAAGTTGCTACTGTAGAGTTTACTGCATTTTATCTATTTGCTTACCTGAAGTAACAGAGCAGTTATAATACTGATTACTTATGATAGTCTTCTGTTAATAAAATAAGGATTTATACAAAGCAATATCGGACTTTTAAAACAGTTAGATGCTATGTTACTTGGCACAGTTAGTAATGATTGTGTAAAGATTTCCGCCAGTCCTAGGGGGGCTTCTCTCCTTTTTATGAAAATACGGAAGAATATGAATTTTGTCCCTAGCATTTAAGTTTTTGGTCTACCCTCTCACACGTTTGTCTAAGGTACTGTCTTCCTATCAGGTAAGTGGAGCTCCTTGTAAAGTCTATATTGCTAATTTCGTGGACTGAAACGTTTGCCTTTCACACACAAATACTACCTATACAGTATATATATATATATATTTATATATTTATATATTTATATTATATAAAGTTTACTTACGTATTTTCATCAACCATATCAGGTCTACTTAATTTTTGCCCATTGTCAATAAAAGAGCAATAATGCAGCAAGTTTTGGGTTTTTTGTTTGGTTCTGTCTCTGGTTTTTTGTGTCGTCTCTTCTTTTCCTAGGCTGGGTTCTCATCTGCGTGTATAGTGAGGGAGCAGAGAGGTGAGGGCTGCAGGTTGGGGGTCAGGGTGGGGAGCTCAACATGTACTTGGCCGGCGGCACTGTTTCAGGGCTGATGGTGGCCGAGGCCCACGTCCCGGGCTGAGGTGGATGGAGCCCCGGGCGCCACCGCTAAATGAAACTGGTGGTGGGGGGTGGTTTGTTCCCTGTGACACAAGCCCCGGGGCTTGGGGGGCTCCATCCGGGCCGGGAGCAGACGGGGAGGTGGAAACAGAAAGTGCCCTGGGTCTGGTCTGGGGCTGCCGCCCCTGGGCGCGCCTGTGTGGTGTGCACTTGTTCTGAGGGGCCCGGGATCCCCACCCAGGCTGTCTACACAATTGTGCTGATACCGCTGGGTTTGGCCTTGCTGCTGGGGAGGGGCGGCGGGGCAGGGGGCTGCCCGTGGTGGTGCACGGCGTGGCCCACGTGGCCCGGGTGGCCGGCGTGAGCCGAGGGCAGCGGCGGGTGGCTGTGCGCGTGGGCCCCGTAGGCGGGCTGTGCCCCATGGGGGCCGTGGTGGTACTGGTGTGCATGCTGGACGTGCGGGGGTGGGTGGTAGTGGTGGTGGTGATGGTAGGGGGGCGGGTTCTGCTGGAGGGGGCAGTACTGGCCGTGGTGCCCATGCACTGGGGCCTGCAAGGGGCCCTCCGTGGGCCCCTGGGGGTGGCCGGGCGAGGGATGAGGCAGGTGGGGGGGCGGCTGGGGAGGGGCTGGGGGCAAGTGGGCCTGGGGAGGGGGCTTCCCTCTCTTACTCCCAAATAAGGAGCCCAGGAGGGAGGAGGAGTTGGGCATGGCCTGGTGTGGGCGAGATGGACAGTCTCGTGTTGATGTAGCTCTCCGGCGCATGTGAGGACTGCTAATGATGGACCCCTAAAAAGGAAATTCATAGAAACCAAAATTAAAAGAGCTTAGAGCACTTACATCAGAATGATTCTTAAGAAATGTCAAAAAAAAGTTCGCCCACTGACTGCTAAGCCTTAGTTCAACTCGCTAGCCGCAGAGGCCAGGCCGTGTGAGGCTGGACTCAGACGCCACCTCCGGACACTGCTGTGCAGGTCGGATGGGGGGGCCAGGAGGGGGCCTTCGGGGAGAAAGGTCGGGGGGGCGGGGCGCAGCCGCGGTGGGTCAAGGCTGACCTCTGCTCTTGGCCTGATGAGCACCCTGTTGCCGGAGGCGGCCAGAGCTTTCAGATCAGAACCGTGTGTCTGCGGCTGTGTGTAAGCCGTGTGTGCTGGGTAGGGTGGGGCGGGCGGGCTGCGTGCAGGGGAAGGGCCGGCCCTGCCGCCTCCTGCCCTAAGCTCTCCTGGGTCCTCTCAACGTCCGAGGGCGTGTGCTTTGCCTGTGCAGGTCCCGAGGTTTCTGGTCAGGTGGTGAGGGGGACAGGAGGGGCTGGGGAAGCCCCGTCCTGGGGGTGGGCACCGCCTAGGCATTTCACTGTGGCTACCTACTGCAAACCAAACACGGGAAAGGAAGGAAACAGAAAGGTCTGCAAGCTGAGGTTAGATGTGAACAGGAATATCGAGATGGCTGGAGGATGAATGAAATCTCATGAAATCCACACTGAATTTCTCTCGCTCTCATGGCTCTCCTCCCCCGAGCTAGCTGAGCAATTCCGTGGTGCCCTGACTGCAGACACACAGCAATCGAACCTCCAGGAAGGAAGCGATGGGGATGGCGGAGCGTGGAAGTCCCGAGGTGGCACAACCCAACAGCGAGGGGGCGGGGGAGGGTGCCCGGCGGCCGCCGCCTCCGGCCCAGGATGAGCAGGAAGCCGGGGTGTTAACCATGCTCGGACCGCGGGGATGGGTTAGGCGGAGACTAAACCACAACATCCAGACCCACCCCCTCCGTTGCAGCCCAAACAAGCGGTGAGGGGCATGGGAACGCCAGGCGGGCGGCATGCGCGGACGAGGCAGGCGGGGGGTCTGAGCCTCTGGGCAGAAGGGGAGGAGGAGCAAAACAAAAAGACACCAGGAGGCGACACACGACAGCCAGCTGGACGGGGGCTTCCGACTTACTTCCACATTGCTCTCTAGCGATCCCGCACTGCTGCGACGCCCTCGCTTCCCTGCCCAGAACATGCAATACCACAGGTTAGACGCGACACGGGGCGGGGCGCTGCCGCCGGATGGCCCGGGGGAGCCGGTGGCAGGGCAGTAATGAGTTAACAAGACAATGGGGTTCTTAAAAAGCAAAAAAAAAAAAAAAAAAAAATCTTTTTCAACCAGCCCAACTTTAACCCCCTCTCCTGGACCGGGAGCCTGGGGGGAGGGGCCTCTGGGGGGCTGGGGTGGGCGCACAGGCCCGGCTGACCCCGAGCTCCAGGGGGCCTCAGCCGCCTGCCCGCTGGGACGGGCAAGGGCAGCTCCTCCCACAGCTAAGACGAGCCAAGCGTGGGCCTGCCCGGCCTGACCTTCGGTGGATTTCACATACGTATGTATGGACATACGCACACACACACACATCTGCGTCCCCGGCTGCTGGTGGGCCTGACGGTTAGGAGACTTAACTCCACGTCCTCTTTCTCCTGGCGGAGCAGAAGGGCCGCACCCTGGGGCCGTGTTTGGTTTGTGCAGTGTCTGCCCAGGGACAGGGACGCTGGGACTTCCTCCCAGCCCAGGGCCTGGAGTCCTCTGTGGGCACAGCCCGCTGGGACACCACGCGCGTTCCCCAGTCGTGAGCCCTCACTGCCAACGCCTCTGCGTCCCCCGCACGTGGCACGTAGCAGGCACACAACCTGTGCTGGCTGTGCCAGAGGAGGTTGAGTCTTCCTCTTGGTTCTGGACGTCCAGCGCCCACCCTGGCCCCCGCAGGTCCCCCAGACGACTTCTCCAGGCATTTCTGCAGGACACCGAGGCTGAGGCAGAGAAGGGGCTCCACGACGTTCTTCCAGCTTCCACCTGTGCAGGCCTGGCCAGGCCCCACAGTGCAGGACAGGTGTCCCTCTGTCCACACCAGGAGGAGACGGAAGCTCTGGCCGATGGGCTGACCAGCTCAATCCCCACAGTGAGCACGTTCTCACGGTATCTGCCCGTCCACCTGAGGCGGGAAATCTTGGCCACGCTGCCTTCTGAGCTGGACCCAGGCTGGACCCAGGAGCCTGGAAAATGGAAGGCGCTGCCTCGTGCCGCCCTGTGGCCCACACCCCGACCTGCGCTGGGTGGAGAGGGTGTGTCTGGACCCTTCGGGCCTCGTGGTGGCAGCTGCGCGTGCCTGGGACAGGCCCTTGGGCCTGGGCTCACGACGGCAGGCTCAGGGGAGCTCCGGTAACTCTGCCTTGCCTGCTGACCCCCAAACCTGAGTTCCAGCTGGGAGCCTGGGGTCCACCGAAAGCCGTGCTGGACCCTGGCCTCAGAGCCCACTCGGAACTGCGCCACACAGCAGATGAGGTTGCTGAAGATCACGGACCACCAGGTGGGAACTGGCCCTCGTTCCCAGCTGAAAACGACCCTTCCCTTCCTCATCTTTCTGCCGGTATGAGAAGAGGGGTGCCCTTTCCTTCCTGCCTTCGGTCCCAACACGTTGGCCCAGGGACATGGAACACAACTAGAGTCCAGTC
The DNA here is from genome assembly GCF_964341445.2 of Mesoplodon mirus. Lineage (NCBI taxonomy): Eukaryota > Metazoa > Chordata > Mammalia > Artiodactyla > Ziphiidae > Mesoplodon > Mesoplodon mirus. The sequence goes on from NC_138988.1 coordinate 2,578,190, forward strand.
TCCAGAAGGGGGGCTCTGCAGCTGGAGGGGTGACCCTACCTGGCACACCGTCCACTCTTTGCCTCAGTTTCCACATCTGTCCACTAGGCATGGCCCCCGCTCCCTGGGGTGGCTATGCTCAGACCTCCGCTCTCCTTGGGGTGTCTCAGTCTGCTCTCTAGCCCCTATAAGGCTGCGGACACTCCTCTGACTAAGGACCAGGGACAGAGAGGGAAGACAGAGGCCCCGCCGGGCTAGTAGCGCCCTCCAGCCGGCCTGCTTCACCCAACAGAACTGGGCCAGGCCCAGGGCTGGGGGTTGCGGCTTCCTACGCTGCCCCCGCTGGAGCTGAACAGGCCCCCCTCCTGCCCACCGTGGGCCAAGACTCAGGAGACCTCTAACTTGGATGTCTTGGAGTGATTCTGAGTTTCTCAGACTTCACCTTTTCAACTTCTCAACTCAGCAGGAGATACAGGATGTCCCCGTCCCCGCAGGGGTCCTCTGCACTCCAGTCCGGGGCACACCCGCGGACACCGGCCCACGGCAGACGCACGTGTGGGCGTTTGCACATGTGCACACCACCTACTGACGGAGGAGGAGCCGGGCCAGCTGCTCCCACTCACGTATCCCCACCACTCCTTCCTTGCCTGCCCTGTTTGGGGTCCCCCCCAACCATCTCCGGATCCTGCACAAGCCTCAGGTGAGCCCTGCCCCAGCTGCCACCTCTCGGCCACAGCAGGCCCTGCCAGCCCAGCCACGGACAGCTTGGGAGCCGCATCCAGACGGGGCGCCCGGCGAGGCTCTTCCCAGCCTTCCTGGCTTCTCAGCGTTGGGACAGCAGGCAGACAGGGATCTGCCCAAGGTCTCGCACCGTGGCCCTAGCAACGCTGAGGGTGACAACAGCCAGCACGCGGGCCAGGCCCCATCCCCAATGCTCTGTGGCTACTGACTCTCACAGATTCTGGAGGGCAGCACTAGTCCCGCCTGCATCTGGGGAACCCAAGCCCAGAGGTGTAACTCGACCAGGGCCCGGAGCCAAAGACCCTGGAATTGGCGTGCTGCGCGGTCCTCTGATGGGCTCTGCTTGGGAGGCCACCCCGAGCATGGCCCCCACCCCAGGAGAGGCAGCCGCTGGCCCCCTGGCTGCTACACGTGCGGAGTGCCCATCGTGGGACAGCAGGGGCTACTTTGGAAACTGGCCGCCAGCTCTTCCCCAGCAGGTGCAGGACGTGGCAGGCTTCCAGCTGTGCCCCGGGTAACGACGGCAGACCCCGCAGGCCCAGGAGATGTCCTCTCCGTGGGGACCGGTGTTGGGCAGCTCGGCTGGTGAGGGGCTGGGGGCCTCGGGGTCCGTGGACAGTGTCCACTGTGACTTGACAGATCTGTGGCAGGAGCTAAGGCTCAGTCACGCCCGTGTCAGCGGTCCTTATGGGTCCTTGATCTCAGGCTGGCAGGGCTCTGGTGTCACTGAGACGAGCAGGGGGCCCAGCTGAAGGAAGACCACGTGGAGACCCGGGACGAGGCCTCGCAGCTCAGCGGGGGGCTGGGCTGGGGGCGGCCCCTCCCCCTGCCGCTTGGAAAGTCTGCCGCCCTGTTCTTCCTGGGCCGTCAAACCACAACTGCCTCCCAGGTCCCAGAGGCTCATGCCGGGCCGAGGGCGCATCCCCGGGTGCTGTCTCCTGGATGGACATGTGGTTGCAGGTCTGGGGCAGCTGCTCTGGGAACGATGACAAGCCGGCTGCTGGGCGTCACTGTCCCGAGGGGAGAGGCTGGCCCTGAGTCTCACCTCTTCCCGACAAGCCCATCTCGGCCGGGGCACGGAGGGTGCGGGAGAGCTTCGCCCCAACCCAGTCCAGCACATAGGGTCACATCTCCGGCATCTTCCGGCAGGCAGCTGGCGTTGGCCCGTCTTCCTCTGGAGGTCACAGGGAGCCTGTCCCAGTCTGGGGCTTTGGAGGTCATCAGGACTCAAACACCCACCGTACCGCCCCTCTCACCTTCGGTGCAGGGGGCGCTTTCCCGGGGATTCTCTTCACGGTGGTTTAGGACCTGAGAGGACTCGCTGCCTGGAGTCCTCGGCTCAGAATCCCCAAAAATGGCAACGGTAACAATAAACAGAACTCAGCCAGACCTTGGAGCTCCGCCCTTCACACGGCCATGCACCCGGGCACGCGGCTCTGTCTGGCCCCTAAGCAGAGAGTGGACGGCTGAGGCCCTCGAGTGGCTGCGCTGAGGCCACTGCTACCTGAGGGGGCTGGGCAGGACCCAGAGAGGCCAGAACCTGTCCCACTGCACAAACTCAAACACAGGCCCTGGGTCCCCAGCCTGCAGAGGCCCCGAGCAGTCTGGTTACGGTTAGCTGGGTGTAACAAGCCACGGGGAAAACCAGTGGTTCTCAACCACGGCAATTCTGCCAACCAGGGGTGGTATTTCTCCCCCAGAGGGCACCTGGCAATTTGGGGGGACATTACTGGTTGTCATGACTGGGGGGTGTTACTGGCATCTAGTGGGCAGAGGCCAGGGATGCTGCTAAGCATCCTGCACAGAGCTGTCCCCACGGCCAGGAATGATCTGGCACAAGATGTCAACAGAGCCGGGGTTGAGAAGCCCTGCTTGACTCTCACGCTGGCCATGCAATTCGGATTTTCACTATGGAAAAAAAAAAATGACAAGACAGAAACAAAGAAAAAAAATCCAACTCAAAAAAAAAGAAAAAAAAGAAAAAAAATTCTGGGAAATGAATAAGCTGAAGGGAGGGATGGGGTCATCAGCAGGTTCTATACGGGGGCCCAGAGCTGGTCAAGCGGTGATGCCTGAGGCTGGTGGGGTGGGCGAAGCCCTGGTGGGGAGGGGTCCGCTGGGCCCTGGAGAGGAGGAGGCTGGTCTCAGCCTGAGAGGGTCTTCGCCAGCAGAGCTGCGGTTACGTCAGGCTCCTGCGGCTGGGACAGCTGGGGCCTCGGGGTGGGAGCCTGGGGTCCTGGCACAGCCATGTGCCCCCGTGTCCGGCTCCCTCCGCTCCGCCGCAGCCCCTGAGCTTCCTCATGGGAGAAGCTGCCTGGCTAGACACGCCTAGTCGGGGGCTGAAGAGCCGCTGGCGTGCATCCCCTCACCCCGTGGCTCCTCCAACCAACAACGGCGCTGGCAGGCGAAGCAGGCTGCAGCAGCGCTCCCCTCCCCCCTCCCCTCCCCAGCTGAGGTCAGGCAGGGTCGCCAGCAGAAGCTCCCTGCTCAGTGATGCTCCACGCACAGCCCCGCCCCAGGAAACCTGGGCGGCTCGAGGGGTGCTGCTTGCTTGCACGCTAAGAGGCTGGCAGCAAATCAGACACACACAGAAACAAAGAAACAACAACGAAAATCACATTTCTGCCAGGGCTTTCCCACGGACGTCCCAGGGCCAGGCGTGGCCGCGTCTCTGGGCTGGACGGAGGCCTGGGTTTCCCAGGAAGGGAGACCTCTGGGGAAAGCAAGACCTGGGACAGTGGGAGACGGGGTCCCAGACACAGTGTCAAGGGCTTCACTCCATCTCATTCATCAGCATGAAGCACAGGGACGGGGCAGCACAGAGTACAGGGGACACACCCATCAGCAGGGCCCGACTCGCTCTGCATGACAGCAAATTTCAGAAAACAAATAAAAGAATAAAATAAATAAGCAAGGGAGACCAGGGGTAACCTCCCGGCCGTCCTGCCTTTGACCATTCGGCCCCGTTTCCTTTGGCCTTTGGGGGACGCCCTTCCGCGTGGCCACATGCTGCTGTGGTTTGGGGACGGCCACCCAAGTGAGCTCCGTCCGAGCCCCTCCACTGTCTGAGCCTCCAACACAGCCCCTTCCGGCCGACGCAAGCCCCGCCGGCCACGGGCGGCCGAGTCCCGTGTGCGCTGGGTAGGGGGCGGCCCTGGGTCCAGCTCTTACCCGCTTCTGAGAGGTCGCGCAGGGAGCTGCTGAGGGCACTGCGCTTGAGGCCCTCGCCGCTGGCGTAGCTGTCATCCAGGCAGGCCCGGCTCAGTGTCCCGCCGCCCGGCTCCTTTTTGAGGCTGGAGCACTGGGACATGCTGGGCCGCACGACGCCCTTCTGCTTCTCGAGCTCCGCTGGAACAGAGGCCGAGGGGTCCAGTGAGGGGAGCATGGCCCCCAGCCAAGGGTGGCTTGGGGAAGGCAAGGGGCTGGCCCCCCCCGGAGGGCAACGCAGAGGACTCGGGGGGGCCCTCTGCTCAGGGTGGCACCGGGCTGAGCCGTCACCTCCTCGGAAGGGGGCAAGTGAGGGGCAAGGTCGTCTGGAAAAGAGCAGGAGCGAGAGCACCTGCGACCAAAGGGGCCGAAAGGAGACCCCGGAAAGGAGGCTGGAGAGGCCAGGGTGCTCGAGGGCTGCAGGAAGGTCAGTCACTTTCCTAGGAGGCGGATTTGCCTGGTCTGGAGAGGAGTTAACCCGGCCTGGCTGTGGAGGGAGGCCAGGGGTGGGGGCACCCATGTACCTCCAGGAATGAGGCTCAGAGCCAGGAGAAGCGGGGGTATCATTAGCTTTAATGAAAACCAGGGGATGGCCCTAGCCCTGACCCCTCTGGGTGGTCGGGCGCAGAAGACACAAATACCAACCACACTCAAGTGCAAAGGGCTCAGGTCCAGGGCTCTGGACACGGGGTGACCAGGGCTCTGAGAGGCCCCCCCCTCAGGGCACACGATGTAGTTCCCTGGGCAGGACAGGCCTGGGCCTTGGAAGCCCGGCTCCCACCCAGAGACCCCTGCCCACCCCTCCTTCCTCTGTGCCACCTCCCGTGACCTAGGCAGGTGGGCTGCCTGGTCACGTGGCCGTGGGAAGGCCAGAAGAGGCTGAGGGCATCTCACCTCTGGGCTCAGAGTCACTGCACCCTGGCATCTCACCACTGTCTCGGCCCCCAGATGGGAGGCCACGCCTGCACCCAGCAGGCCCCCGGCCGGGCATCCGTGACTTACTCTCTATCCTGTGCTTCTCCATCTCCTGCACCTCCGCGATGGACTCCCGCAGGTCATCAGTGAATTTCTTCCGGTCTTGAGGATTGGGCGCGTTAAAGTTTATTAGCACTTTGATGTCAGCTCCGGGGACGGCGGACGTGAGCCGGATGCCGTTGGGGTAATCTGCAGAAGAGGACAGCGTGGGCCTCAGGGTGGGCTCTGCCACCTCCCTTCTGGCTGGCAAAGTACCAGCAGGTCTCCCTTCAGCCGGGGTGTTGGGAGCATGTTGAGGCCAGGCTCCCAGAGGACACATCCCTCCAGGGAGGAGAGGCTCCACGGTGCAGCCCGGAGGGACTACCAGGCAGTCTCCGCCTCCTGACCTGAGTCTGTGTTTGCTCCGTGTCCAAGTCAAGGGCAGATCCGACTGATCTGAGGCAAAGCCGGGGCCCTAGTTCTTCCCCAGCGGAAGGGCGTGGAGCCTGGACTCTTTAGGTCAGGATCCTTGGTCACTCGGCCAGGCGCCGAGCCTGGGAGGACGGGGAGGTGGTGTCCCCGCTGGGGGACAGTCTTATCCAGTCACTTCGGACTCTTCTGTGCTCTCCCGACTGGTCTCCAGGCCCCCAGCTCCCTTGCGGTACACTGTGGGCACTCCACACCCCACAGAGTCTTCTGCTCAGACCTGCCCAGTCCCTCCTCCGTGCTCTCGGGGTCTCTGGGGCTTTGGTGTCCTGGCAGCCTCTCTCCTCAGTGGGAATCAAGCATCCACCACTGAGTGTGTGAAGGTTCTTGGCCCAAACACCAATCCCACCACGGTTCAGACCTGGGTCAGGGCCGGGGCCTCCAACGCCTAGAGGCCTGTGTGGGTTTCCTAAATGCAGGAAGCGGGCAGGGTAAGACTGCGGCTGCAGAGTCTGGGGAGGGTGTGCAGTCCGCTACTGCCTGCCATCCGTCCAAACCTAGCTTTACAAGATGAGCCACGGATACCTAAATCTTATGGGAAGATGTTAGTATGGGCTCAACAAATTTAAAATAAAGTTCACATATAACATAACTGAGCTGCGGCCGACCAGGGGCTGCCAGTTTGAGACCCCGGGTGCAAGGCATGTCCTACAGAAGGTCGGGGTCGGCTCTCACTAGCACCACATCCAGGGCTGAGGGCTGAGCCCTGGGAACCTGAAAGCGGCCTGGGCGCGGCCTCTGCCTGAGGACTCGGTCTGCTCGGGCCGCTGCTGGGTGGTCACTACCACCGCCACCCCTTCCAAGAGGGGCCTGCCGGTCAGGACAGTGTGCATGGCACCAGCCTCCCTGGTGCTGCCTGGGAGAAACCAAGGCAAGGCCGGCCTTCCGGCCTGGGGTGGAGTGACGGCAGGGTCTGCATCCTGAGCTCCTCACAGGCACGTGAGAAAGGAGGGGCTGGCAGGTCCAGTCCCGTTTGGCAAAGAGAAACCCTCAGGCCCCGTGCTCTGGGATGGCCCAGCCACGGGTCTCTGGCACCTTTCAACCTGCAGAGGGAAGGCGGATGGGACAGGACCGCGGGACCTTGCTGCTGGACACGCCCAGATGCTCCATTGTGGCGGCCCTTCCCTTGGCCCCTCCGGAACACGGGGAGCAGCAGGACGCCCCCCATCCCACCCCAGGAGCACTGGCTCAGCCTGCGGCTCAAGGTCCTCCGACAGGGAGGGGACAGAGAGGGAGAGAGGAAAAGGGAAGGGCGTGGGTGGCGAGAAGGAACAAGACCGAAAGGACCCGTCAGCGGGTGTTGCAGGGGCAGCCAGCTCCCTTCCTGGATCCCCTGGCCCAGGACCCATTCACACCCAAAAGCCTGAACAGGCACCTCCCCTGGGCCACGGGCTGTCCTGGCCTTTATGTGAACGGCCTCATCTCATCCGGAGGCAGGCACTACCATCACCCCATCGATGGACCAAGGGAACCGGGCCGGAGAGGTCCAACAGCCAGAACACGTGGCGCTGAAACCTGAGCGGATGGATCGGGGCTCTGCTCGCGACCTCTGCCTGCAGTCTCTCCGGCACGACCCTCACCTGACTGTTTGGCCATATCTGTATATCACCTGTGCCATCCACTAGATGTTTTCCTATCAACATTTTATTTAAATAAACTCACTCTGCACTAAATTTAAAAATCTTATCACCTGCAAGAAGTAACGGTAAAAGTAAACCCGATGAGTGCTACATACGATACTGAATCCTCCCTGGTTACCCCCAGCCGGCAACCTGTCCTCTGTTGGGAAAGTGGGAATAAGAACACCGGAGAGGCTACCCTGGGGTCGTCCCTGATGGAGCCAGGAGGAAGGAGAGGGGACGGTGGAGGAGAGCTTCCTCACTACACGGATGGACCAAGCGAGGCCGCCTCCTGCCACGGGGTGCAGGCCGTGTGGACGGGCACAGGGACTCACTCACACTGGTTCTCGAAGAGTAAGACCTGCATGCCGTACAGGGAGAAGGACTGTCGGAAGCTGTACGTCACCGAGTTCTTCTTCTTCTGGAAGATCTTGGTGACCTGGGGGCAGCCAGAGACAGAGGCTGAGCCACTGGGCCCGAGCGGCCGGCAGCAGCCCTGGGCGCTCAGGACTCTAAGTAGGCCCACAGTTCGAGCTCTCCCGTATGAGGACCCTCCTGCGGTTCCAAGGTCAGGAGGCCCCCGGGGTGGGGGAGGGCCGATACAGGGACGGACACTCACGCCGACATCCCCACGCACAGCCCAAAGGCAGCGTGGAACCCTCTGAGAGATGAGTTCTACAGAGGAGGACACTGAGGCCAGAGGTCTGAAATGGCCTGCTCAAGGTCAGGAACTCTGAAAGGACTTGAACCCACATGTCTAGATTCCAGCCTCAGGAACCCGAGAAGAGCAGCTGGTCCTCAATCAGGTGGGGAAAGGGGATAGGGTCTCGGGCAAGAGGGGTCCTGCAGGAGACAAGAGCTCCAAAGGGCAGGCCCCCTGCTCCCTGCGGGAACATCTACATTTGTGCTAGCTGTTTTGGGGCAAGAGTTCAACTTCCCTTTGGGGAGCCCATCTCTGCCATGTTCAGCCCATTAGTCCTGGGGCTGAGACCCAGGCCAGCGAGACAGCACCGCCCCCGCCTGGCCCCCGGGACAGGCTTGGGCAGCAGCGAGACCTCTGCTCAGTCTCGGGAAGAGGATCCCCCGGCAGCCAAGGGGACGGGATTAGGCCCGGACCTGCGGAGGCTGACTCTCCCCTCCTGGATGAGCCCGCCTGAGGTGGGAGCCCAGGCAGCCGACACTGGGCGCAGCCGGGGCCACTCTCCCAAGCCGTTCTGGGGTCTGCACACCCAGGCCCTCACCCATGGGGACCACGTACCACCAGGAGGTCATTGAACAGGAAGATTTCCCGCTGGTGCAGCCCAAGCTTCTGGGGCTTGTTTGGGTCTGGAACCTCGAAGAGCCGGCAGTAGCAGACCAGGCGCCGGTGCGGCAGCGACAACACCTGTGTGGACGGGCGGCGTTGGCTCCACACGCCCGCGGGGACAGGGGACTCCCCCACCCCGCCCTCCCTTGGGCCTCCGGAGGCCCCTGCTCCAGGGAGACCGCCTTCCGACTCCTCTCAGCACTGGGCTCGTGGAGCCCCCGCCAGGGAGCCACGCGTATCTTCTGAGCCCCCAAAGCACCCGTCATGTGCGCCCCGAGCCACACACATAGGAGGCTTCCCCGCCTCCAGGCCCTCCCTCTTGAAGGCTCTCAGCCCTGACAGCTGGGTCTGGGGGAGCCGTGTAGGGTGCTGAGCCGGCAGTCACCACCTCGAGGGGCCAGTCCCTGCCCTCCGCACACGCAGCCATGGGCACACACGGCCCTACGTGGGGCTGCTCTCCAGGCCCGAGCTCAGCGACCCGCAGATGAGAGGGAGGGGACGCAGGCCCAGCCTGGTGCCCTCAGGGGGCAGCGCTGTCCGCAGCAGAGTGTGAGCGAGAAAGGAGGGCAGGACGCAGGGCTAGGGAGGTGGGCGAGGGCAGGTCACTGGCGTGCCGGGGGTCTCGGGCCCTCTGCAGGGGTAGCTGACCCGGCTGCCAGGGTGGGGTAAGGAGCGGACCACATGACGGCCAGCAGGTACACTACTGCCAGCCCTGGCGGCAAAAGGGACCTGGGAGGCACAGCGTGGGCTGTGTGGGGAGGGGGAGGCCTCAACGGCACACCAAGGTCATCTGTTCAGGCACAGGGTCTCGGGGCCAAGGGACAAGCGGGATCTCTGAGCTCAACCGGGCCCAGACAAGACGGGAGGGGACCACCTGCTCTGGGCCTGACAGCACAACCCTCCCGCGTGCTCGCAGAGATCTGAGGTGGAGATAACTGTGAAAATCAAATTTCTTATGGCTCCGGAAATTAACTCATGCAGCCAGAACTGTGGGTTTGGGAGCCGCGAGCTGCGGGGGAGTGGGGATCACGGAAAGCGAAAGCCGAGGGAAACTCACACAGCCGAGCCCGTGGTGCAAGGATCCAATCTACAGGGGGAAGCAGTGAACAAACAAGAAGAGATGTTAATGTTCCAAATACACATCTGGGCCCTGACGGAGACCCCGGGGTGACACCCGCCCACAGGGCCTCCCGGGGCGCCCCCAGCGGGCTCTGACGGGGAGCCCAGGCCGCCAGGGAGCCACTGCACAGCCCCAGCCATTGGTTTATTAAGAGCCTCAGATTCTCATCAAAGGGGACCCAGAGAGAAGGGTTGTTACTCCCTTAAAAAGCCCCAAACCTGACATAATTCACGAACCCCACTGGGAAGGGAACAGGTTCCAAAGGCACTGCGGCTACTGGCCGAAGCCGAGCCAGTGGGGCAGCCTGGGGTCACGGGGTGGGTGGGTCTTGGGTACCCCGGGCCTCCCGCGGTGGGGATGGAGACCACCTACCGGCTTCTTCCCCACGATGAGCTTCTCCACCTTCTGCACCTGCGACACGTGGTCCTCGTTGGTCTTCAGCTCCCGCTTCCGGATCCGCTCATAGATCCCGATCAGCATCTCCCGGGGGATGTCCTCCCCGTCGTCCACGCCTGGTGGGGAACAGGGGTAAGGCTCACCCCAAGGCACCGGGTTCTAAACCAAATCTGGACAGCGCTCCCCATGCCAGGCCCCAGCTGAACCAAAGGCCTCCAGACCCACAGCAGCTGGCCCTGCCCCATCCACTACACGTGTTCTCGGAGCCCCCGCACCAGGGACCAGGCTGGCACTGCCCCCGGACGAGTGTGGAGGGGCCTGTGCCACCTTGCAGCCACGCCCAGGGAGCTCCGCACACACGGCCCAGCTCGATCCCGGCCGCCGCCCCGTGGGGCGGGCACCACGGTCCCCATTGTACCGACGGGCTGGAGGGGGCCTGGGGACGGGGCTGGGGTGCGGGGAGGCTGTGCGGATGGGGCTGCCCGGCCCGCATCCTCACTTTGCTCTTTGTCAGCCTGAGTCATGGTTTCTCTGAGCTACAAGTCCCCTCCTCAGTGACAAAGGCCACCAAGAGCACGGTGACTTCACAGGGACCAGGGCAGCTCACAGGGCCATCCCCAGCCCCTCAACACGAGAGCTCAGGGGGTCTGAGTGGCTGCTGTCCCAGTTCTGGGACTTGAAGCCGGGTTGCTCTGACAACAAGCTTGCGCCCTTTCTGCTGCACGGCCCCAAAAATGCTGTCAGGAAGTCCCAGCCCTGCTCACGAAAGAGACACGAAGCCCCCAGGGCCTCAGTCTGCAGGCTGCTGGCGGTACATGGGGCAGTGGGACGGCTCAAGCCCTCTGGTGGGCTAGCCAGCACCACCTGCCAGTGATAAATTCAAACACCCTCGGGCCCACTGAGTGGATCTGGGGAATTTGTCCCGTGGGGCGTAACATTCAATGCGGTGCTGCTTCCAAATCGCAGAAAACGGGAGCTAACCCATTTGCACACTCACAGGGGACTGGCTAAGCGGTCCGCATATGAGGACTCCTGGGACAGGAATTACTGTACGCCCTCAGGAACGAGGAAGGCCACGGCAAACCTTGGCAACAGCCCTCAGATTTACCGAACGAAAGAGTGAGGCACCGAGTGGGAGAGGGTCAAAGCCATGCACGTTTGTACCGGTTCCCACGAGAAGCTCTGGGTGGCACAGCAGGGACTCAAAGCCGATGACCTCCAGGGATGGGAAGGGCCCTGCTGTGCACCTTTTACGCTTTCTGGCTTTTTTCTAATAAGCTATTTTTTCAGAGCAGTTTTAAGGTCATAGCAAAATTCAGGGGAAAGCACAGAGAGCTCCCATATACCCCCAGCTCCCCGACAATCAGCACCCCGACCAGAATGGTGCCTTCGTTACAACTGAAGAACCTATGCGGACACGTCCCAGTCACCAGAGTCCACGGTTCACACGAGGGTTCACTCTTGGTGTTGTCCACCCTATGGGTCTGGACAAATGGACGATGCCATGTGTCTGCCATTATAATACCGTACAGAATTTTCACTGCCCTAAAAACCCCTCTGTGCTTCTCCTTTTCATCCCTCCCCCACGACCACTGGCAACTACTGGTCTCTTGACTGTCTCCACAGCTTTGCCTCCTGCAGCATGTGGCACAGCTGGAATCAGGGTGCAGGCTTTCAGATAGGTTGCTTTCACTTAGCGATATTCCTGTAAGGTTCCCCCGTGTCTTTTCATGACTTGGTAGCTCATTCCTTTTCAGGGCTGAATAATATCCCATTGTCTGGATGCACCAAGGTTTATCCATTCATCTATGGAAGGACAGCTTGGTTGCGTCCTAGTTTTGGTGAATATGAATAAAGCTGCTATAAACATCCATGTGCAGGTTTCTGTGTGGACGTAAGTTTTCAGCTCATTTGGGTAAATTCCAAGAAGGACAACTGCTGGGTCACGTTACTTTCTGGTTTTTGAACTATGTGAGGATAAGACCCATTCAAAATATACATTTAAAAAATCTGAAGGCAAAATCAATAAAAGCAAAATATCGCTTGCCTGGCTTCCGGGTTCCTCCCTGCCTCTCCCTGAACTCCCAGAGGCCCCCCCTGCTGCTGGACCCACTGGGCACACTGAGCGATTCCAGAGAAAATGTGTGCCCGGTGCATGCTGGGGCAGGGGGGCACTCTCTAAAAAGAACAAGCTAGGACGTGTGCTCAGCACAGAGCGCCGACCTGGCTTTGGGAGGCCAGCGTCCTGCCTCCTCTGACACACACTTGCTGTGTGACCTCGGGCAAGTCCCCTCCCTCTCTGAACCTTCTGAAGGTCAAGGAAGATGGGGCAGAGAACGCTCGAGTCCCTGGCTTGAAGAAAAGAGGTGATTGGTGGCAACAGCCCAGGCTCGCGAGAAAGAATCAGTGGCTTCCTCTCCTGGTTCTGGGGTGCTCAGCCCCTGCCCTGGGAACTGGGGTGACAAAGCCCCACCTCCCCCAGACTGCCGGGATGGCGGATGCAAGGATGCGCACGAACCATGAAGCCGCAGGCATGAGGGCGGCCGACCGGCAGGTATCTGACCCAGCAGCCCTGTCTTCCCCCGAGCCTCTGTCCACGGGCCTCGTTTCTGTCTCATTTCTCACACAGGAGAGGCCCCAGTTACATGGCTGAGCTGCTAAACCAGAGAAAAAAATCAGAGTCCCTTAAGCTCCCAGGGTCGCCAACAGCATGCAGCTCACGGCCAGCTTTCCCGGCAGCTACACAGCAGCCGCCTGCATCCAGGGCCATGGGGACACCATGGAGACCAGACCAGACTAGGCCCAGCGAGGAGAGGGGCTTGAGGTGACAGAGAGGAGGGGAGGGGGTGCGGCCCCCGGACCATCCGTGTCTGCTGACCGCCCTGCCCCCTCACCTGGCCTGGAGCCTGGATCTCTCATTAACGAGGTTCCTAGGAACCACAGCTGAGCCCTGCGCCTCCCCGGGGCCTGCGGAGGGCTGCACAGGGAGGGCCCTGAGCCCACCGCCCTGCAGGACCGCCTGTCAGCGTGGGGCCCACCCCCAGGGAGTGCCAGCACAGACCCTCTGCTCTGGGGGACGTGACGACGGAGCAGTTTTACAGAAATGAAGGACAAAATGAAAAATTTAAACAGCTTGAAAAGTTGGACTTGATTCACATCAGTTGTTTCCCTTTTATAAAATTATGATGCCATTTCTAAAGGGACTTCAGTCCCTTACAGCTGTTTCCCAAGGAGAGGGACAGTCCCCAGCCCGGTACCCCACGGACAGGAGGGACCTGCCGGCAGCAAACACGGAGACAGCCGTTCCCTTTCCCGTCCCTCTCCTGCCTGGCGACACAGGAGGAAGCCTCCATCTGGCTGCCCAGCCCCTGGTCACCTGCCCCACATGGGCCCACCTGCCAGGGAGGAGAGGGCAGCCTCGGGCCCGGGGCCCAGCCAGGAACAGCTTGGCTGGAACCCATAGCGGTTTTGCCTTTTCACAGCGCTCATTTTCGTAAATGATGCCCATGTGTGACAAATGCTACCGGTTTCCTGCTTACAGTGATGACATAAAGTTCCTTTCAAAAATACATACGGGGCCTCCCTGGTGGCGCAGTGGTTGAGAGTCCGCCTGCCGATGCAGGGTACATGGGTTCGTGCCCTCGTCCGGGAAGATCCCACATGCCACGGAGCGGCTGGGCCTGCGCGTCCGGAGCCTGTGCTCCCCAACGGGAGAGGCCACAACAGTGAGAGGCCCGTGTACGGCAAAAAAAAAAAAAAAAATACATACGTTTGGGCTTCCCTGGTGGCGCAATGGTTGAGAGTCTGCCTGCCGGTGCAGGGGACGCGGGTTCGTTCCCCGGTCGGGGAAGATCCCACATGACGCAGAGCGGCTGGGCCCGTGAGCCATGGCCGCTGGGCCTGCACGTCCGGAGCCTGTGCTCCGCAACGGGAGAGGCCACAGCAGTGAGAGGCCCGCGTACCGCAAAAAAAAAACAACAAAACATACGTTTAATAAGAAGACAAAAATGAAAAGGCAAGTCTGTTCCAAGAGGACCACTGAGGGAGGTGGGTGGTGGGTGATGCTGTGTGGGCAGCAGTGATGGGGGCAGGACAGTGCCGGCCCCCCCGGCCCCCATCCCGTCCCCACCCACCGTGCTCGGAGGCCCCGGGGCGCCCAGCACCCAGCCTGTGGTCCATCCTCCCTCTGCCCCTGCAACCAGGCCTGGATCCACCGTGTGTGGCCCGGCCCCGGGCGCTGAGCCGAGCTGCGCTCTCAGGCCTCTGCCCTCTGGCGCCCTGGCCTGCCAGCCCTGCGGTCCTCTGAGATAACATGCCGCCTCCCGCTCGGAGTGCCCCCGCCACAGCATTCGGCGCCCTCTACGGGAACTTGCACTGCCTGGGCTCCTTCGGGGAGGAGCCCCACCCCTCCCCATGTGAGGCCACGCTGCGCGCACCCGTCAGGTACATGCTGGCGGCGAGGGGGTGGGCGTCCCGCCGGGGCCAAGGCAGCTCACCTCGGAGGTTCTTGACGAAGTCCTCCAGCTTCATCTTGCGCTCAGGCTTGACATTGGGGCTGTACATGTCGGTGTTGAGCAGGATGATGGCGAAGGCCAGGATGAAGATGGTGTCTGGGTTCCGGAACTGCCGCACCACCCCGGGGTTGCAGATGCAGTACCGCTGGCTGGGGGCGGACGGGGGTGGTGCTTCAGCCGGGGCAGGAGGCCAGTCCGCCCCTCACCCGTGAGCGGCCCTAAACAGCTGAGGCTGGTCACTGACCTCGGAGCCTCCGTTTCTGGTAAATGGGGATGTCGCCTGTCTGGCAGAGCCGGCCCTGACCGTCCACTCACTGTCCCCCCATGTGAGTTAAGTCCCACCCGCCCGTAGTTCGGCTGGCACATGGCTGCTCGGGGCTGAGGACCACATCCCTTGGTCCCCGCACAGCCACATGCTAAGTTCCGGCCGATGTGATGTGGGCACCTTCGAGGATGTGACTTAAAGGCAGGGGGTGCCCTGCATGCTCTCTGCCTGCCTGGAACGTGGATGTGATGGGTGTTGAATCTGCTCCCGGGGACCTCGGGTGACAGGAGGCCAGGCCTCCTCCACGCCAGCTCAGAGGGCGGCCCACCTCCGGGGCATTTCAGCCACAGCAGCTGTGGAGGACATCTTTGTTGCGGCAGCCGAACTAACAGCCTCGCTACAAACTGCCTCATAGTCATCTGCTCACGTCCTCACTGCCTCGAATACGCCCCACCCCCCACCCCACGGTTCCCTCCACTGGCGACCTTGTGCAGGGGTAGGTGGGTGGGGCAGGGATGGAGAAGAGGAACCGGGTGGGGCACCGTGACCGAGGCCCACAGCCCGCAGGCAGCAGCCATGGGAGCTTAGACGATGTGGGCTTCAATTTCGTCTTCCCTGTTAAGTGCCGCCCCCTCCAGGAAGCCCTCCTGAATGGAAGTGTCTGAACGCTCCCCTCCCAGGGCCTGGGGTTTCTCCTCCTGCGACCTTGCTCCTCTGTGAACACACCACCCCTGCTGAGCCCAGAGGGCTGGGTCTCCCACACCCAGCGCAGGGCACGGACGCCCTACGCGGCCAGTGTGCACACCATCCCAGCATGGAAGATGGTGCAGGGACAGCCCGCCTTGACTGCAGGCTCTCTGGGGGGCCAGGTGCCGGGCGGAGTCGCCCACGCGGCCCGAGTAGTTCAATCCTTCCACCCCCTCGCTACGGGCAAGGACGTGAGGCCCAGAGAGGTTAAGTGACCAGCGCAAGGTCACACAGTGGTGCAGGTGTCAGAACCAGGCCCTCTGCGTCACTGAGGGAGCATCTGCCCCTGTGAATGAGCAGACGAGTGACGACACAGATGGACTCACGAACCAGTGAGGACGAGAGGATCACAAAGACGTTCGAGGCCCCGGCCCCAGCACTGAGCCGTACAGCACGTGGCAGGGGAGGGGCTGCTGCCCCCCGCACCCCCCTCCCCTGAAAGCTCATGGCCACCTGACCCTGAAGGGGAGTGTGCCCTTGAGCCACGGTCTTCGAGCGGGGACGCTTTTTCTACCTGACACCTGCCCCGCCCCCACCTGAAGGCCTCGATCAGCCGCTCCACCTTCTGGGCCTCCCCCTGGACCCGGATGTGCGCCTGGAACTTCCGGAGGGCCTCGTCCAGCTCCATGGCGGAGAAGTCCATCTCGTCCACCACGCAGCTGAAATGAGAGAAGAAGGCCCCGTCAGCGTCCCCTACCCCGCTTCCCGCCGGGTGCAGAGGCGAGCGCGGCCCGCAGAGGGCGGAGGGAGCACAAGGGGTCAGCGCAGGGAGGCCCGAGAGGGAGGGTGCCGGAGTGGGCTCCCTCCTCCACAGGAGGAGGTGGAGGTCTGGCACCCACTGGCCCTGCAGCCACCGCGCCCTGGGCCTGCCCCTCACATCAATGCTTTCCCGGGCATTTCTGCGGGGCCTCTGGAGGGGCTGTGCTGCCCTCACCTGCCGATCCCACAGGGAGGGCAGAGCTGGGGAGGCCGCAGGTCACAGGTACCTCTTATCACAGCCCCGCCCCCAGCACAGCCTGCTCCAGCCTCTGACCGTGACCCCGAACGGTAGATGGGTCTGCAACAGGGACCCTCGCGTGACCACCCCCGGGGGGGCTGCAGAGACCCCAGCCATGGGCCCCCCTCCCCTGGGGCGATGCTCTGAGCACTCAAGGCTGTTGGGGCAGGGTGAGGGCAGGGGCCCCGCAGCACAATTCGCTGACCAGCATCCGAGGAGGATGCCTGGGGGGGGTCTCGCTGCTTCCTGAGGCCGCTGCTATTTTCTGATCCGAGAACAATGTGCGGATTTCCTACGGACCACGAGCAGCTCGGAGGGAGCATGGGGGGAGAGGAGGGGTGGCTGCAGGGGAGGGGGCCAGGCCACGTGGTCTTGGGCCCCATTCACGGAGCAGCTAGCGTGCTCTCCTGGGACGGTTCCTCCCGGATTTCAAAGAGGGAGTGGGCACCAACCACACTATCAGGGCGGGGCCAGAACAGAAAGGCTGGGCCGGGAGAGAGCAGCCCAGGTGGGACAGACGCCACAGCCGGCCACACGCCAGGCACCGCCAATGGCTCGCTGCCTCTCCGGTGTGTGTGTCTGCGTGACTGAGTGAAGACTAGTGTACATGTATGTGTGTGCACGTGGGTGCGTCTGTATGGGGGGGCACCCAGGCCAGACCCCCCGCCCCTCCCCGAGCCTGGGTCTGCTCACCTGTGAAACAGAGAGGCTGAAGCCCACGCCCACCTCCTCCCAGGGGCACCCGGAGGTGGCAGGTGTACGTGGCCAGGCCGCCCTGCCGTTTTTAGTGAGGGTCAGTCTTTACCCTGCTTTGATCCCGTTCCTGGCCCACCGGCTGGGTCACCCATCCCGCGTGCAGTGTCTGGGTCGGCAATGTGCCCACGGCGGGCCTGGAGCTGCACCCCCAGGTCCCGGCAAAGGGGAGCAGGGCACCTGTTCCGAGCTGGCCTCCTGCTGACCCTGGCTCCTCGTCTGCGGAAGGGGTTATGGACCCCTGACACCCCCGCGGACGAGGTGAGGACACGGCCTGCACGAAGCACCTGCCCAGTGACCACAGGACCCAGGTGTGGTGGCTTTCTACTCAGGACAGTCTGGAGGAGGACTGGGGGGTGCAGGGTACGTGCGGGCAGGACTTCTCAAAGCTGTTAGCAGTTCTCAGGGCACTGGAAACCTGTTCTTCTGCAGGGTTCCAAGTAGCTGAGAGTCTATGGCCGCCAGCCTGGTTGGACGTCACCCCATCTCCCGCCAGGAAAGGGAGGAGGAGTGGGGCTGAGCTCACTGGTTCCCCTCCCGCTGCCCCTGCGGGAGGTCGGCCCAGAGGCCGCTGGGCCAGGGGAAGGAGCTGGCCCTGCTGGATGGGGCCAGAGGTGCTGGCAGGGCATCTCCGTGTGTCTGGGAGCCAGAAAGACAAAGGGGAGTGGGGAGCCTGGGGTGTGCGTGCAGCGCCCCCAGCCCCACTCACTCGAGCACGTCGCGGTTGAATTGCTTCTGCCGGTTGCCCAGGAACTCCCCGATCATCTGCCGGCTCAGGCCCTTGCGCTGCAGCAGGAAGTGGGCCACCCCCACCGGCGTGTCGGGCACGAAGCCGCGCTCGATGAGGTACTGGATGCCCTTCTCGGGCTTCCTGGGGGACGAGAGATGGACTCAGCCGGGCGCTTCCACCCCTCCAGCTCCCCCAGCCCTCATCCCCTCCTCCTCCATGGCACCCTGTCCTGCCCCACCCTGAGCCCACAACGCAGGGGAACCAGGATGGCTTGGGCCTTGCAGGAGGGCTGGGCCAGCACAGGAGCACGGAGGGTGCCCGGGGCTGGGGGCTCGGTGGGGCACAGAAGGGCCCCACTCCTCCTGGCTCCATGGTCCCCTCTGTGCCGAGCTTCCAGGTGGGCTGGAGGGCCCCGCCCAGCACACGCTGGCCGCCTGTGGCACGTGCTCCGTGCCGTCACCGTCTGAGGACCCTGCACGCCAACTCAGTTCCCATGCTACTCCCTGAGGTTGGCACGCTCGTCACCTGTGCTGCCCGACAGCCACGTGACCTTGCTGGGGACTCGAGTGCCCATGCCGTGAGACTTGTGTGTTAACACAGTCGGGCGCCTGGAACGCTGCATGCAGTAGGTGAGCAACGCCTGGAACGCTGCACACAGTAGGTGAGCACCGGGAAGGTTTAGGATAAACCTCAACGGATGGCAGAGGACGTGGAGGCGCAGCACCGGCCCCACCTGCAGTCAGAGGCCTGGGGCGGGGCTGTGCCGGCCCCACAGGGCTGAGCGTCCACCGGGACCAGGAGCCCGGTGGCCGGGGCGCCCTCGGGGGCTGAGCAGTGAGCCAGCAGGTCCCTTCTTCCCGGCGGCCTCGGGGCCTGGTGCCGGCTCGGCTGACCTCACAGGGAGGCAGTGGTCCAAAGAGACAGGGCAGGGGGAGGCGCCACTGACCCCTCCCTCTGCACCTGTGACCCTCGGAGGGCGGTGCCCTCCTCTGATGAACCCGGAGCCTCGGATGGGCTGAGGAGCTGCGGAGCCCTTGGGTATACCTGGTACCCCACGCCTTGCCCCAGTGGTTGAGGTCAGTGTCCTGCTGGCCCCTGGGCGCATGGAGGTGGGGGCCAGGATCTAGTTGCCACCACCAGCCGTGCGCTGACAGCGGGTCCCGCAGATGCCATATTACCCACACGCAGGCCAACCTCCAGCCTCAAGATGGCCCTGCTATTTTTATCACAGGTGGCCACACACCCCAACCTTGTGCTCAGAGCTGGGCAGGGAGCGACTGCCGGCCTCCTGGGTCCTGGCACCGAAGTGGTCACCGAGTGGCCCCGTTCCTCCTGGCAACCCCGGGGCCTCCAACCAAGAACTGCCCCGGCCCCAGGCCTCTCCGGGCGCCGCGTTACTGGTGCTCATGCTGCAACCGGGGTGGGGCCGGGCGGGGCGGGGCGCGCTTCCTCCCCGCTAGCTCCACAGCGGCCCCCGCAGGACCCCAGCCCATACCTGACCGCCCCCCACTTCCACGGTAGCCCACAGATATGTTTTCTTCGGCTCACACAACGTTAACAGAAAGAACTCCAGTTGGTTGCCAATGTTTAGAAACCGGGAGCTTGGACACAGAACCTGGATTTCCGGCTTCTCTTGAGAAGACAGCGTGGCACTCCCCGGCCTGGCTCCCATGTGAAAGTGACTGGAGAGCCCCCTCTCGGGCGCCCTTGTCACCCACCCGGGCCAGCCTGGCCCACCGAGGCCCTGACACCATGCCCTGGTCCAGCCCAGCCTCCTCCTGCCGCCCTGGGGTGGCTGCCCCCTTCTCTGCCCCAGCTGCTCCTGCCTGTGTTCACAGGCCAACGTTGTGCAGCCTCACAGCTGCCAGGCCCACCCGCAGGAGCCCACAGCCCCGTGGGACAGGCAGGCTGTGCGGGGGCCATAGGATGCGGACTCCCCATGGCGTAAGTGCCACATGCCGACTCTGTGCCGGGCGGCACTCTGGATGACGGCGGCGAGCGTGGCTGGCCGCAAACACCCGGCACGACAGCTGCTAGCACCCAGTCTGCAGGGCAAAGTGGCCGAGCGAGGGTGGGCGGGGTTCTGGCAGGGGAGGCAGAGGCCTTCTCTGAGCAGGTGACACAGTGACAAGAGTGCTCAAGGAGCTTTTTGGTGGAGGCAACGGCGAATGCAAAGGCCCTGAGGTGGGAGTGGGTTTTGTAGGATCGAGGCCATGAGGCTGCTCCAGGGCTCAGAGTAGGGGCCCTGGGGGAGGGGCAGCGGGGCGGACAGGCCGCAGGGGCATCTGGCTCTCCTCTGAGTGGGATGAGAAGCCCGGCATGCTCTGAACAGGGCAGTGGAGGGACCTGAGTCCCCGTTTAAGAAGCCGCCTCTGGGGCTTCCCTGGTGGCGCAGTGGTTGAGAGTCCGCCTGCCGATGCAGAGGACACGGGTTCGTGCCCCGGTCAGGGAGGATCCCACATTCCGCGGAGCGGCTGGGCCCGTGAGCCGTGGCCGCTGGGCCTGTGCGTCCGGAGCCTGTGCTCCACAACGGGAGAGGCCACAGCGGTGAGAGGCCCGCGTACCGCAAAAAAAAAAAAAAAAAAAAAAAGAAGCCGCCTCTGGCTGTTGTACGGGAGCCCAGCTAGGAGACCCTCGCAGGCACGCCGGCACTGGTGCAGGAGTGGGGGAGGAGTGGCTGGCTCAGGACACCATCTGGGGGCAGCGATCACAACATATGCTAGTGAACCCGCGTGTAAGCCCGAGGGCTCCGGCTCTTAGCCCGAGGCGAACGGGGCAGGAGCCACATCCACCTGGCACCCTTCACAAGATGCTGCAGGAGAGGAATGTGGACTGACCAGGCCACGACCAGAGACCAGGGGCTCCCAGCAAACTGAGGAAAGGTGCTGCGGCCAGAGGTACAGGCGGGGGCTCCAGGCTTGGGATGCACGCGGCCGGCAAGGGGAGTGATCTCCCTGACTGTGGAGAGCCAGCACTGATGTCACTGATGTCACAGGCAGTCCCTGGCCCGCAGGATCTTGCTGGCCCCCAGCTGCTCCACGTGTACTCCGGGGCCCCTGCTGGGCAGGGGTCCTGGGTCCCCTGGCCCCTCACAGGGCTCCGTGCTGAGCGGAGCAGCCCAGATGTCCTGCGTGGGTAGGTCACACACTCAGTCTGTTGCTCACCCACAGCCCTGCCCGCCCCCTGGGGCACTGAGGGGCACTGGACGGGCTCAGGCCGAGGCAGGAGGGTGGAAGGCACGTCCTGTGGAGCTTTGAGATCCCCCAGAGAACCCAGGGGACCCCAGGGAAAGGAGCCTCTGCCCGCCTTGTCCCCGAGAGACTTGATGAGCGCAGCAGACCTGGCCAACACGTAGTGGACGCGGCGAGTGAACAGAGAAGTTCACTCAGCTGTGACAGAGCCCACCCGACAGGGCAGACGGGCTCGCCGCCACCCCCAGCTGTGGCTCCCCCTTCCCTGCCTGCGAGCTTGAACGCGGCTCCAGGCCCTCAGGACTGAAGAGGTGCAGTCTGGGGCCCCGCTGACTGTGCACCCTCAGGGGCCAGCACGGGCCTGGCCCACATAGCGCATGTCCGACCAGAGAGACAGAACGTGCTGTGTCCGGGGTTGGGGCCAACGTGGCTCTGGGAGGGGCTGCTTTGGCCCGTGTTCCCAGGACTCTGCTCTAGAACCTTCAGGGCCTCCCAAGCCTGCCCCTCGCCCCTCATCCACTTCGCCATTCACCCCAGGCATCCATCCAGCGCCTGCTCTAGGTGGGTGCGGCACCAGCACACCTGTGGTCCAGACAAAGTCCCTGTCCTTGAACACACATCCTCGCTGGAGCGCGATGAACTCCCAGGAGAGACACTCACAGGCATGGCTCAGATCCCAGCTCCGCTCTCTGGCTGGGTGACCTCGGGCAAGTTACTTAACCTCCCTGTGCCTCAGCCTCCCCAGCTGGGTAGTGGGGACAGTGACAGTGCACACAGCAGAGTCACTGTGCAGATTAAATGAGTTAATGCCTCTAAGGCCTTGGAAAACACGCTGGTTTTATGGCTGTTTAAGAAAAGGGTCAGCATTAGCGCAGAGCTAAACTAAGGGGAAGCCGTAGTGACCACAGAAGGCCTGGACTTCAGATGGATGGGGTGAGAAGGCACGGTCCAGAAAGGCCTCCTCAGGAAGGTGGCATTAAACCTGGAGCCAGGAAGAAGGTCCCTGGGGGAGGGAACGACCAACGCAAAAGCCTTACTGGACACGTAACAAAACGGGGGCACACCAAGGGGCGAAAGTGGTGCGGGGGTGGTGGTGGGATGAATTGAGAGAGTGGGATTGACATGTATACACTAATATGTATAAAATGGCTAACTAACAAGAACCTGCTGTATAAAAAAATAAATAAAATTCAAAAAAAACCAAACAAACGGGGCACAGAAAGGCGGAGTGGCTATGCACCAGGCTGTCCAGCGAGGGAGAGCCAGGTTCCTCCCCCTTTGCTCGTAGAAGCCCCAGCCCAGGGCTGCAAATCTGCTCTGCCCACCTCTGCACAGCCAGCTCTCCCCACCTCTCCGGGGTCCCCCGACGACTCCTTCTCTAGCTTTCTGGCCTCCACCCGACAGGACCAGCATCAACGCGGTGCACAGGCGACATTCTCACCACCTCCACCTGATGCGCTTCTGCATCCCGGGCCCCTGGGCCTCTGCACCCCACCCCCACTGCCCGTCTGCTGGGCCTGCGAGCAGCCTCTGCTGTCCCCAGGTCCAGCTTTTCTCATCAACTGTGCCAGGTGAGCACGTGCAGACCACAGTGGTGCTGCCCTCTCGCATCTCTGTCCTCGAGCCTGAGCCAGGGGCTCTCGGGAGGCGGTTACTAGGAGGCCGGGCTCTGCGCCTAAGGACCACCCACCTGCCAGAACCCCTCTCCTCCCAGCAGGGTCTGCCGGGGCCACAACGGCTCCTCCTGTCGCTTTCACTTGCTATAGCAGCTGAAGTGACATGGACGTGGGCGTCTGCCCGCACCCTGTCGGCCTCTGGATTTCCCACACCCTCCTCGAGCTCCGCCCCCTGACCCCACGGGCTGCCCGTACTCCCAGCCTGGACGGTCAGAGTGCTGCACCCCGCTGACCATGGCAAGCGGTTCAGAGGGTGCCGGCGGGAGCCTCTCTTCCTGCAGGGCTGCCATGAGGCTGGACCACGAGCCGGGACTGCTGGCTGCCCTCCTGCCCTGAGGGCGTGATGGTGGGGCACGGCCAAGAGATACCCAGTGGCTTTTCAGGTCCACGAACCAGTAAGCCCTCTCTGCTTGAACCAGTTTGATTGCATGCCCATCATTTCCAATGAAGAACGGCCTGATGCACACAGAGGCCAACACGGGGTCTGCACAGACACCGGCAGGGCCCGAGGATGCCCCGAGGTCGGAGGCCGAGCCCTCCCCGTGCTGTTCTCACTGGCCGCAGGGGCGAGGGATGGACTCACCCAGTTCAACACCCAGAGGCCCTGCACACCTGGACGTGCCCTTCAATTCTGGAATCTAGGCTCGAACCCCTCCTGCAGAGAAGCGGCCCCCTCCCATCGGCTCGCACACCTCCACGGCCAGCAAGCTCATCACCTCCCCACACTGCCTATCTTATCCAGCTCTGATTTTCACAAAGCTCTTTCTGGTATTAGAAACCCAAGCTGAACATGGCTGCCGGGGTCTTGTTCGCACTTATCCCAGAGACGAGGTGGAAGAATTACCCTCTGGCCCTCGTGCACTGTTGGTGTGAACGTAAACTGGTGCAGCCACTGTGGAAAACAGTGTGTAAGTTCCTTAAAAAACCAAAAATAGAGCTACTATATGATCCATCAATCCCACTCCTGGGCATATATCCAGACGAAACTGTAATTCGAAAAGATACACGCGCCCCTATGTTTGTAGCAGCACTATTCACAATAGCCAACACGTGGAAACAACCTGAATGTCCATCGACAGAGGAGTGGATAAAGAAGGTGTGGCACGTATACACACAACAGGATGTTAGCTGTAAAAAAGAATGAAACATTGCCATTTGCAGACCTAGAGATGATCATACTTAGTGAAGTAAGTCAGACAGAGAAAGAAAAACAGCACATGAAATCACTTATACGTGGAACCTAGGGAGTTCCCCGCTGGTCCAGTGGTTAGGACTCCATGCTTCCACTGCAGGGGGGCTGTGTTCAATCCCTGGTCGGGGAACTTAAGATCCTGCAAACCGTGCGGCGTGGCCAAACATAAACAAATAAGTGGAACCTAAAAAAATCATACAAATGAATCTATATACAGAACAGAAACAAACAGACATACTGTAGAAAACAAACTCATGAGTACTAGGGGGAGGAGAGTGGGGGAGGGAGGGACAAATTAGGAGTATAGGATTAGTGCATACTGGGAGTTCCCTGGCAGTCCAGTGGTTAGGACTCAGCTCTTTCACTGCCATGGCCCCAGGTTCAATCCCTGGTCCAGGGACTAAGATCCTATAAGCCATGCAATGAGACAAAAAAAAAAAAAAGCAAAGAAAAGGATGAATGGATACAAATGCTATCCATAAAATAGATAAGCAACAAGGATTTACTGTAAAGCCCAGGGAATTATATTCAATATCTTTTAACAGCCTATCATGGAATATAATCTGAAAAAAAAAACAACAACTAAATCACTTTGCTGTATACCAACACAATATTATAAACCATCTACACTTCAGCTTAGAAAAAAGAGAAGGAACTGGCATGGCTGGAACACCCGTGGGGCCTGCCCCGCGCTGCCTTCCTCCCTGAGGCCCTCGGCACCAGCCAGCCCAGGCCCGGGACAGCACTCTGAGGGTGGTGCGGGCTGGAGGAGTGGCTCACGTCAAGGGGAATAGGACCCTGATCTGCAAAGACCCAACTCAGAGTGCTCGTAAGAGAGCCACAGTCACTTAAATCGTCAGCATGTCCAGCACCAGCAGACGGCCCGGCACGGCCAGCACTTCTGGCTCTGCAGCCTCGAGCCAGCAGCTGGGGTCCCGCGGCTGGGCTCCCAGCAGCCACGCCTCCCAGGCCACCGTGAGGACTCGGCAAGATGCTGCACACGAAGTGCTCGGCACCAGCTGGCAACTTAACGCGCAACTACGCAGGCTGGCTGTCACCACTGTCCCCTTCACTAGTCACAACAAACGTAATGCACAAGGCGCACGGAATCGGGAGCCCAACCCAAGCTTTGCTGCTTACTGGGAGGCAGGCCAAGCCCCGAGCCCCGCGGATGTTGGAAGGGTGGAACCTCGGAGCACCCCAGCCTCGCGGTAGGGCTCTCTGTCGGCAGCGGACAGAGGGCCAGAGGAGCGGGCAGGCGGTGGCCCGGCGCTGGGCGGAGAAGACCTGCCTCCAAACCAAACGCAGGCCCTGGGTGGGGAGGGACCTCGGAGGCCAGGTGAGCAGCTCCCTGACCGTCGGGAGTCCCGGCACACCAAGTAGTCTCCGAGGCCCGGCTTACGTGCTCCTCAGAGAAGAAGCCCTCACTCCCTTCCGAAGGCACCATTTCATCAGGGGCGGCTCTGGGGATGAGGACACTCGTCCAGAGTGGGGAGAGGGCTGGCCTGGCCCATGGTCACCTGGGCCCGCGCCCGAGGGCGAGAGGGAGGGGAGAAGGATGAGGTGAGGGGCACAGGAGCAAGGCCCTCCCTGGGCAAGCAGGTGACAGGCCCGGTGAGGTCCCCCTGGGTGCCCCTCTGGGCTGTGGGGTGCGGACCCCAGCTCCCACCACTGTGGCGGCCCCCCGCAAATATGCGGCTCCGCCCCCTGGACTCTCAGTGCACACGCGAGGCCCAGTGAGCGGGCGGGGCCGCGGAGGCCACGCTCCAGGCCGCAGTCCCTGCACTGGGCTTTATGAGGGTGTGTTCAGGGGCCAGGCGGCGGCAGCGTGAATCCCAGTCTGGCTATCCACCGACTGTGGGACCTCGGGCAAGCTACCTCTGGGCACCTCAGCTCACCCAAACTGTAAAGCGGGCTAGCGACGGTCCCCTCCCTACGGTCTCCCGTGAGCACGGTGGGCTTGTACGACAGCACCGGGCACGTGTCAGCGCACGCGGGCATCAGCCACTCCCCTGCTCCATGCTGCTCTGTCCGATAAGCCACCTCCTGGGTCCTCTAAGGCCCGAGCCCCAGGCGCCCCGGCACTGGCTCCGGATGCAGGAGCCCCGCAGACCACAACAGCTGCCATCCGCTGCACCCTGGACAGCGGCTCCTGGTTTCACGGTCTCTAACCCTCACCAGGCCCTGGGGGGGCCAGGAACCTCACGACCAGTTTCTGGGCACAGCCGGCGAGGCTCAGGGTGCAGGGAGGTGCTGAGTCCCTGCAGCGGATAACACTGAACTGGGGCTGAAACCCTCCTACCTCGGCTCCCGGCCCCGGCCCGGTGCCCAGCACTGCGAGCTGGACGTGCAGTCCTGGAGCCTGGGAGGCGCATCTGGATTCCAGGCAGATGGCGGCAGCCTCCTCTGTGGCCCCGGGGACAGCCCCTCCCCACCAACCTGTTTCATTTCTCGGGTTTCATTTGTTTTCCCTCTCTCCTCCCCAGCCGGCTACTCACCCACTTGGGATCCAGCGTTCAGGCCCTCCACGTACCCCCTGGAGGGGGTGGGTGTCTGTGCTGGAAAGCTCCCTCCTGGGAGTGGGTGGGACCTGAGAACTGTTTGGAAGGCAGCCTGGGTGTGGGCCTGGGGAAGGGCTGGGGAGGGAGGGAAATGGTGGGGGGAGAGGAGATCCACAGGGAGAGCATGCGAAACAGAGGTGGGCAGTGGACAGGTGGGGGTGAGAGAAGGATGCCAGGAAGGGAAAGGACAGAGGCGGTAAGGTCGGGCCTCCCAGGGAGGGGCCCCGGCCTCGGGCAGCAGGCTGCTCAGTGTCGATCCTCGCCCAGCGGCTCCAGGGCCTGCTCAGGGGCATCCGGCTCCCAGCTTTGCTCACCCTGCACAGGGCCTGGCCCTCTATCTACTCGGGTTGGACCGCCAGCCCTTTCTGGGCCTGGTGAGACTTGGGGGATGGCCGGTGGACACAGCGCTGTGGTTGCGCCTTCAGTCCTCCAAACAACCCCCTAGGTGGACAACCAAGGCCGAGGAGGAGGAGGAGGAGACTGAGGACGGCCGGAGCTTGTAGCCGCACGACCTCCCAACACCTGCCCCGCACGCCACTCAGAGGAGCCAGCCTGCCACCTGCCCCTCTCTGCGTGCGAGACCCGCATCATCCAATGGCGGGCTGTGCAGCTGGGGGACCATCCTGGACCCGTGCTGCCAGGGACGCAGCCGCCAAGCACGTGTGGCCGGTGACCGCCTGCACTGCGGCTTGCCACCAGGGGAGCTGGATGGACTGTAGTTCCCTTCAATCTGAACTTAAACACCACCTGTGGCTGGACCTCACCTCTGTCCCTCGACTTGTAAAGGGGCGAGGTCACCCAAGCTCAAGGGGCTGCAGTGCAAAGTCCACCAGGAGTTTTCATGGTCTTAACGAGCTGACTCTGAAATCCATGTGGAAGAGAAACTACCAACAAGACCCAAGACCACTTTTTAAAAGAACAAAAGAGTGGTTTCTGTCCTAATAAAAAAGCATATAAAACTGAAAGTCTGATGTGGGCAAAGGAACACACAGAGCCTCTACCCACTAGCGTGGAGCGTCGCAAGGGTCTTTATTCTGTTCAGGGCTGAGTCCAGGCGCCCTACACAGGGCCTGGCATGCAGCAGGTGTTCAATAAATATTTGCCAAGTGAACGAAAGGATCCAAGCACAGGCCCTGTTCACGTAGGAATAAGATGGGATTTCAAGTCAACAGAGAAAGGACAGACTACTCAGTACACCGTGTGCAGACCACCAGCTAATTTACAAAGAACTATAAAAACTACACCCCTCACCTTGTACCGTTCTCCAAACCAAACACCAGGTTAAAGTCCTAAAGGATATAAAACAAAACTAAGAAAGTCCTGAAGAAAATATTTTAAAACTATATTATGACCTGGGGCGCAGCCTTTTACAATAAAACATAAAAAAAAACAAAGTAATAAACAAAGAGAACACTGATGAATTGATTACATATATAGAAATATTGAATCATTATGTTGTATGCCTGAAACTATGTTACATGTCAATTCCACCTTGATAAAAAAATGCAAAAAAAATTAGTACCTTCTGTTAGACCAACAAAGCATACACAGAGTTAAAAGATATATAATTAAAAACCACTGAACTGGGCTTCCCTGGTGGCGCAGTGGTTGGGAGTCCGCCTGCCGATGCAGGGGACACGGGTTCGTGCCCCGATCCCGGAAGATCCCACATGCCGCGGAGTGGCTGGGCCCGCGAGCCATGGCCGCGGAGCCTGTGTGTCCGGAGCCTGTGCTCCGCAACGGGAGAGGCCACAGCAGTGAGAGGCCCGCGTACAGCAAAAAAAAAAAAAAAAAAAAAAAAAAAACCACTGAACTGTACACTTTATAAGGGTGAATTTTATGGTCTGTGAATTCTATTTCAGAAGTTTAAAAAAAAAAAAAAAGGCCAGTGACAGGAAGAAAATATTTGTAATTACAAAGGATTAGTATCCACAATATATAAAGAACCACTAGTAAATCAAAATGAGAAATAACAGAAAAATGGGCAAAAGATAGGAACAGGCATTTTGTAGAAGAAAAAACCCAAATGGCCGAAAGACACATACAGATGCTGCATCTTAGAAGCAGGCAGAGAAATCCAAATTGAAACATAGAGACACTATTTCTACGCTTTGATTGGGGTGGGAAACAAGGCTGAGTGCTGTCCAGTGTGCGGGGAAACGGGCCCTCCAGATCCAGCTGCAGGCTCTGCTTCAATGGACAACACGCCCACGTGAGCCCCAAACACCGCCTCCTCCAGCTATCCCCTTCCCCAGAGACACGGGAGCGTGTGGGAGGGGCAGGCCCACGGTCACTGTCATGTGGTTGGTGACTGTGAAAACACGGGAGCGAGGGGCCAGACCACCCTGGAGAGCCGCATGTGGACCCCACATAGCAGCACAGAGACCAGGTGGCCCGCGGCACCCATGGGAACAGCCTCCAACAGCAAACCGCATGGCAGCATCGCAGGGGGGGCAGTGTGTATGGCCTGGGCCCAGGTAACGTCAACAGGCGCCACGGGGATAGCAGAGAGGCTCGGGCCCAGCTCGCCACACGTCTGGCGCTGCAGAGCATCCTGTACACCCGCTCATCTCCAACTCACACTCCGTGAGGTGGACACGATTGGGCTCAGCGCCACCATGCAGATGAAGCCGCCATGGCAGAGACCGAGCTGAGCTGCCCAGGGACACACAGGAAGTGTGAGGACCGGGGTCTGCACCCAGGCAGCCTGGCCTGGAGCCGCGCTCTGGACCACACATGCACAGAAACCCTAGCTGGAAGGCTTTCAACTTCTACGCAGAGTGGAGAGTGTATTCAAGCGTTACAGGTGTAATTAAAAACTAACAGAGCCAGAAAGAATCTACAGAGACCAAGGCTGCTCGGGTGAGGGATGCAGCTTTTTCTGGCCTCCACCCGTCCACCCAGCTGGGACTCCCACGTAAGGACACAACGTCTGCTAGGGACGAGGGAACCCTGGGCACTGGGGGAGCCCCCAGGTCATCCGAGCCTCCCCCAAGAGGGTCCGAGATGATGCAGGAACTGGCTGTGCCTGGAAGCAGGTGGGGGCAGGCTTTCGGGACCGACCTCAGGATGGGCTTGGCAGCTCATGACCTCCCCGTTCAGCGCGCTGTTCTGGCCACGGACTGCGTGGCAGTGGGACTGGTCCTCACATGCAGATGGAGTCTCAGGAGATCACCCCTGGCAGATGTGACGGGTCCAAGACTCTTAGTCCTTAGCTGATCGAGGACCAATGACCCCCAGCCCCTAGCGGCTCCTGTGGGACTGCACAGTTCCCCCATACCCGCCCTTCAGGATGGGTCTCTCTGAGTCCCCCAACCGGCACTGCCAGTTGCACCAGGGATGGCTCAGAAGTGCCCCCAAGACTCTCTACCCCCGTCCAGCAGAGGAAGTGGGGAGCAGGGAAGCACAGTGGACAGGTGTCAGTAGCCACCAAGCAGGCTGGCCACACCCCCTCCACGTCCCCCTCCCTGGAGAAGCCAGCGCCAGGCCGGCATCTGGTGACCCCAAATCCAGAGGCCGGTGGATGAAGTGAGGAGAAATCCGAGGTTTAACAACCAGAGCCGCCAGTGCCCCCTCCGAGGGACTGCTCAGCCCGCCTGCCCTTCCACTTGCTATTTTCAGCCATGCTAAGAATAGCGAGCTTTAAATACCAGCCTCCTGCCCCAGACCTGCTCTCAAGGCTGCCCCGACGGTGCCTTGCCAGAACGCAGTGTGGCGGCCACGCCACGGACCCAACGTACAATCTCCCAGAGGGTGTAGCGCCCTGCTCCCGTGTGCAGGCCCGAGTCCAGGCTTCACGGACACGCGCACGGCCCTGCACCCAGGCCGCCCCTGCTCAAAGACCCCCGTGCCCGCACCACCCAGGGCCAGACGCTGGGGCCAGTGCGGTACAGCAGGCGGTATAGCGGGCACCACACCATGCACACCCCCCGACCCCCACCCCGGAGCCGCCCCTCATCCCGCCCGGGACGCCAGCGGCCGGGGACTCACTTGTTGAAGAGGTTGAGGCCGATGCGGTAGTGCCGCCGGCGGATGATGTCGTTGCTGAAGGTGGGCGAGTCCCAGCTGTTGCGGGTCTCCTTGTGGTAGGTCTGCTTGCTGAGCGTCTGCTCGCGCAGGCTGTCGCGGGAAGAAGACTCGGAGCTGCAGTTGATGGTGTCATTGGAGTTGGATGTGCTGTTCAGGCTGTCGTTGTCCCCATCCGAGTAGTCCGACTCGGACTTGCTCTGCCTGTTGGCCGAGCCGTTGATGGCCAGGTGGCCATCCAGGGGCCTGGGCGCCCGGGCCCGCGGCTCCGGCTCCTCCCGGGGGAGGCCCCTGGGGGGCCCATGGGGGCCGTGCTTGGGGCTGCCCTGCGGCCCGCCCAGGCCGCGCTCGTAGGCACTCTGCCTCTTAAGCGAGCTGCGGTCCGAGCGGTCGCTGAGGTCCACGGAGCTGTCGCTGGGCGGCTCGATGGTGAGCAGCGGGAGGTGCTCCCCGCGCAGCCGCGGCTCCTGTGGCCCCAGCGAGGGTGTGCTCCGGCAGCTGGTGTCCGTGTCCCCCTTGTCGTCCTTGTGGGCCAGGGCCCAGTAGTCCTGGGCAACACTCCCGGGCCGCAGCCGCAGGTCCGACTCGGCGCTGGACGGCCGGCGGCCCGCCTGCATCGGGGGCAGGGGTGGCGACAGCTCCTCCTCGTCGATGTACAGGGTGACGTCGCTGTACGAGGCGGTCATCTCGTCCAGCTGGCGGTGCTCGGAGCCGTGCAGGGCCGGCGAGGGCTCGGCGTCCCGGGTCCGCCCCGCGTCGGGCACGGGGGCCCCCTCGGTGTGCAGGCTGCGGCAGTTGAGCGCGTCGTCAATGGACTCGGCCAGCGACTTCACCTGCCGTGAGAAGGCGTCCTCCAGCTCCGTGATGGCATCCGCGAAGTCGCCGGCCGGGGCAGGGGCCTGGAGGGCAGGCGGCGGGCCCAGGTCTCCGCACTCGGCCGGCACCAGGGCCTCCAGCGGGGCACCCTTGTCGGTCACTGAGACCTGCTTGCCCTCGAAGTAGGAGCTGTGCACCTTCTCGGGCCCCTCGAAGGAGAACTGCATCCTCATGTTGGACAGCACGATGCGGCGCGACATGCGGTTCTCGGACATGGAGCTGCGCAGCCGCTCAAAGTTCTTGTTCATCTGGTACTGGCGGAAGGCTGTCTGGATGGTGCGGGCCGCATGGCGGGTCACGAGGCGGCCCCCATACTTCCGTTCTAGCATCTCCACCTGCGGGGGAAGGAGAGGAGCGTGAGGAAGGCCCAGGAGGCCCAGCGCGTCCCAGGGGTCAGCCCCAGTTAAAGCAAGTGTTCCCTGCAGGACTTCTCAGAACCTTTAAAGGGTGGTGGTTTCCCAAAGCTCTCTGGCCACAGCGGCCTTTGGCCCTGGTTATGCAGTTGGATGAGACTTGAAGGTGGTGGAAGAGGTGCAGGCAGTGCCTCCGGAGAGAGGGAGCCCGCGGCAGGTGCAGGTTAAGAGACCAGCCTGAGGGGCTTCGCCGGAGGCCCAGCGGTTAAGAATCCGCCTCCCAATGCAGGGGACGCGGGCTCCATCTCTGGTCAGGGAGCTAAGATCCCACACGCCGCAGGGCAACGAAGCCCACGCGCCGCAACTACTGAGCCCGCACGCCACAACTAGAGAGAAGCCCGCGCGCTGCAATGAGGAGCCTGTGCACTGCAGCAGAGGATCCCGCACACCGCAAGGAAGATCCCACGTGACGCAACTAAAACCCGACGCAGCCAAAAATAATAAATAAATAAAAGTGAGAGACGGGCCCGAGACCCGAGCAGGCCCTGTGTGCTGAGCACTGGCTGCAGGCCTCCAGCCTCACTTCCGCCTGCGGCACTGCCCGAGGGCCTGGGTCTAGTCCTGGCCCTGCCCTTGGCAGTGGAGTGACTCTGAGAAGCCTTGGACCCTGCGGTTGCTCAGTCCCATCAGACGGACCTCGCAGGGCAGCAGTGGGCACAGGTGAGACAGGCCCTCGGCACATGCCAGCATGGGGCTGAGGAGGTGCAGGACCCTCAGCTGCACTCCTGGGAGGTGTAGACAGTTTGTGGGGGGCCCCAAGTCCCCTCCCTAACGGATGGGGAAACTGAGCCCCAGAAAAGAGGCCCAGCACACCCCTGGAGGCCTCCAGACACGGAGCAGGCTCTGTGAGCCTGGCAATGGGGCCGGGCTGCAGGCAGGCAGGGGCGCTGGGACTCCCGTGTGCCACGTGGGCCTGTGAAGTCCTAGGCTCACGCCGGCCAAGGACTACGGACAGCCCCCGAGGGCCGCTCCCCGTGCCTGCTTCCCGAGTGAGGCCAGAGCCCGCTCTTCGGAACCCGGGAAAGCCCAGGATAAGGAGCTGGCTGGTCGGCCAAGCCGAGCCCTTGGGTGCTGGGCAGAGTGGCCCCTGATGTGGGTGGAGAGGCCTCGGGTCCCTGGGAGTGAGGCGTGCTCACATCCCGAGGGGGCAGAGCTGTGTGCTCCACACGGGCGCCACGCCCACGCCGGTGGCAGCGGGACAAGGTCCCCACCCTCAAGAGGCCAAGGCCGTCGGGAACAGAGGCACACGCGTCCCTGAGCAAACCGCAGGCCGTGGCTGAGTGCGGCAGAGGGCTGCTCAGAGCCGCCCGAGGGTGGGTGGGAAGGGGGAGGGGGCTCCGAGCCTCACTCAGGACTCAGGGTGGGTCCTGGCCTCCCTGAGGGATGCCAGCTCCCCCGCCACCACCCCCACCGACACAGACGTGCAGCTCTCTGGGGCCCACAGGAGGGGGAGCGGCAGGCGGGGCAGAGCGGCCCCTCGCACGAGAGGAGTTGGGGGGCGGGGTGAGGATCAAAAGACTTTTCAAACCAGCCCTGGAGTCAGCCAGGGCGGGTCTGTTTTTCCTCTCGCCCTGAAGTTACTGAACGGCATCCAAAGAGATGACCTCACTTCCGCATCTGTGAGCAGCGTCTGTTTTCTGGGTTTGGAGTGGAGCTCTGAAAGCCCACGGCGCCGACAAAGGGCCCACGGCTGAGCTCTGGGAAGCCTCTCCTCTCTGCCCTCCAAGGCCTGGGCTCCGGGCCCCTCGGGTGGGGAGGAGGGGCACCGCACAGGTCAGAGTACGCTCCACGGCCCCTTCTCTCCTTCTGATTGGATCTCGCGAACCCAGGAGTGACACTCCTGGCCTGAGACCGTCCCCCAAGTCTGGGTGGGGACAGGAGGGACTTCGGGAAGGCAGACGTGGGCTCTGTGCCGCGTCGTCAAAGCCCCCTCAGCCCCTCCTACCGGCCTCCCCCCAGGGGACACACAGACCCAGGCCCGCTCTCACTCAGCTCCCGGGCCCACGGTGGCCATTCATTCTTCCTTCCGGGCCAGAACCAACCCAAGGCCCAGTCTGAACGCTCACTGGGGGTGCAGGGCAGGGACCCCAACCCGTCTGTGCTGGCCTGCTGGGCATCACCCTCACCTGACACAGCGTCTGCTCTGCAGAGGGACCCCAGGAAGCCCCCCGACCCCGGCAGAGGGGGACAGAGGCTCTGACAAGTGATGGGACGAGGAGCCGAGAGGCTCACCCTCCCACAAAGCACAACTGCCGCCCTTGCCAACTCAGGCCTCCTGCTCAGACACGAAACTGCCAGGAGGTGCGGAGGCTGAGGGCCAGCGGACACTGCTCGACCCTGCACTGGGCTCCTTCCACTAAAATGGGGCTTTGCGCCACCCAGACTCTACCCGCTCGTGAAACCGGGCACCCTACCTTCATCTGGAAACTCCTGGGTCATCTGTTCTGTTCCTATTTTCACCCTGCCTGCCAGGAGGCTCAGCAGAGAGTCGAATGCTCGGTGGCCCTCAGCATCACCTCCCCACCCCTCCCCTCTTCCCGGCCATCCTTCCCGCCAAGTGGTTCTGCCTCTGGCCCTCGTGCCTGCTGTTACCTCTTCCTGGAAGACCCCGTCCTCACACACCCAGTTCTGACACCACCTTGGAGAGGGTCGCCCGCACCTCATCCAAGCTGTCTCCTCCCACAGGCGCTCGGCTTCTCTCCCCTCTTCCTTCATCCCCAGAGTTTGTATCACGCTCTGGAATTAACCTGTGTCTTTACTGTTAACCTGTCTCTGGACCACAGCGTCTGCTTGAGGGCTGGGGCCGTACCCTGTCCCCTGGTGACTCCCCGGTGCCCAGCATGGGGTCTGGCACATGGTGGGCATCGGGCTAATGTGTGAGGGATGAAAATGAACAGCTGTGGCCACATTGAGGCTGCAAGAAGCATATGATTACCTCCACAGGCCTCTCTGAAGTTTTCACCTTTCTCATTTCTATTTTAATGGTCCTGCTGCAAATATTTGTTACTATAAACTGTTTTTGATCCACTTTGGATACGGGTGAAACTGATAAATGGAACAGAGGCACCTGCCGTGGGCCTGGCCATGAGGCCACGTGCCACGAGGCCAGGGGTCTGTTTGCTCCCAAATGTTTGCCTGACGGGGATCATCTGCTTCGGGCTTGGAACTTGCGGGCCCCACCCCCCGTCGGTCCAAACTCACAGGCAGACACTGAAGACCAGGGCAGGTAGGCAGGGCTGTCCAAGGTCACAGGGCAGCACCAAGGACAGGGAGAGGGGGCCGGTACGGACTTTGTCGGCGGAAGACCCGCCCTGGGCAGTACCCACACACCGCACTGCTCCCCGCAGAAGTCTGGGGCTACACCAGGCCCAGACCTCTGCTCTGTAAGAGACAAACAGTTAGACTGGGGAGCAAACAGAGGGTCCAGGCCAGGGTAGGTGTGGGAGGTGAGAGGGCAAGGTGACTTCTGCAACCTGGTGTCTAAGGGGCTGCCGGGCAGGTCCTGCAGCCAGGCCGGGGCAGAGGCAGCCGCCTGGGCTCACAAGGAGACTGCCCACAGCTCAGTGGAGGAGCTGGGGACAGCGACAGGCAGGCCGGCCCCGCACGCTGGCACAGCTGCTTCTGGCAGCCTAGGGGTGCTCCTGAAGCGTGGAGCTTTCTGTCAGAGGTTCACACAAGAATTCTCAGTAAAGTGCCTACTACGTGCCTGCACTCTGAGGGGCTGGGAGTGAGAAGCCTCCGTCCCCTCACGAGCTCTCACTCCCTCTGCCCCCCACCTGCCACCCAGCCGGGACCCCTCCCCTCTCTCCCATCAACCTAAGAGGCCAAGCGGGCAGGCCATGCACGCCCGTCGCTCTGTACACACGTGCCAGCCCCACCGTGGGTCTGGGCCAAGGCTCCGGGGAGGAAGGGCAACCTGCAAGGAGGCGATTTCCCCCAGGACACGGGGCTGTACACTGAGGGGTGGAATGAACAGCCCGGCCTCACTGGCTGGGGATGGGCTCGCTGTTTGGTTCCGAGCACGTGCTCTTTCTGTGGTGAACTAACGGCCCCCTCCCCGAGGGCCCCTCCTGCAGACCTCCCAAGGTTCAGCTCTCTCCTGGATCCCAGGACATCAATGGCCGCCACGGAACCCACACACACTGGGCACCAGGTCCTGACACCCAGCGTGGGCCCCGGAGCCCAGTGAGGAGGGCTGTGAACCGGGCAGAGGCCGAGGCCAGACAGGAACGTCCCAACAGGAACGTCCCACATCGGCTCCTTCCCTTGGAGCCCTCCACGTGTCGGGAGGAGCCAGCCCGGGCTGGGGCTGAGGCAGAGGCCATGTCCGTGGGGAACGGCCCCTGCCTTGGCGTGGCTGTGGAGCACACGGGGCCCCCCGCGGCCCTGGGCGGCCCCAGCAAAGGGCCGCGTCATCCGAGGCCGCGCAGGCACCGCAGCCTCCCCCAACCCCCAACGCCTCTCCCCGCGTGGCCGGCCGCCTACCTGCTTGTCCTGCAGGTCGGAGGAGAGCTCATAGCTCTCGGAGAGGGACCGTGAGCGCTTGATAGCTTCCTCCTCGGCCTGCTTGCGCAGGATGGAGGTCGAGTGCTGCAGCTTGGGCCTCCGCGTGCGCTGCTGCCCGGGCGGCCCCGCGTACAGCCCATAGGCGCCCCCTGGCGCGTGCTCGGAGTGGTCCGGGCCCAGGCCGGCGCCGGGCGCCGAGGGGCCCTGGTGGTAGGCGGAGGGGCTGTCCAGCGACGTGCCAGTCTCGCTGCTGGGGGCCTCGCCCTCGACACTGCAGAGAGAGGACAGGCCTCCGGTGAGCGGGAAACCAGAGCCCAGGGCCCCGCAGGCATCCCCCCGCCCTCCTACAGGTGGTCTCCAGGGGCGGCCGAGGCCGAGGGCCGTGACCCTCGCCGTCCCTTGCGGTGATTCCTCTTTCTCTGTACAGGTCGCCCCTCCTCACAGCCAACACCCCTCCCTGAAGGACCCTGTTCACTGTGCGTCTCCCATGGGAAGGTCGGCCCCGTGGGTCCACTGACGAGCCCAGGACCTCGTGTGGGCCCGGCCCAGAGCAGGTGCCTAGTGACATTCACTGCTGGACAGCGGGTCCCGTCCCCTCCTCCCTCACCCCCACTGCCGGCTTTAAGTAAACCACCCTTTTTTTAAAAAAAAAAAACACAATAATTAACAATGGGGGAGTCAGGCATTGTGCTGGTGTTTGTTATGGGCTGAACTGGTCCCTCCCCACCAACATTAGCATACTTCAAGCCCTAGCAGCCAGCACCTCAGAATGTGTCTGCGTTTGGAGATTGTCTTTAAGGAGGTAACTGAGTTATTATGAGGTCATGAGGGTCCTAATCAAACTGACTGGTGTCCCCGAAGGCGAGATTAGGACACACACACACAGAGGGCAGACCTTGTGAGGATGCGGGGAGAGGAGGGCTGTCTACACGCCAAGGAGGGGCCTCCGGAGGAGCCACCCTGCCCACACCTTATCTCAGCCTGAAGCCTCCCATCGTGAGGCATCAACGCCTGCTGTTCAAGCCACCCCATCTGTGCTGCTGGTTACAGCCAGCTTGGAGACAAACACAGAGCTGTGTACACATCTTCTCTAAATCTTAAAGCCAGTCTCCCTCCAGAGGACGGATTGTTAACCCCTTTTCCAGGTGAGGAGACTGAGGCCCACACAGCACAGGCCTTGTCCGAGGCTGCACAGGTAGAACGTAAGTGAGTCGGGATTAAAGCCCAACACTGGGGGCTCCCCTCCACCCCACCGCCCTCGTCCCAGGCCTGTGCAGATCCCTCAACCTTCCAAGTGCCCGGTGGGGGGACAGAGGGGTGGCTCACTCATCCCAAACGCATGACCTTAGAAGACTTGGGACACAGAGAGAAGGGAGAGACATGCAACCGAGTTTCTGGCAGCTTCTGGCGGCCTCTCCCGAGGCACCCTGCCACTCCCCGGTCCATCGGGTCCCTGGGGCCAGGGTGGGGTCCCTCTGGAAGTGGCCCAGTGGAGGGAAGGGCTCACAGACCCCGAGAGCTACAGTCCGTCCTCCAGAGGACCGCCTTCACAACAGTGGGAACGCCCTGCATTCAGCAGCCTCTGTGACCCACCCACCTGCCCAGCTCCGCTCCCACTGTCCCCACGGGTCCCAGGACCGGCAGAGCCACCTGCCCAGCGTGTAACATGCCTCCTGGGGAGGGGGCATGGGCACGGAGACCCTGGAGCCAGCACACCCCAGCCCACCTGGCTGTAAAGCCCAGCACGTGCTGCCCGGCGGGCCGTCTAAGAAGAGTGCAGGCCTTCCGCTCTGGCCCGCGGGGACACACAGCGGGTCTCCTACAGCAGAGGACATCCCAGCCGGCGCCCAGGGGCTGGGGTGTGATGAGGGTCCTTCCGCGGGGAAGAGTCCTGGGTGCCCGGCCTCCATGCGGCTTTGGGTCAAGGGCTCACGCTCACTCCAAGGCCTGGCCCCTGTCGTGACCCAGGTGGGCCGCCCTCGGTGCCTCAGGCCCACCACCACTCGAGACCCTCCTGCCGTTCGTGGCCACCCGGCAGCAGCTTCCTCGGGGCCTCGTGGGCCTGTGTGGGGTGGTGGACGGGGACAGGGACGGGCAGCACTGCAGACTCTCCCGTTCTCCTGATAAAGCCCACCACCCGGGACGGACAGCTGGAGGGGAGAGTGAAGGAGCCCACGGGCCCCAGAAGCGATGGACGCCCCGGACCCGAGCCCCGCCCCCTGCGCCGTGCCTCCCCTGGAAGCACTTCTGTTAGAGCCTCTTCTGTCCTTCCCAGCAAGAGGGTGACAGCAAACAGAACCATGTCCTTAAGGAGAAGCAGCAGGGGCTCAGCTCGCCAGGATTTTAAATCGTCTCTGAGCCCTGAGTCTGCAGAGGCCATGGAGACGGGGCGGGTTCTGTGCAGGTCCGAGTGGGAAGTCCCTCCGTGCCTCACGGGCCCCTCCTGCTGGGGGCCTGGACTCTCCCCCAGTGCCCAACACCCCCCGACAAAGGGGGTGTCCACCCTCACGGGGAAGGGGCTTGGTCCCTTACCCCTACCCCGCCCGCGCTCACCTGATCTCAGAGCGACGTGAACAGGTGTCAACAGGTGAAAGGCCGTTGCCCTATCCCCCCGCAGTGGGCCGGGCCGGGCCGGTCTGGGGCAGAGGGAGTTGAGGAAGGACAGGCGGGGGACCGCCCCCGACCCACGGCCATGCTCTGCCCTGCGGAGGGGCCAGGCCTGGCTGCCCGGCTGAGCTCATGGACAGGACATCCGTGCGGAGTCCCTCCGTGTGGAGGCTGGGCCCCAGCAGGAGGGGCGCACTCGGGGTCGGATGGGGATGGAGGTGCTTGGGGGGACGCAGGGCTTTCTGGGGCTGTGCCAGCCCGGGGTTCCTGCTCTGCCCATGACCTGGCTCCCGACCATCTCGAGCCAGCAGGTTCCAGAAGGTGCCTGGCGGAGAGGGCCGGGCCTCCTTCCAGGCCAAGAGAAGGGGTTGACAGTCACCCGCGGCCTCCTCTCCCCTGTGAGTCCAACCTTCGAAACACCCCTACCTGCCCACTTGTCAGCAGGTGTTCCAGGCCACCGCCACCGCGGCTCCCTGGATTGTCACTCATGCCCCCGCCTCTCTTCTCCCCACGGCGGTCAGAGCCATCCTGACCAAACGGGAGCCCCATCGAGTGCCTCCCTGATCCCCGTCACACTGGGAAGACACCGTCCTTCTGGCAATGCCTTCAGGCCTGACCTCGGCTGACTGCACTTTGGCCCCTCTTCCCCTTGCTCATTCTATTCCGGCCTCACTGGCTTCCTTCCTCTCTCCTCCAAGGGGCCAGGCAGGCCTCAGGGCCTTTGCCCTGGCTGTTCTGTCTGCCTGGAACGCTGTTCCCTGGGTCTCAGCACGCACCACACCTTCACCTCCCTTGGGTCTTTACTCAGTGCCACCTTCCAATGAGGCCCCCACTACTCGCCCGAGTTAAAGCCGCACTGCCCTCTCCCCAGCACCCCCAGTCCCACACTCCGCGGTCTGCCCACCGGCACACGCCGTAGAGTGTGATGGATTCTTCCTGTCTTACCTTTGCCGTCTGTCCCCCACATCAGTATCTGAGCCCTGTGAGGACATGGGTCGTTTTTCTGCGTTGCTGGCTGATGCTCCCCAAATGCTGACACATGTGCCAGACTAACAGGGCCCAGTGACACCTGCCGAGTGAGTGCAGGCACTTCCCAGGCCAGCCACCTGCCGGTCCCGGAATGCGGCTTCTTACATCACCCCCGCCGGCACATCCCACCTGCCCCAAACCTAACCGGTGACGGCCGCCCATCATCACGCAGTGACGGAGCCAGAGTCCTGAGCTGAGTCACCAAGTTAGTCCCTCCCGGATGGCCAAAGCCCCCTTGGGGACAGATGGAATGGGGCCTTACCCTATTCCATCTGTCCCCAAGTCCTGCCGAATCTACGTGAATGGGGTCCCTTGAGCTGTGCAGTGTGGCAGCCCTTGCACGCCCCAAATCAAAACCTCAAACCATCCCGATAAGAAGTGGCCAGGCCATCCTATTGCAACCAGCATGACTCACTGTCCTCCAAGAAATGAGTGGACAAAAGCGAGCAGAGCACGTAGTGTAAGGACCCGTCTTGAGCCAGAGAACATCACTCCTTCTTGGTCCCAAACACAAGCAACACAGTATTACACACCAAGAGAGTCTCCTTAACCACAGCCAAACCCCTGGTGAACATAAGGGCAACGTGTGACGTGAAAACACCTGGTGATGACAAGCACGGCAGCAACAGATGCTCTCAGGACACGCGGCTCTAAATCTTTCAGGGCATCAGCTAGACCTGGTCATTGACCTGCAGTCCTGCAGATGCTTGACCTGAACCCATGGAGACGTTTCAAACTCAGGGCTCGAAGCCCCTCTGTCCTGGTTAGCACTCGCTCTGCCCCCAGCTCCTTCCTGGGGGAGAAGGGACTGTCCCCTGAGCAGAACAGGCACCCCACAGCAGGATGCCCACTGCAGGCTGCCCCAGGGACACAGATCTCTGGCCCGGCCCCCAGCCCGCCCTGCACGCCTCTTCCTCACCACCGCGCTCAACGGATGGGAGCTCCACCTCTTGCCACCCAGGCCCTCTTTCTCTCTTGGGGAAGCTTCTCCCAAAGCCTCTGTCCATCAGCCAGGACTGGACACCCCCGAGTCGGTCCTCAGCTGCACACTGGAATTCGTGATCATGCACAGATTCCCGGGCCATGTGCAAATCTAGGAATGGGCAGGCACCGTCCCAAGTCCCTGCCATTCCCTGACAGTTTAGAGTTTCTGGGACGTTCCACGATAGTTAAGGCTGGTGCCAGCACTCTGAGAAAATGCTCCTGATCCAGCAATCCCTTTTCTGGAGATTCACGCGAAGGAAATAAGACCAATACGCAAAGAGGCGAGTACAAGGAATTCCACCGCAGTGTTGTTTCTAACTATAAAAACTTGGAAATAATCTAAATGCCTGTCAACAAGGGATTGATTTAAATTAATTATATATCAATATACTGGAAACAATGTCAAGATGGGGGAAGGTTTAGCTTGATGGCTGTTCTTATGAAAAAGACTGGGGGACCTTTTTGGCTGACATGAGTTTAATACAAGCCGAGAAGCCAGTCACTAACAAAAACGAGTAAAAAGCCAGAAGCAGACCCAGCCCTACCATCCATTACAGGTATCGGATCATAGCAGAAGACCGTCTGAGCCCCCGATGGGTTCTTAAGCCTGGGCGCTTTTGCTCCCACCTTCTCCCGCCAGCCCAGGGCAGACATCGCTAATCCATCACAGACTCCCTTCTGCACGTCTGCCAGCACGGCGCACCACACGACCACGATGGACGCCAGCTGGGGGCGAGAGGGCCCCCATCTGCCAACCCCCATTACAGCACAAGGCGACCTCCCACCAAGGGCTGAGACCATGTAGCCAGGAGAACAGTGGCCAGAGGGGATATGAGGCCTGCGGTCAAGCCTCTGACGGGCGGACAGGCAGAGAACAGAGCAGATCCTGCTGCAGATAGAACTATGACCTGCATCGCCCTGCTTGAGAAAAAATGCTCTCATGTGGTCAGGGCTGCTCTGGAGGTGGTGAGCTCCCTGTCACTGGAGGTGTGCAAGCTGTGGCAGGTCAGACAC
The DNA here is from genome assembly GCF_964341445.2 of Mesoplodon mirus. Classification (NCBI taxonomy): domain Eukaryota; kingdom Metazoa; phylum Chordata; class Mammalia; order Artiodactyla; family Ziphiidae; genus Mesoplodon; species Mesoplodon mirus. The sequence continues at coordinate 2,620,079 of NC_138988.1, forward strand.
CTGTCAGAGGTGTGGCTGAAGGACTCCTGCACTGGCTAGAAGCCGCCATCCATCTGCACCCCACTGCCCTTCACTTGCATTTCTTGGCCTCTGAGGCCACACCCAGGTATCAGTTCAAGTCCCACTTCCTCTACAAGGCCACCCCTGCCTGCTGCGGCCCCCGCTCCTGCACTCCCGGTCACTGTGGAGATCACATGGGCGAGTGTGTGTGGGGTCCATCCACCCCACTGGGAGTCCTGCTCTGTGAGGGCTGAGTCCCTGAAAGCCTCAGCCTCCAGCAAAGACCGGGACCCAAGACTGGCTCCTTCCCGAGAGGCCAAGCTCCGCACATTCACAACGGGGCCCCGAGGCTACAGAGCAGGAGGGGGCTGTGTGTGTGGGGGGAGCTGCACACAGAGGCGTCCACAGTGGCCCGGCCCGACCCACACCAGCCTGGGGACTCCGAGCTCTGCATCGCTGAGTTACCCCAGGCTCCTCCTCCCCTTCTCCAGTTTTCCAAACATGTCTTCTTGCCCTAGAGGCTGGTCTGTGTTATGTTTACGTGGGGAGATGGCTGGATCACAGCACCCGGAGCTTCCGACAGGCCTGGGATGACGGAAACCACATAAGAACAGAGGACACATTTGAAGCCTCTCTGCCTTCTCTCTGCCAAGCGAGGGGCTGGACGGGCTCCTGGCCGCCGCCTCCTAGCCAGACATCTGGGTTGGAATTCTGGCTCTACTGCTCACCAGCTGTGTGACCACAGGCAGGAATCCTTCCATGCCTCAGTTTCCTTTCCTGTAAAATGGGGGCGATTAGAGAGCCAACTTCACATGCCTGCTGTGAGGCTTTACAGAGTCGGTACAGGAAAAGTCCTTAAAAGTTGCTCGGCTCATAAAAGCGCTTTCTGATTGCTGTCTCCAGTTATTCTCTGACTGACAGGGCCTTGCCTGCATGTGCCAGCAGTTAGAAGTGGGTCACCTACCCTGCCTGCTATAGGGCCCCTCCTTTTGCGGACACCCCCTGCAGCACTGAGCCACGGAGGCGGGTGAGGAGCTCCCAGGGGAAGGCATGAGGGTCCTAGAAAGGGGCCCAGGTCCCACAGCCGAGACGCCACATCCTGACTCTAGCTGGGGAAGGTCAGGGCTCTTGAGCCACGTATGTCTAATTATGGCCTGTGAGGTCATGAATGACTTTTCTTAAGAAAGATGTTAGAGGAGGCTCGGGGCAGAAGCAGGGACCCGCTGCCCACCCCCAGCACTGATGATGCTGATGAGAGAAAAAACACTAATGTCTGCATAGTCGGTGGTGTTCTAAGCTGTACGTGAAGCTCATTTGGTCCTCCTGACCGCCCAACACACCCCCACAGGCACAGAGAGGTTGGGGCCATCCTGAGGTCACACAGCTCACGAGTGAAATCAGAACCCAGGCAGCCTGGCCTCAGAGCCGACAGACGTACGCCCTGTGCTTCTATGACTTCTGAGTGAAACACACACACACACACACACACACACACACACACACACACACACACGGGTTTGGGTTATACAGAAGCGACTCTCCTCTGTAAACCTGCTGGGTACAGGAGCCGTGTTGGGTGTTTAACCTACATGGCCTGTAACCCAACCACCATCCCTGGGGACTGAGGCAGGGGGGTGGGGTGGGTGCTAGGCCACTGTCCCTTCTGTAGATGAGGAATGTGGGGCTGGTGGAGCTAAGCCACTGGGCCAAGGTCACACATGCAGGGGACCTGACCCCAGGCGGGTGCACCTGCCAGCTGGTGGCCCAGAGGAAGCATGTGCAGTTGACATGCTGGGGGCAGAGCTGGGGTTCAGGGCCTGGGGGTCTTGGGCCTTGGGGTCGTGCATGGTCATGAGATAAGCCAGCCCGGGCTGTGTGGTGCCAGCTGTGGTCATGTGGTCACATGACACGGAAAAGCCGCCCTCTTCCGAGTGGCCCGGATGCAGAGCTTGGAGCAGAGTCAGGATGCCAGTGCAGGCCATTCTCCCAGTCTTTCCCACTGACACATGCCTGGCCCCGAGGAACAGCATACAAGGACACGGGGTGGATGTGAAGGGAGAAGTGAGCGTGTAAAGGGACAAAGGGCTGGTGTGCCAGCAAGAAGGGGGCAGAGGGCTTCCCCAGGGGACCGGGGAGGCCGCACCTACGCCGCTCACCCACCCTCGTCCCTGGTCTGGGTGGAGGCAGCATCTCCAGGGAGGACTAAAGCCTCGCAGCCTGGACCACAGCTGGTAAGTGGTCCTCAGTGAAGACGGATGCCCAGCTGGCAACCGAAGGGACTTACGGACCCCGGCGGACACCCCTAAGCCCTTCCCTCCCAGGGAGGAGAAGCTGGGGACCCCTAGACTGAGGCCGGGCAATGCTAGGCGCCTCCCCTGGTGGGCAGGTTGGGTCAGTGTGACCTAGAAGGACCTCAGGAGGGCTGGTGAGCAGGACCGGGTGCATCTCAGCCTGCAGGGCTGGTGGAAATCTGGGGAGGGTGGATGGAGGGCAGAGCGGGCGAGTCCACGGGGAGCACTCAGGGCCTCCAGACACCGCCGAGGCCTCAGACACAGGGGCAGGGGGAGGCGGGAGCCACATCCACCTCAACTCCCACCTAAACATCCAAGGTCCCTTTTGGGACGAGGGAGCCCCATATCCAAAACGAGGGAGGTGACGAGCTTTCTGGACAATCTGGAGGCGGCCCTAGGGCTTGGCAGGTTCAGGAGAGTCAGGAGAGCTCCTGCTTTTACCCAGTTCCTAAACTTGCTTTAATGAGGCTCCACGGTGATCACAAAGGAACTGAATAAACGCGTGTCCAGCCCCAGGCGCACCCTCTTTGCTGCCCAGCAGACCCCTGGAACACAAGCTCCACTGAGCTCCTGCGTGGCCCCCACCCGCCCCTGCAGTTGCCCCATCTTGGCCGATAGCAACTCCATCCTTCCAGCTGCTCAGGCCAAAAATCTGACAGCCGCTCTTGGCAATTCTCTTTTTCTCACACCCAACTCCCCATCAGTCAGCAAATTGGGCCGCTCCACCTTCAAAACAAAGCCAGCACCTGACTGCTTGGCCTACCCACAACTAGCCCGGTCTGCGCAGGCCTCACCTCTTCCCTGCCTAATGGCCACAGCCTCTCCAGCAGGCTCATCCGACCCCTCACCCCTCCATTCAGCAGCTGGGATCTGTTAAAACACAACTCGCACCAGGTCCCTCCTCTGCTGTCCCTCATGGGGCTTAGAGCCAAGGCCTCACAGTGACCCGGAAGGCTCTGCAGGACCGGCTGTCCCCCTGCTACCCTTCCTCCATGCCCCCTTGGCCATCCCACCCCCACCCTGCTGGCCTGCTGGCTGTTCCTCCACATTCCTGACACACTCCAACCGCAGGGCCTTTGCACGTGCTTTTCCTCTGCTGGTGTCTTTTCCCAGATGTCCACCTGGCTCACTCCCTCACCTCCTTCAGGTCTCTGCTCAAAGGCTGCCCGAGTCTCAGCGAGGACCCCAGCCCTCCCCCAATCTTCCGCTGCTGCACCTCTCTACAGTGGTATGCCACCGCCTCACCACCATCTGTGGGAATGTCTGTCCTGTGAGATCTAGGCCCCAGAACAGCACCTGGCACATAGGAGGTGCACACACTCTGAACTACCCCTACCATGCCAGGGAAGCCTTTTTAAAGAAACCCAGATTCCTGAGGGCTGCTCTGTCTGCCACGTGGACCACAAGGTCTGTGGGAGCGGGACCTGGGCCCGGGTGGGCACCAACTTACAACAAACTGTCTCAGCCACGCTGGCTGGACCCAACCCTCAGGTAAGGTTTCAGATCCTGGTTGGGGATGGCGGGATACGGAGCCACTGAGACCCCAAACACACCCAAAGTGACAATTTCAATGCAGAAAATCCACACAACCATGACTCAGAACTGTCTAGAAGTAGGTATTTAAAGGAAAGCTGGAAGCTTTTCTACCTCCCCGCCCCTAACTTTTGGGCTCAAAAGGGACAAGGACCCTCTGGCCGGACAATGACACCTCTCCCTCGCGAGGTGGTGCCCAGGTGACAGACACGAGATAACTGCAGAGGGCCTGGGGCACGTGGCCCCCAAACCGGGCTGGTCCCTAGACTCCCCTGGGAGAGTCGGCAGCCAATTCCCACCCAAGTCTGGAGATCCCGAGAATTCAAAGGGTCAGCCATCCTGACTACCAAGCCAAGCCCCCCGTCAGACACAGAGGAAACTAGGGCTCAGGAGCAGAGACCCAGCCACAGCCCTCCCCTCCCGCCGCCCACAGCCCTGGGTCTGGAAGCCCACCCACGGGCAAGGTACACACCTGAGGTGGAGGGCCCGAGTCCAGCCCACGTGGCCCTGTTTGGTCGACACAGAGCAGTGGCCACCATCTTCTTTTTCTTTCTCAAGTGAGAACTAGGTACCAGGAGTGTTCACTCACCCAGATTTCTGGCTTTTCTTAGATAAAATCAGAAGAGAGCGCATTCCTGCGTGGCCTCCGTCGCTGAGCTCAGAGGCAGCCACCTGCAGTGCCCTGGGCCCCCGCCGGCCGCCTGCCTCGTGGTGGACGCCTGCCCGCCTGCCCCGCAGGTGCCGGGGCTGGTCCTGCTTCACTGGTGCCGAGGGCACAGAGCCGCAGCCACGGGCCCAAATCCCCTGAAGGGGTGACTTCCCCTGGCCTGACCTCAGGTTCCCAACAGTAAAACGGTCCAGCCAGGGCTCTGCAGCAGCGGTCTGACGGCTCAGTCCCCTCCAGGGCCCCCAAGGGACATGGCGTCTGCAGGCCGAAGCCTAAGGATTCGGCCTGACCAGCTCCCTTACTGAGGCTTTAAACATAGCCACATAGCTAATAAGATAACTTACTACAGAGTTTTGTTTTTTTAAAAAAAGAATGGTGATTTTAAAACCTCACCGGTTTTAATCTCTCTCGAGATTTTCTCTGGACCTGAAAAGTCTTATTCACCAAACCACGGATGGGGCAGCTGGGCTGCACGTGGACCGCAATGTAGACCCCAAAGCAGCCGCCCGTGGGAAGGTCTGTCCTCCCCCAGGAGCCCCCCTGCAACCCCCTCCCCCAGGCTGGTCACTTCATTCCGTGAACTGAAGCCAACTACATGACACACCCAGGTCAGGGCCAGGGACGTGGGGGGACACGGACAACGACGACGGCTGGCATTAGGAACAGTCATGGGGTGCATCAGGCGCCACAGGCTGGCGAGCAGAGCCCGAGCCCCAGCGCCCGAGGCGGGAAGCTTCCTGGAAGGCACACACCCTCTGCCAGGACCCCAGGCGGAGCAGCGGGTGGCGGGTGAGGGCTCTTCCCGGCTCAGGACACTGTGTGTGTGGAGGCTGAGCAGCGGAGGTCGGGGTCCACTGTGTGCACAAGGGATGGGAAAGCTCAGTCTGGCAGGACACACAGGGGGCTGCAGGAGCCAGAGTGTTCAGGACTTTGCAAGGCTTGTCAGGGAGGGTGCGGTGGACTTCAGGGCTGGGGCAAGGCCACGGAGGGTCTAGGGTTTACCTGGGGTGGGACAGACGGCAGTGGCACCCTAGAAAGGGAACGCTAACTGTGGAGCACAGGCCCCTCAGCCCCCGAGTCACTGCCTCCGCCTCCCCCCATCCTTCCCCTGCGGCGACCCTCGGGGCACAAGCAGGCCCTGACGACAGGATGGGGGAAAGGGCTGGTCCCAGGGACAGTGACGAGCCAGAAGAGCGAGACAGCTATGCCCGTCCTCAGGTCCTGGAAGCCACGCTGGTGGGGCCAGAGGTCACCGAGAAGCTGGGGAGGCTAAGGATGGGGCTGTGAGGGCCCGGGGAGGGGAGGGAGGGAGGGAGCTGGGGCAGGAGGACGGGTGGGTGAGAGGAGGGGATGGGCGGTGGCTGGAGGGGCTGGCGCTCCAGGGAAGGCCCGTGGTGTGCGAGCTGGCAGGGACCTGGGCACACCTGAACGGCGACAGGAGAGGGCCCTGGAGGAGCACCAGAGGAGAGGGCCCCAGCGGGTAGGACCCGGCAGCCCCGTAGGACCTCCCCTCTGCCTTGCTTCTCCGAGGGGCCGGGGGGGGGAGGTCAGTGGGTTGCCCCCGACCCCCAGCAAGCTGGGACTCGGGCAGGGCCAGTTTCGGGAGCCCGAGGTCTGAATTAGACCAAAGCAAGAGAAATGGGGCTCACTCCGACCCTCTGTCCAGTTGCAGGGAGGGCCCGCAGCCCTGACACTGGCCCTGGGTCTCCACCCCCGCGTCTCTTGGCCTCTGTGACCCGCAGACCCCTCGGATGGCCCCTGAGCCTGGAACAGCCCCTCCCCGGCCGCCCAGCCACTGTCCTCTCTGATGAGGGCGGACAGGTCGCTGGCCCGACTGCTCCATCACCTCGGGGGAGAGGGCCGTGGCCGCAAAGCACCCGGGGATGAGGTCCAGCTCAGCTCCGCCTCCCGCCTCCAGGGCTGCAGACCGGCTCTACTGGCACCAAGGCCTCCAGAAGTGGTTTTTATATACGTATAAAAATATAGGACTCGGAACAATGAACTTCTCAGAGTGGGAGGCTATTTTTAGAGCCCTGCTAACTGCGCCAGCATTCAGCATCTCCCTGTTTGTCAGCTGCTGCTGGCAAGATGGGCCTCGGGCAGGAGCGGGGTCTCCTCAGGACGCGAGCGCATCAGGAGAGGCGCGGTGTTGGGATGCCCGAGCTGTGGGGCATGGGGGCCGCCGCCTGGCACTCCCCGCCCCAGGTCCTGAGTGCCCACACGGCCCTGCAGGGCACTCACCACTCCACGGTGTCCTGACGTGAGCCGGCAAGAGTATGGGCGGGTGGCCAGCACCCCGGGGTCCAGCCACCCTCCCCAAGCCTCAGTTTCCCACCTGCAGAGCAGAAGCGAGGCCGCCACCTCGGGGGTATGGAGTCGGGGACCCGTTGCCGGGCAAGGAGCCCTAAGGACAGCCAATGCCGAGTCTAATTGGACAGGAACCCCTCCAGGGGGCGGGGCAGCGCCCTTCCTCAGACAGGCCTGTTCTCACCAGCGCACGGCCAGAGGGAAGGAACAGAAGTCCGCTGCGCAGCCAGGCCCTCGCCCTGTCCTGTCAACATATTTCCAAGTCGCCCTTCCGGCCCTGGGGAGGTGGCGGCTCCAGCATCCCTGGCGCAGGCCTGACTCCTAAACATAAAGAACGCCTGTCTACCGCCTGCCTGCCGAGCCGGGCTGGACCTCCCAGAAGCTCTTCGTGAGTCACTCCCACTAAAATAGCCCGGGGGGACGGAGGGTCAGAGGTCAGCACCAACAGCCGGCAGTCAGGGCCATCCCACGGGGCTCAGGGCATGGCAAACGCAGGGCATAAAGGCCACCCTGGCAACAGGGAAGGGAAAGGGGTTCTGCAACTACCAGCCCCACCTCCCCCCACCTCCACTGTCTCCACCGCATCGAGCAGGCTGGTTATCTGACTGCCTTTTCCCCTGCATCCTGTGTCTCTCCCTTGGAAAGCTGGGCGGGGGCTGCATGCTGCTCGCCCCTTGCTCAGGCCCCTAAGGCTGACAGCAGGGCTCGGGGAGCTCAGTGAGCATCTGCTGAATGAGTGATGCTACGCCAGCAATGCCACCAGTGGCTAAGGGGCCCCAGTGAACCTGGGAAGTAGCGTCCCTCGTTCGTTCGCTTACTCAACAAACACAGAGGTGAGAAGGATGAGGCCCACTAGATGATCAGGATCCAGAGCTGGGCACCAGGTAAACCTCCCAGCCTCCCCTCCCACACCTGTGCCCTCTCTTAGCTACTCCTGGACCAGGGGCCACATGCCCCTAACCTTCCCTGTAAGACCTTTGGGCGGCGCCCTCAGCCCCTCGGCCAGGCATTTCACTGGGGCCGCCTCAGTCAGGCCCAGCGAGCCCGCAGCTGGGCTCACTCCTCCCCCGCCTACAAGCGGGGGCACCGATGCCTGGGGTGGGGGGCAGACTCATCTGACTCCCCCGACACACCCACAGCCGCGACGGGGCCTGGGACTCTGGACCTGTGCCCACGCCTGCTCCCTGGCCCTGCTGCCTGGCCTCGGCAGCACCAAACGGCCGCAGACACGGGCGAGCTTCTCCGAGGAACAGACGTGTGTTCTGCACCCAGGACGCCGCTTCCCAGGCCTCGAGGCTCAAAGGAACAGGGGCCGCGTGCAGGCCACCTCTGCCCGCCCCCACCTCCCCAGCCCTGGGAGGCCTCAGACGGGAGGCAGGCGCAGGGACCCCTCCACAGGCGGCAAATGTGCGCTTTTACCTGGGCTGGAATCCAGCTGGCGGGGAAGCTACAGGCTCGGGTGGAGGCAGGGTTGTGGGGAAGGGGTGAGGGCCGACACAGGGGACCCCCAATCCAGCGCAGCCCAGCCAGGGCCTCTGCTCGGCGAGGGGCTGCTCACATGGCATCACCAACAGTCCCAGGGGGCCCCAACCTGCCTGAGGATCTCACCCCACATCCCAGGAACCAGAGCACCAAGCCAGGGGACAGGCCTAAACCAAGGGAAATGGGGCCTCTAATGCCAGTCCTGCAGCCAAACCCAGGACGGACAGCCTTTCCAGAGAAAGGCTGTGAAAAAGCCTTTTATTCTCCCCAGTGCCATCTGGGCGAGGACCAAGGGAAGGGTGAGCCCCAGCCATCTGCGACCCTGCGCCTCACCCCCAGGACGGCTGGCTGGGAGGCCTGGCACCCACCCTGCCACTCCTCACATGGGCACCTGAGGGGCAGAGCTCTCTGGGAGACAAGGGTCTCTGCGAGGGGAGCTCACGAGGTCTCAACACAGAGCTCCAGATGGGCAGCTAAGGATCAGGCCACGTGGGCCCATATTCCAGCCTGGTAACAAACAGACGGAGCTGGGCGGCAGCCACACCCACCAGAGGCCAGGGCTCTCCCACCGCCACAGTCCTCACCACTCCCTAGAGCCCGCCCACAGCTGGCCTGCTCCTCTCCCTCACACCGCCTTCCTTCCAGAGCACCTGCATTTGCTCGCCATGCTTGCAAAGGACCAACATGCGAGAGCCAAGTCAAAGAGCAGGATAGTCAGATCCGCAGCTCCGGGATCTGCTGCTCCCAAGGAACCGGATTTAGAACACCGTGTCCCGAGGGGCAGGGCTCCAGAATTCCCACGGCTCTGCACAGCGGTGGGAACGCCCAGGCCTTCCGCTCTGTCGCACCCTCTGCGCGTTTGATTTTTGCAAGACCCACCGAAGTGGGTCCACGTGGATGACGATCCACGATCACACAGCCGTCATGGCCACCGGACTTCAACTCACCAGACGTCCTCCTTCCTCAATGTCATGCGGCTAGGATATAACTTAAAAAGCGTTCACCCAAACCCGGATGCCCAGGTGACATCCCGGGGTCTGCCCACCCTCAGCAGCCCCCTTCACCCGTCTGTGCAAGGAACGGTGCCCTGCAGCTTGGGACGCGCCCACAGGGAGTGTGGGGGAGGCTCTGGGAGGAGGTCAGACCAGGCCGAGCTCCAGCTGCCCCACTGCCGGGCTGAGTGACCCTGGGTAGGTGACCTCACCTCTCCAGGCTTCCGCTGGCTCATCTTAGCAATGGGTATCACTCCTGCCCGCTACCCAGCAGGCAAGGGGGAATCAAGTGAGGACAGGCTTTGCCAACGGCAAGCCCCCGTGGGAGCACGGGGGGTATTTCTGCTCTGCACACGGACGGACAAGGGCTTGGCCAAGAGCCTCTGCTGGGTTTGTCGAGGCCGGATAGAGACGTGGGAAACGTGGTCTGCAGTCCAGCACCAACCTAAGCACTCCCTGCTCGGGAACCAGAAACACCTGGGTGCAAGTGCACAGAGCTTCATCGTTTCACTCCACCCACAGGTTACCTGAAAGTTTACAAAACTGCTCCCCTCACCGGGATCTCATCTGCAGACAGCATCACCTCCTCCCTGTCTGTATTTTTTTATTGGCCACTTCCTACAGCCTGCCCTCTGCCAGACACTCACCCCTGGCTAAGCCAGGGCGGCTCTTGTTGGTTTTGACTGTTTGACTGCATGAGGATGACTGGGGCTTCCAATCCCTGGGCGCACTCGGAAAGGTTTTTCCAAACACACACACACACACAGACACTCACACACGCATGCACACAGCCAAAAATCTTCCCAGCCGAGCCAAATTAAATACAGAGGCCTCTAGTTATTTCCATACGCGTAACATGGACTTAAATAAAGCAGTTCTCTGTGGCAGGCTCCAGCAGACTGGGCTGGGCCGGGCCCCAGGGACCCTACCCACCCCCCTCCCGGCAGGGCAGGCAGGAGGCACCAGCTGGGGAGGTGGCTCGGGGGAGCGAGCGGGCAGAGAGGGGACATCCGGCACACAGGCCTCCCGTCTGCAGCCCACCCTGTCGGCCAGGGCCCGGCGCGGGGCCCTCTTGGAGCCCGGGATGCTCTCGGCCCAGCTGTCCAGTCGCATCCTAGACGGCGGGCCACCAAGCTGTTCTCGCCCCCTCTGCTGAGAGAAAGCACTTTCCAAGTTGCAAATGATCCAAGTCCTTGCCGACCTAAAATCTTTGTCACGGTCCGACTCCCCAGGGCAGTGCCCATGCCCCCTCGCACGGGGCCTTGCCCACCCCTCCCCTTGTGCTCCAGGCTATGGCACTGCCCATGCCCTTCCCGGGACACTGGGTGCCCATGACGGAGGGGGCACAGCCCACAAGAGGCCCTGGGACGCCCTGCCCGACAGTGAGCTGACCCTGGGACGGGTGCACACGTTGTGTGTCTGTGTCCTCAGGGCCAGCACATCCTAGGATGAGTGAAGGAAGGAAGGAACTGATGGTGACAAGAATCACTGCACAGCAGCAGGTGACAGCCACGCGCCCAGCCTGCGGAGCATCTCACAGAGAACTAACTAACCGTCCAACAACTTTTTCCTTAATAGACGTTTATTCTTTAGAGTAGTTTTAGGTTCTCAGCAAAATGAAGCGTCGAGTACAGGGTTCCCATACACCCGCCCCGACACGCGCACAGTCATACCCCCATCAACACCTCCACCAGAGCGGCACCTGTCAAAGCCGGGAACGCGTGGACACTGCGCCGTCACCCAGGGGCCGCAGGTCACTGAGGGCTCACGCTCGGAGCTAAAGGTAGAGGCAGGTGCTCTATCACCTACCCATTTAGTCGACAGAGAAACTGAGACACAGAGGTAATGTAACTGAGTGAGTGGGGGAGGGAGAAAGGGGGAGGCCGACCAAGGCACCGGGCCGCCGGCCGATGGGCCACTGTGCTTCACAGCCGCACCTCTGCAATCCCTTCCTCGGGAGGGGGAGGCCACCCCCCTTGTCTGTCCCCCGACCCCCTCCTGCCTCTCAGGACCTGGACCTGCAGCATCACCGACGGGCCCCCACCTGCACGTGGCAGCCGGAACCGGAGCAGCAAGGGCCTGGGCAAGGATGCTGCCCCTCAGCCTCCTGTAACAGCGGCACACAACCCTCCCCTGTCTGGCACCTGGCAAGCAGGAGCTGTGTGACCTCGGGCGAGTGACTAGGCCTCTCTGTGCCTCAGTTTCTTAGCCATAAGATAGGGGTGTTGTCCAGCTCACAGGGCTGCTGTGAGGGCCACATGGTAACGCACACAAGTCCTCACCCGGGGCCTGAGAATCAGGACGTGCTGGGGGCTGCGCCGCACGGCGCCATGGGGACCGGGTGGCTGGAATGCGGTGGGAAGAGACCTTAAGGAGAGGCCTTTGCTCAGAACCAGGCGTCAGACCACGTGACCCAAGACCAGCTCCCGCCTGAGCAGAGTGCGGGGTGCGCTGGGTGGGCACCGGTTCAGAGCAGGAGTGAGGTGGGACTCGGGCACACTGTGGCTTTTTAACTGAAGCTGGTTGCGGGCCCTCCGTGTGCCCAGCACTGTGTCAGACGCCGGGGCAGTGACAGTGATATGTTAACATGTTCCTAAGGACCAGACCAACTCACATGTCCTGAGCACCCACCGTGTGCCAGGCTGAGACACAATGCAGGGCGGGGAGGGGGGCGGGTGTCAGGATGACTCCAGCCTTCTATCCAGAGCCCAAGCCAGGGTCGGGCGGGGAGATCTGGGGAGGGGAGGCCGTAAGGAGCCAGGGTAGAAGCCGCAGGACAGAGAGGAGGTATGAGGGCCTGGTAGAGGCCCGGGTGGGAGAGGGGCTGGCCACGAGGGCTTGGAAGGAGCTGCAGTGGTGCGTGTGGATATCTCTTAAGCCAGAGGAAAGAGCACTTGGGGGCCACGTGTCAGGCCACCCAGAGGCCAGGTGAGATGAGAGGCCACTGTGTGGGGGGACAGGGGCGTAGAGGCCACTGCTACCCCACCACCGGGCGAGGGCAGCCCCGGGGTAGCAGGCAGGGCCCCGTGGGGACACAGAGCAGGGAGCCCAGTCCTGCCTGGGGGCCTGCGGGGTGGAGGCCAGCGCCTTGGGCATCCCACCCGACAACCTGATGGAGGGGCCTCGCAGGCCTGGCCTCCCCCAGGGGCTGGCGTCACTCGGGTCTCAAGGCCGGGAAACCGGGCCAGGCTCTGGGTTCCCAGGCTGGGCCACCACAGCCAAGGGCCGTTGGAGGAACGCGGATGTGCCCCAGGGACCCACCCCAGCCACACGACACGTCCACTGCCAGACATGAGGCTGACCGCACGACAGGTCCTTGATTTAAAATCAACAAAATGTCTGGGATTTGCCTCAGAATAATCCGGAGGCAAGGAACTAAAATTGCCCATGGGAGCCATTATGCCGTTCTCTCTACTTTGTATATGCTTGGAGTTTTCCATAAGAAAGAGTTTAAAATAGTGCCAAGAATCTGCTGTCCACATCAAGGCCTATCATCTTCCTGGGCCATTTCTTCCATTTTTACTGCATAGGGGAAAAAAACCCAAACCCTGCACACTTAATTTATGGCTTTGAGAAAGTCAAGGCCGGAGGGAACAGAGAAGCCCAATCTGCAGGGCCGCACTTTGCCCTTCTCACAGCAGAGGAAAGAGCCGTTTCCCAATCACTTCCTCTCCGGCTCCAGCACGGCACTGAGCTACCCTGGGGCTTGTCCAGGGTCTACACGGGGAAATAAGACCGATTCATAAGAACCCGGGAGCAGCTGGCAGTTCCTGAACAACTGCCACCAGCCCCTCCGCGGGGGAGCCGTCCTGACACCGTCAGGGGACCTGGAGGGCCGTTCTCACGCCGGGTGGCCTCCCGGGTGACCTCCCGGGCCAGCAAACATGCTCTTGAGATGCCAGGCCCCTAGCCAGAGCTGCAAGGGTGCCGCACCCACTGCGAAGTGGGCTCTGTGCTCTCCACACGTGGCTGCTGGGAGAACCCAGTGTTGCTGTTTGGCCTGGGGGGGGGGTCCCACACATTCCTGTCTGCCCCCCGCCCCTTCCTGCCTCTGCCTCATCTTCCATTCTTTTTTTTTTTTTTTTTTTGCCGTACACGGGCCTCTCATTGTTGTGGCCTCTCCCGTCGCAGAGCACAGGCTCCGGACGCGCAGGCTCAGCGGCCATGGCTCACGGGCCCAGCTGCTCCGCGGCATGTGGGGTCTTCCCGGACCGGGGCACGAACCCGTGTCCCCTGAATCGGCAGGCGGACTCTCAACCACTGCGCCACCAGGGAAGCCCCTCATCCTCCATTCTTGAAAGCCCAAGCCCTCGCCACAATAAGGTCAGGGAGGGGGAAAGATATACTTTAACCTGAAGACCAAATCTACATTGTACAAAACTTGAATACGTTATTTTCATTTTCTCGCCTCAGTTTCCTTGTCCGTAAAATGGGAATAATACCAGCTACTTATTTCACAAGGCTCTTGGGAGGTTCAAATAGGATAAGTGTGTGTAAGATTCAAAGGCCACCCAAATGTCAGATATTACCATTTTTATTCTGTGGCCCATTCCAGTCTGGACCAAACCTGTGCCAACTCCAGACCCACCAAACCCAGCCAAGCCCTCCCCCTTCCTTGCAGGTGCCCAGCTGCACGTTTCCCAGTCTCTGGGCAAAACACTCCACTGTCCATCCTCCGTGGGAGGTTTCAATCCTCAGCTGTAAGCAGAGGCTAGGAGCACACACACAAGCCCATGGGGCGTGTCACCCCTCACCAAGGCTGCGATCTGGGTCCTCCAGTCACCACCACCATATGCACCACGAGCAGCCTCGGCCCTGCCCTCAGCCAAAAAGAGGGGCCATCCCCTCCTGTCGAGGAACAGCGCCGTGGAACCCCTCAACTCTGAAAGAGTGAGAAGCTACCATCTACCAGGTGTTTACATTACACGTTTAAGCACTTTATGTGGACCAACTCACGTAATGAGCTCTTACTGTCACTCACCTTTTGCAAATGGGGAAACCAAGGCACAGAAAGGCTAAAGAACATTCCCAGGATCACAGAGAGTGTGAGGCCGAGGGCAGGGGTCCCAGGCTACATTATCTGCCCCCCAACCGCTGGACCAAACATCCTCCCTCAGCAAATGACCACGGGGGTCCCGCGGTCTTCACAGAGGTGGAAAGCGAGGCCCAGAAAGGGGACGTGACGTGATGCCTGATGCCAGGGCTCCCAGGGATGCCTCCTCTCTCTGGGATAATCAGGATAATAATCAGGATAAATAATAACACTGACAATGACCGTAATTGATATTTACTGAGCTCTTTCTATAACACAGTAAGGCACCATGTTTCACTCGGACGACTGCATCCAGTTCTCACACCACCGAGCCTCCCAGCCAGAGATAGAAAAGCAAACACTGTTTGCTTCCATCTTCCATCTTCAGGCATCGGGAAGAAAGTGCACACATTGGCATACAGACAGGGACCCTGCCTGGACCACAGCCATTTCGGGAAACCCAGACAAGGAGGCTGCCTCCCAGCTGGGACTCTTTCAAATCTTCCAGTTTTTTTAATGGTCCATCTCTCCTCCCATGGGATGGAATTCAACAGCCCACATGCATGTGTGTCCCTCATGACGTCAAAGGCCATGCCCTTGGGCTCCCTCACCATGCACAGGCCAGCTATGTTCGCACGGGTCCCTCAGCAAGTCAGGGGCAGTTGGCTATTGTCCCTGAGACCCCGTGCCACACCGAGACTGGCCTGGGGGTAAGCGTGCTACCCTCAAAATGCGGCAAGTACTTGGGACCAAGGGCATCCTCCAGCATCCTGCTGGAGTATCTGGGGAAGTAGCTCTGGGGTCTGTGAAGACATTAGGAGAACGGAGAGAGATGTCATCAACCTGCCTAGAGCTGGCACGTTTGGGGACACTCTGGGAATCCTCACAGCAGGGGATACTAGACTCCCGTTCTGTGGTTTGGGAAAGATGCAAAAGGTTCTATTTGCGATGTGACATATTTTGCTGAAGATTATTTAGTCCGAGTGGGAGCAGACCTGGCTGTGAGGAGTGCGGACCCCAGAGCCAGGCAGACGGAGTTCAAAGCTCAGCTCTTGGGATTACTGGCTGGTGACCCTGCGCAAGGCACGTAACCTTCCCCCAACTGAAACATGGGCCCAGCAGAAGCTCTTTCTTATAAACTGCTTTGAGAACTAAGTACTTCATACAGAGTTCACCAAATGGCAACCGCTGCTATCATTATTATTATACCAACCTTTGAACAAAGAGGAAAAAACAATGTCGTCATAGTTTCCCCATCTATACGAAGAGGGAGGGGACTCTGGCCATGGTTCTACACCTGGGCCTTAAGTTCACATTAAACTGTCTCCGTGTTAGGAGATAAGGAAACCACGGAAATGAAATGGAAAGAACGGTCCTTTCCATCAAGGAGCAGAGAAGCTACAGCCATGTACGAATAAGGCATTACAAGCTATTAAAGTCAGAGCAGCTAGGACCAGGCCAAGCGCCCCATGCAGACTCCAGAAACCAGCAAGAAGGAAAGCACTGAGGATACGTAAGATGGGCCGAGGGCTGCTGCTGGGCATGTACTAGGGGTCCTCAGTCACCAGGCAAAGCTGCACAGGCCCCACAATGTACTTTGGGGTCCCACTTCACAGATGAGAAAATCCAGGCTCAGACAGAGGAGGGAATATATCTGAAGCCACGCAGCTGGGAAGAGTCAGGGTTCTGTGCAATCCCGAGGCCCAGGCTCCGGGGCTCATGGCTTCACACGAGTAATCTGGTTCCCCTACATCGAACCCAGGGCCTGGCAGAGCAGGGGCTTGGTGACTGTTTGGTGAGTGAATAAAGGAACACAGGAAGTGTGACGTGGCTGCCCCTGGCGCTGCACACATCTCTCCAGAGAACAAAGTGCCCTCCGGGCCAGAGAGCGTGTACATCCACGGGTGCACTGCTCGCCGCGATGGCTGAGCACAAACCACGGCCGGGGGCTCGGGGGCACACGCCCAACCCAAGTGCAGGCACAGCAGCCAGAAGAGCAGCAGTTACCACGCCACGTCCTCCACCACGATTGCCACCACTTTCCCCTCAGTAGCCACTCACGCAGTAGGAACAGCCAGATTCTCTAAGGCCAGACCGATTACTTCTTCAAGAGCTGTAATGGCCTTTAAACTTGTTACGATTTGCTTTTTGAGAACAAATGATAAATCACACTCAACAGCCTTTGCATACCCTCCCCCCTGCCCCCCAGGAACACACAGTTCCAGGGCACCCGGGCTATCTCCACAGGACTCTCCCCTGGCTGGGTCGAAACCCATCAGCCCTGGGCCGTCGCCTTGCCTCTGTGCTTACTGGGCGGATATTCCACACGTCGTCATAATGCAGAGGAAATTTACAAAAGAGGAAGGAAGAAAATCCAATGGGTCCCTGGTGGTGGGAAGCACCTAGAGCTGACCTGGGCCAACTGTGCATCTGACCGAGTACGGGGCAGCCAGCCCAGCGAGGGCTTTTAGCCGCCCGCTGGGAGGGCCTGGGGCCCCTCCGTGAACCAGCAGCACCATTCCCTGTCACAGATGGGGAAACAGAGGTTCGCAGGGTGTGGAAACTTGCATAAACTCACAGAGCTGAGCTGGGGTTTGGAACAACGTCTGTCCGCCTCCCCAAGCCCTTCTTTCCTGACGCCCTGAGTGGCCCTGGACCCACGGATTCTCCCAGCAAACCACGATGGCACATTCCAGAGCCCAGCCAGATAACACCCGCACATGTGCACACGTGTATACTGAGCGCCTGGAGTCCTGTCCATACTCTTCCAGAAGGACCTATTTGTCCAGTCATCACTCTGTTTGACTGTGCAGCTGGCAGTCCTGTCCGTGTTTCGGAACCAACGCTGTGTAAATATTAGCACAACCAGCTCAGAGTCCGACTTCCTTGAGCGAAAGCCCACGGATGGCGGCAGGGCTGGCAGGGACCGTTCGCAGACCTCCATCAGATCTTGTGGGTTCTACTCTGGGCTCGCCTTGTAATACTCTGGTCATGTCCCTGGATTCCCTGCCTCTGTGTGTCGATGTTGAAAGGTAGGGTGGGAGAGGCTCAAAGAGCAGCGCACCCAGGACAGGTGCCAGGCGTGCTGTTGGCCGGGGGGCGCAGCGGTGCCGGGACAGGGTGCCTTGGACCTGTTACACTCTGGGGGTGTCCCGAGGCCTATGGAGCCTGCTGGGTCCTCTCTGTGTTTACAGAAGGGGAGATGGCCTTCCCGGAAGGACTCTGGGCTGGGGGCAAGCTGGCCAGCCCAAGGAGCGCCCTGCTAAGCCTCCACAGGCCAGGGCTGGGCTGATCCTCTCCTGCCCTCCCCCAGGCACTCCGCAGCAAATGGGCCCCACCTGCTCGGAGGCCTGAGGGTGAGCTGTGGGCTGGGCCTGAGCAGGGCTTAATCTCCAGGGCACCTGGCCCGGCAGAGACCAAGGAGCAGCTGCTCATCACCAGCTCTGACCACAAAAGGGCCCAAGCAGGCTTCTCTTTATCTGGAAGATTTAGACTGGCTGAACGGAGGGACTTCCAATGAGAAGGATGCAGGACGTAGGAACATGCAGAAGAGATGGCCACGGACATCCCAACGGGAAGGGTGGCACTGGACAAGTCCTAAGGGACGGAGAGACTCCTCAGGCTCTCTCTGCTGGCGATGGAGGAGGCCCAGCCAGCAGAGCATGCCGACTACCGGGTCCCCGTTAGCCTGTGGCCCCAGGAGGACAAAGACTCTGAGTTTTGCTCACTGCTGTGTTCCCAGTGCCTAGAGCAGGGGCTGTATACAGCAGGCGCTCACACCACAGAGCCTTGGTGCTGACAACAGAAGGCTCAACCTCAGTTTGCTCCCCTGCAACATGGGTATGCGGTACTTCAAGGACAAGAACGCAAAGGAATACGGGATGGACAGCTGCGCACGGCAGCGGCACCGGCACATGTGGGATGTGAATATCATAACCCCCCCGCCCCACCCCCGCACCATTCTCGGACTAATGCCATTGACTCCAGACAGCTGGTCCTGCAGCTGTAGCCTGCCTGGCCTCCGCCCCAGACGCAAGTAGCCATGGTCCCTGGGAACCACACCCCACAACCCCACGTGGAGCCTCAGTCCCAGGGCCCCGGCCCCTGAGGTGAGGTTGGGGGGCGCGGAGAGGAACATACGTGCGTTCTCAGCGCAGCTGCCAGACACACACTGCAGAATTTCTGAACTCAGAGATCAAACGGCTGAAGGTGGGCTCCCGCCGCAAGGGGCCTGACACAAGCCAAGGCAGTTTGTCAACAAATCCCCTCCGCCCCACAGCCCTGCTCCTCCGGGGGGCCTGCAGACAGCTCAGGGGGCAGCTGTGCTGGCGAGAAGAGCGAGGAAATCGATATTCCCAGCACATACACACTCTCTTACTCTCTCTCCATAAACACAGGCCCTTGGACGCTCAGCCAGCCACCCGCAGGCCCCGAAGAACACGGATGATCTCTGGGGCACACACTCATCCCCGCCAGACTCCATCCCGGGCCACACCAGACACACGTCAACAGACGCCCCCAACCCCACCAGCGGCCCCCTCGCAGCCCCGCTCAGACACAGTAGCAGCCACATAGAACTCGACCTTCCTGCTCCAGGTGCCCCGGTGCCCCCCAGAGCACACCCGGGCACCTGCGCACAGCCCCGCACACTCTCCCCGGGGGCCTCCCTACAGAGCGGACACAGGCCCAGGGTCCAGCATCAACAGGCCTGCCACCTCCGCCGGCCTGCCACCAGACACAGCACAGACGCCCGCTGGCCACTTTCCCTCCCACAAACTGCCGGCCCCCTGCGGGCCGCCTGCGCCGGATACCAACTCCCAGCGGTCTCCCCACGAGACTCGCCCACACGGACTCCCATCCGACAGTCGCTGACGAGCGCGAACGCACACCCTCCCCCGTGTTCGGGCCGCTCCTGGCCCGCACGCACACTAACGGGAGCGCTGCCCCCGGAGCCCCCCAACCCCTCGCTCACACTCACTCGGACCCGCGTCGCACGACCGCACAAGCCCACCCCGCTCAGCCGGGGCGCGCCCCGCCCCGGCCCTTACCCGCTGTCAAGCTCCAGCTCCAGCAGGGACTGCGTCCGCTCCGAGTTGCAGTGCAGGCACCACATGGCGGCCGCGGAGGGAGCTGGCGGGGCCGGGCGCCCGGGACCAAGGCCGGGCCAGCGGCGGCCGGACCCGGGCCGACACCCGACCGCCCGCGCCCTGCCCGCCCGCCACGCGACCACCTCGGGTCGCCCGGCCCAGCGCCCGCAGGTTCCCGCCTCTCCCGACCCCAAGTCCGAGCCCCAGGCCACCCGAGTCCGTCCCGCCGCCGCCGCCCGCCGCCCGCCGCCCGCCGCCCGCCTGGCGCAGCGTAAGGCCAGGCCGGAGGAATGTGGCCCCGGCGGGGGCGGGGCCGGGGCCGTGGCCGTGGGCGCGGGCGCGGGAGGAAGGCGCGAGGGGCGGGGCCGCGGGCGGAGGGGCGAAGGGCGGGGCCGTGCCGCGGGCGGGAGGGAGCGAGGGGCCGGGCCGCGAGCTGGAGCGGGATTCTCCCAAGGCAGCATCATCCCCTGTCCCAGACATGGGCCTTCTCCTGGGAGGCCTGCGCCCTCCCTCCAAGAGAGCCCCCAGTAGCCATATGTCCCTCCCAAGCGTGTTAGCACAACAAATACAAAACCCCAAACCAGCCAACTGCAGCCTACTCTGCCAACGGCGCCAAGCTCTGCCACTCCTGACTTTGGCCTGTTTATAAAACGGTGCTTTTGCTTTCCCAGACATTGCGGGTCTGGGCTCTGACACCCCTGCCCTGGAGATAGGGGAGTGGGTCCCATCCTGAGGCTGGGGATACCCTTTAGGGGACTTTTTGGGGAGGATCTGATGGAAGCAGCTTCTTTCTCCCTAAGCCCACCCAACCCTTTGCCCTCCCCTCACCCAGAGACAATTTCCAGACCCCCACGGCAAGCTTAAAGTAATACTAATTAGCATTTTAGAGCTTTTTACTGACATTTGGTCCTCAAGACAACACTGTGATGCAGGTGGAGTTATTACTGACCCCACTTTCCAGAAGAGGAAACTGAGGCTCAGTTTAGCTGGGTTAATAACTCTGGGAGGCTTTGCCTCACCTTCACAGCTCCCAGGCTGCACAGCTCTCCCTACTAGAAGCAATCATGCCTTGCTGTTCTCAGTTTGCACATTTTTTGTATCGTCTGTCCTCCGGCTCCTTGAAGGCAGGCACAGTGCCCGGCACCCACACTTGTGGAATGCCCAAATGTAGCTGGGAGACCTCAAGCAGAAAGACACGATCAAAACCCCACCTGTCCTGGGCCGCCCCACTGGCAGGTACATCTCCCGGAGGGCCAGGCAGCTGGCAGGTCTGCAGGGGTCAGGAAGTTGTGGGAAGCCACGCATGCAGGGGCATCCGCTTGTGTCCTTCTGACTCTTTCATTTGGAGGGGGTGGTGCGACGGTGATGAGGAGCATTATTCCCAGATGGGGAACTGGGGCGGGTGGAGAACAGTGGAGGAAGAGGGCTGGGCTGGCCCTGCTTACGGCCCGGCCCGGGAAAGGGCAAGCCCTAGAGCCAGTTTAGTGCTCCAGGGTTCCCAGGCGGGAGGCTGAGCAGGAATCCACAGCCCATCTCCACATGCCTCCTCTTCACTTCTGATGTTTTCTTTGCTACATTAGAAACAAATAAAGACCCGCGAAGGAAGTCCCGCGTGCCGCCTGAGCGGGCAGGGGTCCCCAAGTGGGTCTCGGAGACAGCGGAGGCCTTCTGGCGTTGTTTGACCCGGTGACCGCCGGGGCCTCGACCCTCGAGGTTGGAAAAATTACAGGGTGCACAGGCGGCCTCGGCTCTACAAAGAACCAGCTGGGTGTTTAAAGCCCTAAGTAAAGACGGAATCAGACGCGTGGGAGCATTTTTCTTTTAAACAATAAAGGTCATCATTCGGAAAAAAATAAAATAAAAATAAATGACACAGGATGGGAGAAAATATTTTCAAATTATGCATCAAAGAAGGGTCTAGTATCCATACTAGATAAAGGACTCTGACAACTCAGTAATAAAATAGCGAATAACCCAATTAAAAAATGGGCAAAGGATCTGAGCAGACATTTCTCCAGAAAAGATATATGAATGGCCAATAAGCACATGAAAATTTGCTCAACATCACTAGTCATTAGGGAAACACGAATCAAAACCACAGTGAGGTGTCACCTCACAGCTACTAGGATGGCTGGAGTCAAGATGGACAAAAGCCCCTCGACATAGGCTTCTGGAAGAAGACCTTCCCATGCTGCATGCTGGCTGGGGGTGGGGAGATGGGAGGGGATAGAGTTGATAGGGTTGAAACAGTCCAGTTGGGGAGGGGGGTGGAGAAGTCCCAACCTCACTTGAACTGCCCTCTAAAAATAGGCTGTAATAAATGGAGCCAAGAGAGTCGCCCCTCAGCTGCTGGAGCGCTCCAGACACTGGCTCTGACCGCCTCACGACCCGGATTCTCCAAGAATTCCAGGCACTTCTCCAGGCCCAGGGCCTCACCACCCGCCAGGATAGTCTTGGCGACATAGTTCCGGCTGGGATTTAGAAAAAGGGCGTTGAGTCTCCCTGTTAGCATTTGGACCACCAGAGGATGGAGTCCCTGTTAACCAAATGCCTCTTCATGCTCTCCTTTTATCTTCCTGCAGAGTGTGACTTTTGCTTCTGGCTCTCAGCTAATTTCCTCACAGATTAATAATTTAAGGATTCGTGAGGCAAGTGAGAAAGCCAAGCCTGGAGACATAGAGAAAGCCAATTTTTCTGCTGGGCAGAAATGACTAGACTGGGCAGAAGTCTTCCACGTGCCATTTGGGCAAATGGCTTAGGCTTCTGAGCCCCAGTTTCCTCAGCTGTAAAGCGAGGCTCATCAGCCGCCTCTCCGCTGGCTAATCCACCGCGCCCTTTGCTTTAATTTAGCAAACATGCATCAGTGCTTATTCCATGCTGCTGTTCTGGGGCACGGTGGGGAGAACTTGCCGTGACAAGTGTCCCTGGGGATGACGCTGAGATAGTCTGGAGGAAGTCGCCCGTAACTCTGCCCCGCAAGAGGCTCCAAAGATGAAGGGACATTTAGGCTGGGCCTTGAGAGGTGAGTAGGAGCCCACCTACAAGGCTGTAAGATGCAAAAGTGCATGAAAATGTTTAGTTTCACTGTATTGCCCTGGGTGTCAGTCCTAACCTACTTGCCTTGGCCCATTTCACACGCCCCCAACCTGACTTCATCCCCATCTCCTGGGCCTCTGACAGCCTCCCGTCTTCCACTGCCTCCTTGCTCTCCTCTGACCAGACATGTGGCACGCATGCCCCCAAAGGCCAACCTTTGCAGTCCGTCTCCCAGAGGCCTCCTCCTGTGAGGCCTGGTCTGGTTCCTCTTTCCGGCCCTCGCCAAACCTCAAGCGACACTTCCCACTGTGCTGGCTGGTAGCCAGGACTTGGGTTTCAGTTTTCCATGTGACTTTACCCAGAAAGCCACCCTGACTGGCCCCCAGTCCAAGTCAGAAACTCCCTTTACATGCTCCCCGGTTCCTTGCCAGGGGCAGAGGAACTGTGCTGTGCTTTCCAGGCAGAGCTGGCCTGCGTCCTTCTCTGCAGCATCCCCTGTGCCCACTATAGGGCTGGGACACCGAGGTGCTCAGGCAAATCAATCAAATGCAAACTAAGGCCTGGGGGCAAGTCTAGCCCCCTGCATGCTTTTTGTAAATAAAGTTTTATTGGAACAAAGTCACACTCATTCCGTTATGTGTTGTCTATGGATACTTTTGTGCCACAACAAAGTTGAAGAGAGACTATGGCTCGCAAGCCTGAAATATTTCTGTCTTGTTCTCCACAGAAAAGGTTTGTCAGCCTGACATAATGAAGCTCCCCTGAGGGAGTTTTGCATTAGCTCCACGTGAATTCTCTGCCTGTTCAGCCAACCCCCAGTTCCCTGCCTCAGGGCTGTCGATGAGATCTGGGAAAGAGAGTCCACGTGTCATGGGGAAGATGGTGATCAAAATGATAGGGCCAGGCCAGACAACCTTCAGACAGATGGCCACAAGATGGGACCATCCACTGTTCGGAACAGATACTTACAGAGAGAGCTACCTGCCCAGGTGCACAAAGACGCAGGTCCAAGGGTATTAGTTGTTTGTAACAGCAGAACGCGGAGAAGGACACAGGCAACATCTGTCAATTGGTTATGTAAACGGCGGTACAGAGGAGCCCTGCGTTAAAGGAACGGCAGCAGCACCGTACACACTTGCAGCAAAAGGTCGGAGACACAACATCGTGACAAAAAGTCCAGACAAATGTGAAATGTACAGACAATAAAACATACAGAACACTAGTAGGCTTATGTAGCGTAATACGCTCATAGACTGTTTCTTAAAGGAGACCCAAGAAACGGGTACTGGTGCTTGCCTCTGGGAAGGGAAACGGGGGTTCCAGAGATTACCGGGGACACACCTCTGCCCTCTAAGCTTGGGACACAGGGTGGGAAGGAGGAAGGAGCACTTTAGAACTACAGTGTTTGCAAAATTTTAAATCGTTTTTTAAAAAGCCAGGGAAATGAAGAAATCCATAATAGACGTAACAATCCAAGGGACTACAGGTCTTCTAGCATCTTCTAGGAGACTCTGAAGCCCACCAGAGCCAGTCCGCAGAGACCCCAAATGCCAGACTGTACTGAAGCCGCCTCTTGGGCCATGCTGTGAGAGGTTGTGTCCTATGACAGCCATAAAAACAGGTTGTGGTCAAGCCCACCCGAGCTTCCCTCCTAGTGTCTGTGATCACTAGTAAGTTACTCTTCGCATCACTGAAAGGATCCTCCCCATGTCACAGCCACAGCTCTGTGACCCTCCCTCCAGCCCAATCCTTCACTCCACAGACAGGGAAACTGAGGCCCAAGGAGACGAAGGGATGAGCGCAGGCGTGTGGCCAGGTCCTAGAAACAGTGACCCTGACCCAAGCGTCCTACCTCCCAGGCCACAAGCCCCCACTGCTGGGATGGCATGGCAGGGATGGGGACTGTCCAGCATACAGCCTGGGCGTGGGTGAGTTGTGGGTTCCGTATGGAATGGAACTTATTTATCTGAGCATCGGATGCCATGAAAAACCACAGACACTGCACAGAACAGAGAATTCTGTAGCGTGATCTCTCTGGGAGCCCAGTCAGCCGCCCAGAGGAGAAATTTCCCAGGTAAGTAAAGCTGCTCTTATTAAGTGCCAAGTTATTTTTAAAATTTCAACCAGTTTTCATAGAAACCTCTGCAAATCACGGACTTCCCTAATCTTACTAAACAAAGTAAACTAAATGACCCTGGGATAACTTATCTTGGGAGCCTGGGGTCACCCGGAGGTGGTGTAGGGTTGTTAACCGTGAACCAGACTATTTACCTGCTCAGGTACTACCCTGATGACATCTAGCCCCTGACTCTTTCCAGCTTCATTCCCGGCTACCATCCCTCTCATACAGTGACTCCCAGAATGCACCAGGCACTTTCCTGCCCCAGTGCCTTTGCTTATGCTGTTCCCACTTCCTGGGTTGCCCTCTTCATCTGCTTGGCAACCTCCGACTCAACCTTCAAGGCCCAGCCCAAATGTCACCTTCTCTTTGAAGCCTCCTCTAGTGCCCCCGCCCCCCTAGGCTAAGCGAGAACCCCACACCCAGACTGTGGGCACCTTGAGGGCAGGGACAATGGCACTCCATCACTCTCCCAGTGGTGAGGCTCAGGTGCGACTACTGCTTCACATAACTGGCCTGGTTCCAGACACCTGTCCTGGCGCCAGGGGAAATGGGTCCCAACCACAAAAAACTCACTGGTACTTGGGTTGGCCAAGACCTGACCCACGCTGGTGAGATGAAAGCAGCCTTAACGTTAGTGTGCCCTAGAAGTTGAGAGCCAGAAGGAGTCACCCAGTGACTCAGTGCAGCCTGCTCTTATTCAGATGAGGAATCTGAGTCCTACAGTCCCCAAGTCAGTCTGGGGCACAGCCAAGAACAGGGCATCCTTTCCTCAGCTCCTTCCCGCTGCTCTGGCAAAGGAAGCCACAGAGGTAGGGAACCATCGTGGTTGGCGGTGTACAGAGCTCTTTTCTTGTGGTCTTTAAATGAACACTAAAAATTCGATGCAGTTGTTATTAATGCCAACAGTTGACATTAAATGGGTGAACAGTCCTGCGAGGGCCTGGGAAATCTCCTACAGGAGGGTTACAATAATCGAACCACATGGTTGGGACACAGGGTCAGATGCAAGAAGAAAGAAAACCCTGCATGGGATGGGGTGGCTCTGTGGAGCTCTGACAAACCTAGCACGACGATGCCCAGTGACTGACAGAGTCAACAGAACAGCCAAGAATGATCACCTCCTCTAAGAAGACCTCCTAGCCTGGATCCCCAGAGCACTTGTCACTCCTGCTGCACAGCAGATGCTGGTGTGTTATAAAAGTGAAGGAAGACGGGGGTGGCGGCCACAGGTGAGACCATGCTCACCGCAGCCCTCCCCAGTCTGGGCCCTCCTGGGGAACACCCCCTCCGCCCTCGTCCCTCTGCTGGGCCCAGCCAGGTGAGCGGAACTGCTCATCCTGAAGCCCCGGGGAAAGGGCCTGCAGAAAACAGACCTGCGGCTTCTAAGTGCGGCCACTTGAGTTATGAGTCTATTCAAGTGGATGGGAAATGGCCATTGGCTGGATTTCTTGCAGGATTCAAGGGGCCTGACAACATCAGGAAGAAATTCAAGGGCAAAAAGCTGAACTGCTTTCACCAGTGACGGTCTCCTCCCTGAGCCCCCTCAGCCCTGAAATTACCCTGTTCATCACACTCCCTGTCAGGGAGCCCTGCCAGCCCCAGGACACAATCAGAAGTGCCCCTCACACTCAACCATCTTTTCCTGGCTGGTGGCACCAGGAAGCCACCGCCAGATCTCAGGGAGGGAGGGGTATGACCCACGATGCTTATGCCGAGTCCCTCCCTAGGGGACAGCTCCAGGAAATGGGCTCCAGACTGTTCCAGGACTGCCCTGTGTCCACCCTCTGTGCCTGAGAACAGCCTAAGCCACCCCCAGGTAAAGCACACCCCCGTTCCCTCCATCTTGTCTAATTCCCTTTAAAGCCCATCTCACCGCCTGTTTATCCGGCTCAATTACTTTTTCCCTTGTTTACTGTCTATCCTCTACCAGAATGAAGCGTCACCACGGTGTCCCCAGCATCCGGAAGGCGCCGGGTCTACAGCACGTGCTCAGTAAACGATGAACAAACAAATCACGTAGAACCAGGTTCATTCTGCTTCAGGGCCAGCCACGGGGCCAGCCCCCTCCATGCCCCCCACTCACATCTTGGTCCTATTCAGTCTGAGCCAACGCCCCTCTTCACATGAAACTGGTTTTCAAAGACACTGCTTCTCGTAACCAGGGTGCCCAGTACTTAAGGAACCTGTCAGCTAAAGATTCTCTAAAGAGAGGTACCCCTGGGGCAAAGCGAATGACCATTCTTGAGGCATTTGGGTTTCTTTCCCAGGAGTTGCGTTTCACAAGGGCCACCTGCACTAAAAGGGGCAGAGAGGGGGCTGCTAGGCCTTGCCCTGCCATGGACCACCCCGCTGGCGGCACTGATTCTTAACTGTCATGCCCACACCGCTACCAAGGGCCAGCCAAGCCGAGCCTCAGTGGCCCCGTGCTTTAATGAATAGGGCGTTCATTTATAACAAGTGCTTGGGACGCCTGTTTTGCAAACAGATGCCACTAAGTGCTCTGAAAACAACAGCTTCTCTTAAGTGGGTTAAACATTCCCCTCTGCAATCTTATTTATGTTATTGATTTAAACAACCCCTTCTCTGGTCCCGGTGGAAGGAAGACTTCAACCAGCTTGACCCGGCTCCACAGATTTGGAATCAATGGGCGCGGGAGATGTGCAACATCTGATTCACTATTTGAATAAATAGATAACCGGCACATGCGCGTTCCTGAACATGGCCAGCAGCTGCCCCCCAGGCACAGCCTGGGTGTCTCAGAGCATCCGAGACACATCAGATGTGGGCCCTGCCCTCGGGAAGTTCGGTGGGGAGGGGGCGGGAGACAACTCACATCGGTCGGTGCCAGCCCTGCTTCCACACACGTTCACACAATTCTCTACAAGGTGGGGTCACATCTCAGTTTCTCACGGAGGCCCTGAAGCCCAGAGAGGGTAAGTAATTTGTCCAGAGACACACAGCCCATAAATGATGGAGCCGAGAGGAGAACCCAGGAGAACGCTGTGTCCTTGCCCCTCCACCAGCAGTTCTCAGGGTATGGTCCCAGGAACAGCAGCAACCGCAGTCCCAGCTGGGAATTCTGAGAAATGTACATTCTCACCCTCCAGGTGATTCTGACATCTGCAGAAGTTTGAGGATCTCGCACTGCGCCAGGGCACTACAGTGGGAGATCAATGCAACCATGGGATCAACCTGGCACAGAAGCAGGAATGACTGTGAGCTGATGGGGTGGCCATCAGGGAGGGCTTCCTGGAGGAGGTGAAGCCTGTGTTGGGATTTGTGGCATGAATGGGACTTCACTGAAGGGCACCCCACGTACAGGGAACAGCATATATGGGAGCGTGAAGTGTGGGGATGGGTGCGCTGTGAGGAATGAGGCCAGAGGATGGGGCTGGGGTTTCATCCTGTGGGTGTGTGTCGGTGGGGAGGAAGCCGGCAGAACTGGCCTGGGTTTATCCCCAGGTTGGTTTTCCCAACGACCACGTAAGCACCTGTATACCAATTACTTAATACTATTCTTCATATCAGGCACACGTTATATCTGCTCCATCTGTGAAAAGCCAGTCTCGCTGAGCATAAATTGAATTTTCTCATAAAAAGAAATCACCCAAGCCAAAACACTGTTATAAAATCCTGCTCAGATCTTGTTATCAGAAGAAGGCCTATGCTTGAGGCTTGCTCTGTCTTTCTTTAAAACAGAGATTAGCAAGTATAGAGAATCCATGTTACAGAGGGCAGCCATAAAACAGAAGGAGGATGCTCTTCATATTCTGATAGGGAATGAGATACAAGATATATTATCAGTGAAAAGGCTAAACTTAGAATGCTGTATGTGCCTAAAAAAAAGGGAAGAATACACACACACACAAAGTATCTCTGGATGGTGGTTACCTCTGGGGGGCTGGGGCTGGGCGGGGGCTCACTGTTTGTTTTGTAGCCGTTTATATCTTTCACTGTTTAACCATGTGACACACTACTTCCTATAAAATAAGGAAATAGAATTAAGCTTTTTTTGGAGTGATAAAGAGGCATTAAAGAGATATTAGCCCCGACCAACACTCTGTGCTCAGTGTAATCGGAGGGGCTAAAAGAACTCCAGGAGGGGAATAGCTTTCTCCTGGGTCCGTATGAATGGCTCCGTGTCACCCAGTGCAGCATCTACGGCTCACCTGGAATCATTTCACACCCACCTGGGTCTTACACTTCCAGAAACCCAGGAATCTGAGAGTACACTCTCTGCAGCAAGGAATAACACCCTGAAGCACATAAGGAGTTCACAGCAACCTAAGGCTGGGGAGGGCTGCCTGGTGCCAGGAGGACTGAAGGTGGGGTTCCAGGGCCCTGGTCCCCTCCCTCCTCTTGGGAACAAAACCTGGCTGCTGCCCCACTGTGACCTCCTGCATTGTGAGTGAGGAGAAAAGGCCCCCGGGGGCACCTCCTGCACGGACGCGGGTGCCTGCAGCTGGACGGCTGCTACCTCTAGGAATCACTCATCAAGTCCCGTTATTTAGTCCATAAGGAAACTGAGACACAGAGAGGTTAGTGGCTGGAGGCCACTCAGCTGGTCGTGGCAGAGCTGGGATTCCGACCTGGGGGTCCATGTGTGAAAAGTCTAGGGCCGGGGGGCTTCCCTGGTGGCGCAGTGGTTGAGAATCTGCCTGCCAATGCAGGGGATACGGGTTTGAGCCCTGGTCCGAGAAGATCCCACATGCCGCGGAGCAACTAAGCCGGTGAACCACAACTTCTGAACCTGTGCTCTAGAGCCTGCAAGCCACAACTACTGAGACCGTGCGCCACAACTACTGAGCCTGCGTGCCACAACTACTGAAGCCCACATGCCTAGAGCCCATGCTCCACAACAAGAGAAGCCACAACGAGAAGCCTGTGCACTGCAATGAAGAGTAGCCCCAGCTCGCCACAACTAGAGAAAGCCCACGTGCAGCAGCGAAGACCCAACGCAGCCCAAAATAAATAAATTAAATTAATTAATTAAAAAAAAAAGTCTAGAGCTGGGAATAGAATCTGACCCCATGAAACAGGAGTAAAGCTCGAGGCCCACGCTGGGCCCCTCCACGCTCCTGGAGCACATCCGCCGATGAGCATCTCTTACACAACACAATCCACAGACAATTCTGGTCTCTAGTAATTTCCATAAATGACTGTAATTTATGTGTTAATAGCACAGGTATCAAGGTTTGGAACCCCCTGGAGTGTTAGAAACGTAATTTGTAATTACAAGCACACAACAATTTGTTCAGTGTCAGCGATGTGTCCAGTAATTATCACGCTGGTAAAGAGGAACCCATATCGAGTACAGCGGGGTGCATGGGGGCCAGGGACAGAGAGCCAGCGCTGGGGGTGCTGGGCTTGGACCTGGGCCGTTTCCCTCAAGGCCACGTCCTATTCCAGGATCCCTCCTTTCCCTCCCTCAGTGCCCCGTCCTGGGGGCATTTGCACCCGGTGGGCCTCTCACGGGGCTCGGCCCTGCCTGCGGGCACCCAAGCACGGACAAGTACGCACCCCTTCCAGGGGGCATTCCTAGAGGAAACTGCCTCCTGCCCTCAGGAGGGGCCCTGTGTACGGGCCTCTTTCCTGTCCTTCCTGGGCAGTCTGGGGACAACGTTACCTTCCAGTAAATTCCCTCCTGCTTTGGTCAGCTTGCTGTAGGCTGCTTGCAGTCATGGCTCCAGCTTCTGCCCTTGGTCTCCCTTAGTGACCACCCATGGGTCCGAGGCAGGGATGGCTGGTTGCACTCCCAGTGGCAGTGGGTGCCCTTCCCTGAGCACCAGTTCGGTGCTGGGTGCTCCAAGGGACTCCCATCGGGCGAGCAACCCTCCCACCTACAGAGAGGGTACCGTCCACGTCTTACAGAAGGAATAGGACTCAAAAGGACCAAACCACTTGCCCAAGATGCCAGATCACACACCAGCCTCAGGGAGCTGGGACATGATACCAGCAATGGGCCAGGCGTGAGCGTTCCCACTCTGGGGCTCAGCCTCTGGTGGGTAGGGCACGTCTTCACTCAACACAGGTCGGCTCCCTGTGCTTCCAGCCCCCATGCCAGTTGCGGGGGCCCCGGTGGAGCAGGGGAGGCACTGCCAGGCCCTGCAGGCCTCCTGGGTGCCCAGCCCTGGCTGGGCCAACATTCCTTGGGCACTCAGTGTGTGCTGACGCACGCCCACCTCATTATCTGCATTTCTCTGGCTGAGGCTGCAGAGCGGAGATCTGGACCGCAGTATTCCCCTGCAGAGGGTGGTTTCACCCAGCTGTCCCCCTGCCAGGCTTGGTGGCAAATTTAGATCGGCTTAAAACGTCAGCTCAGGTCACAACTGATGGATGGTCCTCGGAGGGGATGAAAGACGGGGTTCTGGCAACTGCGGATTGGAGCCAACCAGCAGTCTGGGTGCCACTTGGGGTGCGGGTGAGGGCAGGGGAAGCGGGGCCCCGCCCCGGCCTAACCAGAGCTAGACCCAACCCCACCTGACCTGCACTGGTCCCTGCTGGTCCCTGTCACCTCTGAGGAGCTGGCGCCACCTGTCGCCCTGCTGGAGAACTGCAGCCTGGCCTTCCCAGCCCCAAGCCTCCTGGACAGGGAGGTGCTCAGCCACGGGGCAGGTGCCCAGAGGGGCAGCTGAGGCAGCCTCTGGACCCCACGGTAAACTTTCTCATTCAGATCTCCTCCTTCCAGCACAACCTAAGACACCCTCCACCCCACCGCCCCCATCTCCATCATGCAGCGGGAGGGCAACTGGATCAGGAAGCAGAGCCAGGACTCAAACCCAATTTCACTGACATTTCTATCTAACAAGTCACTGACCTGCTTCAAACCCTGGCTCCTCGCTGCTTAAGAAATAAGCAGCAAATTCCTCACCACGCCCACAAGCCCCTGTGGATTCGGCCTCTGCCTGCTTCTGCCCTCCTTCTCGGCTCCAGCCTTATACCCGGCAAGTTGGCTCCTGCCCCTGGGCCTTTGCACGTGCTGTTCCCACTGCCGGGTGCATAGGTCTCTCTCTTTTCACCTACTTATCCCTGACTCCACTTTCAAGGAAGCCTCGCCTGACCTCCTTACAGGCCCCACTGAGCAAGTCCTCCCAGACCCTGGTCCATGCTGTTCGTGGGGGCATTTCCCTCTCCTTCACTGGACAGCTCCGTGAGGATAAAAGTCACGTCTGTGGGACTCACCATTTATTGCCAGCCTGGCACACACTAGGTGCTGGATAAATATATGTGCATGAGATGAGTTCATATGACTTCCTGTCCCCAAATCAACATGCCTTCATAAATAAAGTGGCCCTGCTCAAGGGGCTGGGCACAGAGGTAAGGGTCCTTCATACTTGAGCTTTGCGGGGAGTATTAACAGGTGCTAAAGTGGAGGGTATCTGCTGAGAAGTCCCGACCAGGAGCAGCTAGAGCTGCAATGTGGATGCAGGTCTACTCTGAGCCATGGCCCCGTTCCCTCTGAGGATCCACTGGGCTGGGTTTACCCAAGCTGCTCCCACAGACAGAGCAGAGTGTTTGGAGCTGCCTTTCCCCTGGGTTTACCAGCAGTGTCCTGGAGGGAGATTCTAGAAAACTGAGCAGAGGAAGACTGCATAAGTGGAGAGCAGACACCTCACCAGGCACCTCTCCTTCACTAGTGAGCATGCAGGGCCTGCGTGTGAATTTGGAAAAAGCGCCCTCTTCTGGTGGACACAGCCTCTCAGGCCTGTGGCTTGCTAACAGTGCATTCTTCCTTTGCCAACTGCTCTTGTGCAGGGCACAACCTGAACATCTGCACATGGGCAGCGCCTGGAGCTCTGCCCCACTGGGTAACTGGCCACCCTCCCGACACCAACGGTGGATCCTGCTCTTGCTTCAAGGGGGCAGGGAGCCTTTCTGATGAAGCCTCCTAGTCACACACATAGGGTATGTTGCCACATGTTGCCTTCCTTTCTCAGAGAGATAAAGCCCTGCCCCCAGCCCTCTGGGAGCTTCCCCTGGCAGAGATAAGAAGCCGGCAGGTCCAGGAGTCACAAGGCCCACAGAGAATATATCAGTGAGACTTGGCGCTGATCTCAGCTGTCTCCCGAGAGCACCATCAAAGAGGAAGCAGTGAGAACTCCAGCCTACATCATGTGCTTCTTCCCTGGGCAGGATGGGTGAGGCGTGGCTTGCTGGGTCCTCAAGAAGACAGACCCTTGGTCCTCTCACTGGGGCCACCACACGCCCTGGGTTTCTGCACTGAGTCGGGAGCCCAGAGGAGGCTCAAGGTCACCCGATGGACAGCTGGCAGCGGGCTGGGCCTCAGCCAGGTCCCCAGGCTCCACCCTTGCTCCAGACCCAGATCTGCTGCAGTGGGGAGGAGGGGGAGCCGGTCTCCAACTGGGGCCTCCACTGGGCACAGAGGGACCGTTCTTTGCAGCTCAACAATCCCCCTGTTTGCCCCGTGTCAGGCTGCAGCCTCCCTCAAGTCCTGCTGACGAGGAAGATCTGGTGCCAGCATCCACAAATATGCGTGCCTTCTGCAGGGAAGCAGCCACCAGGCTCTCTAACCGAGTGGGTGGATTTAAAGGCCCAGAGGGAAGTCACAGGATAGGGGCAGAGCAAGTTGCTGGGTACTCTCTTTAAAATGTGGCAGAGGGGCTTCCCTGGTGGCGCAGTGGTTGAGAGTCCGCCTGCCGATGCGGGGGACACGGGTTCGTGCCCTGGTCCGGGAAGATCCCACATGCCGCGGAGTGGCTGGGCCCGTGAGCCATGGCCACTGAGCCTGCGCGTCCGGAGCCTGTGCTCCGCAACGGGAGAGGCCGCAACAGTGAGAGGCCCGCGTACCACACAAAAAAAAAACCCAAAATGGCAGAGGAACAAATATATACATAGGAACATTTCTGACCAGATACCCCCAAAATGCTCATCCTGTTTGCTCTGGGGAGGGGGCGGGGGGCATACATCGTGTGCACTGTATACTCTTATAATGTTGAACTTTTTACCATGTGCCTGTATTTCCTAAGCAAGTATTAAACTCATAGGAATAAATGCATGCACAAAGCCCAGGAAGAAAAGAAATGCACAGGAGCTCAGAAATTCAGAGGACGCAGTGAACTCAGGTATTGACCTTCCCTGTAAAAACAAAAGCTAAGTGCCCAAGTGCCTGCTGGGAGTGGCCGTGTTTGGAAGCCCTTTCATGCACGGTGGCATTTCAGAGCAGCCTGGAGAGGTGGGGCCTACTATTGTCACCCCACCATGGCACGAACGAGGAGACGGAGCCCAAGTCTTACCCACTAGCCTAGGCTGAGCTGGGCCCAGAGCTGCTGGCTCTTGTTCCCACCCTGATGCCCCCCACAAGGACCTAGAGTTCTCAGAGAGCCCCAGGGAGCAGCAGCTCGGTGCCAGAGGCACTGCGCCTTTGGGCAGGGGGTGAGCAGAGCCTGCGACTTCTGGGGTCACGTAGGCAGGTTGCTGAGATGCTGGGGACCGTCCTCCCAGCCCGGGCCCCAGCTGGGCCATAGCCCATCTCCGAGCCTCAGTTTACTCATCTATTAAATGGGCGAATCTTCCCTCCCTTGCAGGGTTGGAATAAAGATCACCCGAGGGGAGGTTCCCGGCACACAGATGGTGCTCAGCACACACCCACTTCCTCTCCCTCTTCCCTGCCCCGAAGACTCCAGGAGCACGAGGGTACCGGCCATCGCGGGGGGGAGGCACCAGGATCTGAAGGGCAGACTGGAGGTTGGCAGTGCCACCACCGCCCTCCCTCACCCCCCCAGTGGGCAGGCCCTCGTCACTGAAGAGGACGCAGAGTCCCTCGGGAACCGGTGGGCAGGTGCGTGTACATGTGTGTGTGAGCCTGGGTGAGTGTGCGCAGGGGCCTGAGACCGGCAGGTCCTTGCTCTCGGCCGCCGCCCTGGCCGCCGCCCTCCACCTCCTGGCTCTCGGCTTCCCCCAACAGACCCAGATGGAAAGAGCTTGCGGGGGAGTGGGGGGGGGACATTTCATTTTCCACACAGAAGTTCCCAGAGCTGGGCAGGGAAGACACAGCCAGGGCCCCCCGGCCCTCTCTTACCTTGCTCCAGTGCCCCAGCTGGGAGTGTCCTGAGGCAAACAGCGCAGCCTCGCTGGCCTCTGGGGGTCTCCTCTGCAGCCCACAGAGCTGAGCTCCCTCGGCCCTCCTGGGGGTCTGTGCAGTGGATGGTGCGGCTCATAAGCCCTGAGCCCCTGCTTAATCCGCCAGAGCCCGAGTCAGCGCCAGCTGGACACGTGACGGGCCCCACAGACCTGTTTGTCAGGAGCGGCAGCTGGTCCAGTGGGGGAGGGCTGGCCGCCCTGCCCTGCCCCCGGGGGCTGTCCCTGCCGGGGCTCCCAGGCCGGAGCCTTCGGTCCTGGGCTCCTGCCTGCCCGGGAGGGGTATGAATACGCGCAGAGCAGGGTGGGCAGGGCAGGTAGGGGAAAGGGACACACATGTCACCAAACGGCGCTGGGCAGGCTGGGAAATGGGGTGTGCGTGCGTGTGCATGTGCGTGTGCGTGCATGCGTGCGTGCAGCAAATGGGACCCTTAACTCACGCCCTTTACTAATGTCAATTCCTCGTTGATTAAAGATCTTATGCAAAAGGTGAATTCATGACCACAGGGTAGGAAAGGATTCTTCAAACACAAAACAAAAATAAAGTGAAAGATAGATTTGATAGAAATTAAAAACTCTGAAATTAAGATGTTCATTCCAAGACCCCAGGAAAAGTGAAAAATGCAAGATATTTACAACATATACAACTGACAAAGGACTGGAATCCGGAATACCTAAAGACTCCTCCAAATCAACAAGAAAACAAAAAGACAGCCCAAGGTAGGCAAGAAGCTTGAACAGTCACTTCACCGAGGAGATCCAAATGGCCAATAACCATACGAAAAATGCTCAACCCCATCAGCAGTCAGGGAAATGCGGATTAAAACCATTACACACCCACCAGGAGAGCAAAAATGGCAGAGACTGACAACAGGTGGTGCCACTGGGAGTGGGGGGGGCGACTGGACGGAAGGACCACAGTGTTGGTCTGCTCTATGACATTGAACATGTGCGCCCTGTGTGGCCCAGGTCCAGACAGATGCTGGAAAGGTCATACGTGCACTAGGACGTGGGCAGGTTCAAGAACACAGCCCCAAACTGAAGACACCCTGTGCGTCCATAACAGAGACTGGATAATAAACCGTGGCCTAGCGACGCAGCGGAATACTACACAGCCGTGACAAGGACAAGCAACAGCTCCGCGTGACTTTAAGAAGAAGCCAGACCCAAAGAAATATCTACAGCTTAAGTCTATGTATAAACGAGTCAAAAATAAGAACGAGGCCATGCGGTAAAGAGTTGTTCGGACAGGTGGTAAGACAGTGACAGGAAGAACCATATGATTCACAAAAGTCAGGATGGTGAGCATCCCTGGGGGCCAACAGTGAGAGGGAGCCCACGGGGTGGGGCAGGGGGCTTCTGCCAGCGCTTCGTCTCGGGGCCCGGGTGGTGGTCTCACAATGTGTGCGTTCCTCTTATTTCTCCTGGAGCTGCTGCATGCCTATCTTTTCGCCTTTCTGTTTGACAGGTTACCTGTCACATCTAAAATAGAAAGGTATGTATGGTGTGGCACACAGAGGCGACAGGCAGGGACCCCAGCTATGACGGCAGTGCAGACTTCAGTGCAGCACCACAGGGCAGAGAGCCCAGCCACATAGGGCGCCGCAGCTGGAGGGGCATACCCGCTGTCTCATTTCACAAACGAGAGCCGAGGATCAGAGACAGAAGGAAACTGCCCAAGTCTGCACAGCAAGTGGGAAGCCAGCAGGGCCAGGACTGGAATCTAGGTCTCCCGGAGCCCAGACAGGGTGAGGGGGCTCCTTCTCCTCCCCCTTTACAACAGAAGAGTTTTTCCATTGTAAAGCACCTTTAACACCTACCAGGGCAGACTCATTCTTTTTAGTACTCACTGAAATTC
Organism: Mesoplodon mirus; assembly: GCF_964341445.2. NCBI lineage: Eukaryota > Metazoa > Chordata > Mammalia > Artiodactyla > Ziphiidae > Mesoplodon > Mesoplodon mirus. The sequence continues at coordinate 2,656,584 of NC_138988.1, forward strand.
TCTCCGTTTGTTTACTTTTTTGTTGTGGGTCTCCTGCTGCTGAAATCAAAGCTCCTGGAGGGCAAGGCGTTTTGTCTGTGTCGCTCCTGTGCTATCATCACAGGCGCTCCATAAATATTTGCTGAATGAGAAAATCAACAGAGCTGGCATTTCTATTTGGACTTTAAGGCCTTAGGAATACTGAGTGGCTTCTCAATATCCCCAAAGGAGAAAATGGAAACTAGCTGTATGACATTGACACACTTTCCAGAATTACCTTCGTAACTGCCTTAGGAGGTTGGCCCTGTCATCACTCCCATTTTAAAGAGGAGGAGACTGAGGCTCACGGAGGTCCAGGAAGCTAGGGAGCTGAGAGCTGGGACTGGAACCCATCCCAGTGGCAGGCTGGCCCTCCACTGGTCCATGCACCTGAGACAATCAGGATCTGCTGCTTCAGCCCCTCCTCCCGGCCCCCAATCCTTACAACTTCCAAAGTGCTTTCCGGACTCTTTCAAACTTCTTCAGCTCAGGGAGGGGAAGGGACTTGTCCAAAGCAACAAGGAGTTCAGCTCTGACCTCAGGGCTTCCCAAGTTAGTGTGGCCGACAGTGACCCCAGTGCTCCTGGATTGGCCATAAGACTCTCAATTTCCTTCCTGCTTCACGCCAAATCCTCAGGGCCCTTGGCCAAGTCCAAATCCTGGTCCTACTTCCGAATCTGGAGGAGCCGGATAATGGAGTGTTCCCATAATACCCCGAGGCAATTGGCTTTATTAAAACAGCCTGGCACTGAGCATTTTTCCAAACCTATATTACCATCCTGATAGCTTTCACTAAGTCCTCAGATAATAATTAAAAAAAAAAAAAAAAAAAAAAAAAAAAGGCATTGGCTCTGGGAGTCCTGGAGCTAAAATGGCCCTCCAGGGCATCTCGCCTAACCGAGGCACAGGAGTCTTCTCCACTGCCGCAGCTTGCATACCTCCAATGAGGACAACTCACTACCTTTTTTCTTGTTTAGATCCTCCTCAGTTGAGCACAACAAAGACTCACACTAGCCCCTGGCTCTGGGGACCAGCAGGTGCCTCAGCCACTGTTCCGCCCTCAGGGAATTCAGTCTGGTGGAGGACCGAGACTGTCATCCCGACAGGACTTCCTTCTAAAGAGGCAGCCAATAAGGCCCAAACGCATGTACCTGGTCACAGGACCCCTTTACAAGCCTTCCTATCTCCGTCCACACAGCCCACGTGGATTCATGGGGTCAGTCCCCTCTGAGCACCCTAAGCCCCCGTGCCTCCCCAGGCCATCTGGGTGCGCAAACTGCCAAGCTGTCAGGACACTAGGGCCCAAGTCACGGAAAAGACTCCGCCCAGCGGCGGGCGGGGGTGTGTAGCATTCTCAGTGGGTCCCACTGGCCCGTGCAGCTGACATCATTGTTTTGATATTACACTTCTAAAGCCTTCATACACATTAGCAGATGGGTTTCTGGTTTCGAAGATGAAATGGGCTGACACAAGTGAGACGCTGTGACAAGGTCGCGCACGGAGTAGATGCTTAAAAGATGCTTGCTGGGTGTGAACTGTAATCGTACTGGATCAGAAGGCCACATACACTCAGTTCTTCGAAGAGTCACCGAGAACTTGGCTGCCTGCACCCTGCCTTTCCAAGCCGGCACTTGTGGGGTAGGGCCACTGAAGAGCTCAGGCAGTGGCCGGGGGGGGGGGGCGGGTGTCCTGCAGTCAGGCCTACCTATGTCCCTGCACACTGTCCCCCCACCCAGTTCAGTGACAATGGGACCCCCAGGGGAGGCAGACACAGAAACTCTAGGCAGATTTTGCTGAAGAGGTGACACCAATGGGTGAAGGCTGAGCAAAGGTTTCTGGGTGGCGCAGGTGGGGTGGGCATACCTGCAGGAGCCAGGAGGGGCAAGGCTGAAGGCCGGGCCCAGCGGGAAGGCAGCAGGCACTGGAAGATGCTGCCCCCAGAAGCGGGTCTGAGTCACACTTCACAGTGTGGACACCAGGTCTGAGCAATGGCCGTAGGTGGAACCCTGGGCCTCATACAGGGACCTGCCCCAGTGCGTTCACCCGGCCTCTTTCATGCAAGAAACATCATCTCCTGATCGGTGCAAGCAACCCCATTCCCTACCCCCTAATTATGAAGGACGGGGTGGGGGGGTGATGAGACATCTGGTCAACCCTCCCACCAGAGGCCAAATTCATAGCCTCCCTAACCAATGAGTATTCAGCTCCAGCTTGCACACCCCAGTGACGGGGAGCTTACTACGAGAACAAAGGATGGTTGTGCTCTTCTAGGGACGCCTAGGTGCTTAGCACCCCAGCAGTTAGAACACTGGTTGGAGGAAAGCTGAGGACACAGAGGGTCCCAGTGCTGGCTTGGCCTTGGCAACCCCTCTGCACGATGGGGCAGGGGCATGACTGAGATCACGGTGTCGTTGTGGGGCTGGCAGCCACGGGTGAGCAGAGAAGTGCTGGAAGGGCAGGCAGCCACGGGAGAGGGTGGCAACTCTACTCACGAGACTCAAGATTACTTAATGTCTGCAACCTCTGTGGGAGCCAGGGTCCCCCTTCTTTGTCCCTCCACTGCAGGGACCTCTGGGGGGAACACCGAGTCCTCTGAGCCTTCCCCAGGCAGCAGCTCCCCAGGGATGGCTAGACTGCTGGAGAGCTGGGGACACTGGGGTGCTGTGTGACCTTGGACGTGTCCCTGCCTCTCTCTAGCCTCAGTTTCTCCATCTCTAATAGGAGATTGGCCCCCAGATGCTCCATCCAGAGCTGATGCTGGGCCGTGGCATTGTGGCACCCTGAAGACCTCTTGGTTTATCCTTTCCTGTCTCTGGGGCATCTGGGGCTGCTGCTTTTCTCTCCTTTCAAACCCAACTGCTGCACATGGGATCTCTGGCCACACATGGTTTCAGAGGCTTGGCCACTGTGCCAGCCCAAGGGAGGAGACAGGCATAGAGCTGGGGGCAGGGAAGGGTGACCAGAGGTCACCTTCGTTCCGAGTTGCTCCCAGGGGCTGTGCAGGCTGGCACGCACGCTGTCTGGTGGTGCCTGACCACCGAGCGGAGCAGGGGATCCCCAGTGCAGAGCAAGGGCCCCACACCCACCCCATGATGGAGCACGCCCAGAGCTAAACGCACAAAGCTGACCAGGCAGAGGGGACCGCTGGCCTGCAAGCCTCCTCTCTCGGACAGGCCCGGGGGAAGGGACACCCACTGTCATCTTTCTGCTCCGTTTGCTCTGGAAACAGATCAGCTGTGACAGCCGAGAGCTTAGCAATTTAAAGGGGCAATTGCGTGGCAGAAACTTGGGAGAGGGGTGTCCCCCTGACTGTAGGGGGCAGGGGGACAGCCTGGCCACACCTCTGGCAACCGGCCCTGCCTCCTCACAGCCCAGGGGCAGCTAGTTTGGGCAAGGCAGGGCTTTCCCGCACTCAGAGCCCCCTGGTCCATGAGGGCTCCCCCCAAGGCTGGCAGGTGGAACAGAGTGTCCTGATACCTGCGACAGCCCCATCGTCACTTCTCAGACTCCTGCTGCCTCCTGCCCCATTTGGGACTGGGTCCGGAGATCGCAGGGGCTCTTCCAGCCCCCAGGCACAGTCCCTTAAACCGACTCCTCTCCCACTGGGGGTCTGACCCAGAGGGTCCCCAAGACTACCAGCCAGCCTCTTGCCCACGTGGTAGTGGGAGGAGGGGCTGCCCAAGGTCACGAAAGGGGTCAGGGCAGGGCTGAATTCGGGGCCAGCCATCCAGCCCACCCCAAGAGCGTCTAACTGGCTCACAGCGAATTCCTGAGATGCCTCAACCTCCCGCCCGCAGGCTCCGGACCCTGGACCCGCGGCAGGATTTCTCCGCGGAGAGGCGGGAGCACGGCGGAGGGGGGAGAAAAGGGAGAGAGTGTGTGTCTGGGGGGACGGGCAGCTTCCCCCTGCGACCCTCGCGACCTGGGTTCACGTTTCGCAGCTCAGGCAGCCAGCTAGTATAGACGCGGAGATCCTCAGCCCCCCTCCCCACAGATCGCGCCTTCCACGTCCGCAAGGTTTTGGAGGAGCGATCCGCAGAGCCGCGGAGGCTCCATCTCCTGCGACCCAGGGAGCGACACCGCAGAGCCCCGGTTCCGAAAGCCCGGCGCCGCCGCCCCCGCCCCCGCCCCATCCCCGCGAGCCCGGTGCCGCGGGTGCCCGACCCTGCAACCCCGGGGCCCGCCGCGTCCCCGCGACTGCGGCCTCGGCCCTCGTCCCGGGCCCGGCTCCGCAAAGCCACCCGCCGCCCCCGCCCGGTTCCCGAAAGCCGCTCGCGCGTCGGTGCACCGCGGTCCCCGCCGACCCCCGGCCTGGCCCCCGGCCCCCGGCCCCCGGCCCCGGCCGCCCCGCCCGCTGCCGCGCGCGTCCCCCGCCGGCCCGCCTCCTACCTCGCGGGGCCGCCCGCAGCCTCCGAGCGCGCGCCGTCCCCGCCGTCCCCGCGGCGGGCAGGAGCGCGGGCGGGCGCGCGGCGCGGGGGGGCGGACGCGCGGGAGCCCCAGCCCGAGCCGGAGCCGGAGCCGGAGCCCGAGCCCGCACCCGAGCGCCGCCGGCCAGCCGGCCTGCCTCCGCGCAGTGACCTTGGCGTGCGCCGCCTCTCCGCGCCCAGCCTCAGTTTCCCCGGACAGGGGTGTGGGCGCGGGGACGGGTGCCGCCCCGGCCGCCGACGTCATCCGAACCCCGGCCAGTTGAGGGCGCCCGGGTCGGTGGGGCCGCCGAGGGGATGGGCCTGGGAGCGGGGTCCGCACAGCCAAGCGCGGCGGAGGGGCGCTGGGGCCCCGGCCTTTCGCTCAGACTCCCCGAGACCCCCTAGGTAAACACCTGGGAGCCGCAGCCGCAGGCCCCTCCCACGGAGAACTGCGGTCCCCGCCGGCCATGCCCAGCCCCCTCCCCGAAGCCTCCCCAGTTCTCAGATGAGAAGACCGAGGCCCAGAAAGCAGCAGCCACTGGCCCAGAATCGCACAGCGCGGTGGTGGGCTCTGTGTGCCCTCCAGGACGCGCGCTCCTGGCAGTTTGGGGAGGGGGGTCCGGGCCTGCCGGCGCCGCCCCTTACCCTACAGCAAACATGGACTCGGCACCCACTGAGCGCTGGGGACGGGCCTCGGTGGGGCGGCACGGCCTCGGAGAGGGGCCAGTCCGTGGGGAAGGAGTGGAGTAGGCAGGAAAGGCCTGGCCTGGAAGGGGCAGGCAGGGGGAGGGCACTCCAGGAAGGCTGTACCCAAGGAACAAGCAAGCAGAGGAAGGCGCGCTGCGCGGTGTGTAGGGAGATTCTGACAGCCCTGAACACCAGATTAAGGAACGCTTCCTTTCGTGGGCAGCCGGGAGACCCCCACCAGGTGGGAGTAAGGGCAGCCGCAGTCTGGGCTGGGTTAGGGCGCGCCCCCTGGTGGCCAGAAGGGGCGAGACAGGAGGCCGGGGGACGGGCCGCAGTGGTCCAGCCTGGCGAGTGATGTAATGAGTCAGGAGACTGGAGTCTCTGCGGGCTCTGCCGTCCGTGGGCTGTGTGACCTTGGGCAAGGCACTTCCCCTCTCTGCGCTTCTGGAGGGGGGAGGGAGCCTGACTTTCCACTCTGAAATGTCACGACCCTGGATATTGGGGCCAGGTGAGAGTAGGCAGTGGATCCCCCAAGGAACTGGCAGATCAGAGGTAAGAGGTGGACATTCTGTTCAGCACTTTATGAGGTTAATTTCATTTACTTGAGGTGTAAACTATTATCCCAATTTCAGAGACAAGGACAGCGCAGCACAGAGAAGGGAAGTCAACTGCCCACACTCACATGGCTGGCTAAGTGGCTGAGCTGGGATTTGAACACAGGCCTGTGGGGCTGCAGAGTGTAAGCTAAGGGGGGTGCCTGACCACCTCAGTCTCGTCTCGCAGCATTTATGAGCACCTGAGCTGCTCCTGGAATATACAATGCACTGGTGATGGGCAGAGACGGATAAGGAACAGTCCAGCTCCCGGTGGGTCTTCCTCACCACTGGTGCTCACAGGAAACAGGACAGTGGTCCCCCTGGGGGATGGGCTTTCAGGGCAAGGCATGAGCCCCACCCTGCCCGAAACCCTGTGTTACACTCTCCTGTATCATTGGACATTTTGCTTTGTTTTTAAAACCTATGAACTAATTTTATAATTTCAAAAACTTTTAAAAAAAGAGCTCTTAAAGGAAAGATTCTTGTAGTTTTAATAATTAAAAATGCTTTCCTAGAGAAGCTACATCCTTTTGTTGTCAGTGCCAGGAGTGAGCTACCTGGCTGGCAGGAAGGCAGGTGAGGGACCTGGGAAGAGCAAGGGTTTTAGAATCTGTTCAGCCTGGGCAGGTCCCACCACCTTTCTGAGCCTCATGTGAATTCATCTGTAAAACAGACCTGATGATAAAAACCCTCACCCTGCCTCCTTTCAAAGGCTGCTCGGAGGATCAACTGTGATAATGTGTGAAAAAGTTGTATAAATATTTGGATTCCCAGAAGCTATGGAGGAAAATATTGATAAATTTATACAGAAATGAAAACTTCTAAATGGAATAAAACATACTACAAAGTCAAAAAAGACAAAGGGTAAACTTAAAAAGAATATCTGCAGCACATATGACAGAAATTAATTGAGGAAAATGAGATGAAAGTTACTTTCCCAGATACGTAAAAAGCTCTTTCAAAGCTATAGGAAAAAGATGACTAACCAATTAGAAAAAAGAACAGAGGATAGAAACAAGCAGCTCAGGGAAAGATACTCAATCTCACTTGTAATTAAATGCATATTGAAGAAATACAAAGTGAAACACAGAATGCTTGTCATTTTTTGTGTCTACCAAGTTGGCAGAAAAGAAAAGTATGATGATGCTTTTGCTGTTGAAGGTGGGAGGAGACGAATGAACCCAAAGTACGAGGGTGAGGTGCAAGATGGGGCGACCTGTTTTTGAAGGCTGATCTGGCAAAGCCATCCAGCATGCTGGCATAAAGACGCAAGGGCAGTGCACACAGCACTCTGTGTCAGTCAGCAAACTAAGGAGAGAGACACCTCTGGTGTCCAACACTGGGGGAGGGAGAGCCGGCATGAACACACCCACAGGTCGGGACTTCACGGGAATATCTTCAGGAGGCATTTCTGCTGAAAAATGCAGGGGACAGGGCTTCCCTGGTGGCGCAGTGGTTGAGAGTCTGCCTGCTGATGCAGGGAACACAGGTTCGTGCCCCGGTCCGGGAAGATCCCACATGCCGCGGAGCAGCTGGGCCCGTGAGCCATGGCCGCTGAGCCTGCGCGTCCGGAGCCTGTGCTCCGCAATGGGAGAGGCCACAACAGTGAGAGGCCCGCGTACCGCACACACACAAAGAAAGGATGCAGCTTCTGTACATGATGGACAAGGAACAATCTCCAAGGTATTTTTGTAAGTGGAAAAAGCAAGGTGCAGTACAGGGTATGGTGTGTTACTATTTATGTAAAAGAAGAGCAGGGTATAGGGTACCTGCTGGTGTGTGGATGTGTTATCTCTGACAAAGATGCTTAAAAAACTGGTACAGTGGTGCCCTGGGGAAGGGTGTGGAGAATTGGGGGCCAGGGTGGGAAGGAGAATGGCTTTTCACTGAAATGTTCCATTTAAATATTTTTTGCGCCCTCTGCATGTACTACTGTTTAAAAAAATTATGTTTAAAAAAGAATCATTTCTGAGACTGCACACATAGTTGGGAGGCCTGCTCTGACTCGGGCTGGGGCTAACTCCCTATGTGACTGTGGGAGGATCGTCTTCCTCTGAGCCTCGAGGTCCCCTCAATCGAGCAGGCAGGAAGCCTGAGATAAGGCAAGTGCCAAGGCTCCGTGCAGCTCTGACGTCAGACCAGACCGAGAACCTTCTCACTGGAAGAGCCAACCTGATGTGGAATGCTGCCGGGAGGTGGGGCTTCCCGGCCTTGGGCTGTGGGAGTGGAAGCCGAGGGTCAGCTTCCTTGGCCTGTGGAATGCATGACTTCTGAGCCCCCTCCAGGCTGGCCACCATGCTCTTCCCTTTTCCTTCTCCCACCCGCAGCGCCCTGCCTGGAAACTCCTGGTTCATCTTTCCTCTCCAGATCAGCCCTGGCAACAGTCCCGTCTGTCTGGTTGGAGATCAGTTCCTCGGAGCAGGAAGAGATGACCCAGCACTGGGCACCCATGTGGGAAGGAGACGTCAGTGGGGGCAAAGCCTCCTGCAGGGAGACTGAACCACTAACCCCACCGGGGATCAGCCATGGCCTTGATCCTGCCCCTTTCCTCTCTCCACCCCCAGTTGTTACCCAGAACGTTCCCCATTGCCCAGCAAACCAAACTGACGCTCCTCAGCAGGACATTCACGGTTCTGCACTTTATGGCCTCAATTTATCCTTCTAGGCCATCCCTCCAACCATAACTGTCCCTTATTTAAAGCAACTTTCAAAAATACAGCTTCAGGGCTTCCCTGGTGGGGCAGTGGTTAAGAACCGCCTGCCAATGAAGGGGACACGGGTTCGAGCCCTGGTCCAGGAAGATCCCACATGCCGCGGAGCAACTAAGCCCGGGTGCCACAACTACTGGGCCTGCGCTTTAGAGCCTGCGAGCCACAACTACTGAGCCTGTCGAAGCCCATGCGCCTAGAGCCCGTGCTCCGCAATGAGAAGCCACCACAATGAGAAGCCCGCGCACTACAATGAAGAGTAGCCCCCGCTCGCTGCAACTAGAGAAAGCCCGCACACAGCAACGAAGACCCAACGCAGCCAAAGATAAATAAAATAAATAAATAAATTTATTTTAAAAAATACAGCTTCAATCACATCCCTTCCCTGTTCAAAACCCTTCTAAGGCTCCCCATGACCTGGAGGATAAAGTCTAAGCTCCCAGTTCAGCACCAGAACTAGTTTCTGCCTCCCTGCCCACCCCCCCATCTTCAGCTGCTTCCCCCAAAGTCAAGCTACACTTAATGTCTTGTGTATGCCACGCTGTTTCACAACACTGAGTATTTGCACATACTATGCCCTTTGGTTCATGAATATACAAAGAGTTCTAACAAATCAATAAGAAAACCATGAAAATAAGTGTCCAGCTGATTTAACTAGGTGGCTCAGAGAAGAAGAAATACAAATGGCCTATAAACATACCAAAAGATATATAACCTTACTGATAAAGAATCGCATACCATAATAATGAGATACCATTTTCACCCACCAAATTAGTAAAAATTCCTAAAGAGTTCTTTTTCCCTGTTAGCTCAAGTCCAAACCCATCCTTAAGATCCAGCTGCAAAAATGTCACCTCCTCTACACATTTTGGCTCGCACAATGCCCTGTACATCCTGACACAGTTCTTAGAACAGGACCAGGCACATAGGAGAAATTCAATAACCGTTAGCTATTGATTATAAAAATAACCACTGCCACACTGTCCTGTTATCATCAGCTAATGAGTCTATTCATTGCCCAAAGTCCCCGAGGGCGGGGATGGAGTAGGAATCATCTCTGTTTTGCCAGCATCAGTACAGGGCCTGCGACAGAGCCGTGCCCAGTAAGTGGCTAAGCACTGGGGACAGGTGAGGTGCGTGAGGGGGAGGGACAGCTGGAGCCGGGAGCCGGCCCTCGGGGCTGCTCTGTTGGGGAGAGGAGGTGCTGCGGAGGAGGGAGCCGGGTGCAAGCCCAGGTGGTGGGCACACGTGTCCACTCTGCGTCAGGCAGGCGCTGAGCTGGGCTCTTTACCCCCACTGTCTCTGTTGCTCCTGTTTCTAGAGATGGGTGATGCCCCCTACATTTTACAGGTGAGAAAACTGGGCGGGTGCTGAACGACTTCCTAAGTGTCTCTTATTTACTCCACGCGGCCTCCGTGCTGGCTTGCGGGCACTCACAGATGCACGGTTTTGGACACATCACTTTCTCTATAAGGGCCTCTACTTTCCCGTCTGAGAGATGGCTCTATATTAAGGGTTTCTCAAACTTAAGAACTGGTGGACCCCTAAGAATACAGTTTGCAACGTTCATCAGACCCCACTTTAGGGAACACTGCATCCAGAGTTAAATGAGACCACACTGGAGGGTCCCTTGAAGACCACGTGTTCAAAAACAGAATAGGAAAGGCAGCCGCAGGAACCAGACAGCAGAACTCAGTTTTTAGAGAGCCGTCCAGGTGATCTGGAGAAACTGGAACCCTCATAGAGTGCTGGTGGGAATGAAAAACGGTGCAGCCACTTTGGAAAACAGTTGTGTGTTTTTAAAATAGTTAAACATAGAGTTAATATCTGACCTGGCAATTCCACTCCTTGGTATCTACTCAAGAAAAATGATAATATATGTCCACATAAAAACTTGTATGTGAATATCCCTAGCAGTATATTCATAATAGCCAAAAAGTAGAAACAGCCCAAATACCCATCAACTGGGGAAACAACCTAAATGTCCATCAACTGGGGAAACAACCCAAATGTCCATCAACTGGGGAAACAACCCAAATGTCCATCAACTGAGGACAGTAGATAAACTAAATGTGGTCTATCTATACGACGGAGTCTTAATCAGCAAAAAAAAGGAATGAAGTTCCAACACCTGCTACGGCATGCCTGATCCTTGAAAACATTAGACTAAGTGCAAGAAGCCAGTCACAAAAGGCCATTTACTATACGATTCCATTTATATGAAATGCTCAGAAAGGCAAGTTTATTGACAGAAAGTAGATGAGTGTCTTTCGGGGGTTGGGGTGGGACAAAAGAGTGATAGAAAATAGACACAAGATTTCTTTTCAAGATGATTTGAAATGATTTGAAATTATGGTGACGATTACACAGCTCTGTAAGTATACTAATCATCATTAAATTGTACACTTAACACAAGTGAATTTTATGATACAAAGTAAACCTTGGTAAAGCTTCAAGAAAACCCATGATGACTAAATGCAATGTAAGACTCCGGATTGGCAAAAAACATGACATAAAGGACATCAGTGGGATAATTGGTTAAATGCAACGCTAAATTGTATTTTATTTTATTTATTAATTTTTTACTTTTTGGACACACCCTGTGGCATGTGGGATCTTAGTTCCCTGACCAGGGATCGAACCACCACCCCCAGCATCGGAAGCTCGGTGTCTTAACCACTGGACCGCCAGGGAAGTCCCTAAATTGTACTTTAGATCCTAGTACTGTGACCATGTTAAGTTTCATGAATTTGGCTATCAGACCGCAGATATGTAAGAGAGTGTCCTTGCTCTCAGGAAACATGCTGAAGTATCATTTAGGAGTAGGAGTCATCAGGTTGCATGTTTGCAATGACCTCTCAAATAGTTCTGGGAGAAAAAAATGTTTTCGTGAGAGACTGAAATTTGGTGAAATGTTACTTATGATGAAGTTGGGTGAAGGGTACACGGGAGAATTCTTTTTTTTTAAATTCTTACAGGCCTTCTTCAAGATTGAAATTGTTACAAAATAACTCGTAATGAATCCACATGTAAAAATATTACTGAGTGGAACTTGAATACCCCTGAGAATAAATCCATGGCCCTCAAAGGAGAAAAGGCGCTGATGCAGTTGTGAACACATCTCCCACAGGGGGTGTCCCTGCTCATCCCATGTCTAGGTACTCCCCCACACACCCCTCCACCGCCCGGGCGCTACCCATCCCATTCCTGGAGATTCCGCCGATTCCCAGGCTGGGAGCCCCTGAATTATTTTAGGGGTTCTTGCATCCCATATATGCTGCTGGTAGACCAAACAAATACTAGGTTTCACACATTAACATCTTTCAAACCAAAACAGATGCTGTGCGATGAATAAAATTCATAGACTTCACATTCATCTAAAATGCGTTCTCAGTGGCTGTGATTTTTCAGCCACGGATACTAACCCTCGTGTGCACTGGTCGGGGGGTGGGTATGTGTGGGATTTGGGGTGATGAAATGGCACCCTCCCTTTACCAGAGAAGCCTGGCAGGTGCACATGGAGCCATCCCAACTCCCTACACCGCTGCTTCGTGGCGGGGAGGACAGGGCTGGAGCGGCGAGGGGGAGGCCCTAGGGTTCCCACCTCAGCAAGTCTCCGGGGGCCTGGCCGCCCAGTTCCCACTCTGGCACTGCGGTTCCCCAGCCCGCCTGCTCCCAGCGGGTCGGGAGCCTCTAGAGGGCAGTGACCGGGATGGGGCCGAGTCACTTTGAGTCTCAAGCGGCCAGCACCGGGCCTGGGTGACCATGAAGGTGAGGGCTGGGTGAAGGGGGCTGGCTGGGGCCAGCTGACTCCTGGCTCTCCACTTCTCAGCCATGTGGTCACTGAGCACTCAGAATGGGGCTGGCTGGGGAGCTGACTTCTTTAAAATTTGCATTATTTTCAGTAGTTGACATTTAAATAGCCATCTATGGCCAGCGGCCTCTGTCCCGGGCAGTGCAGCTTCTAGAGGCTTAACGGAAACACAGCATGGAGCCGACGGAGAAGGTGAGCTGGCCGGTTGAGACCCCCTCCATTCCCAGCTGGGATCTGAGGGTCCCCCCCACAGCAAAGCCTGGAATGCCTGGGCAAGCCTCACCCCTGCATCTGGCCTGCTTCAGGGACTCGCCCGCTCAGTGGGCACGGAGCTCCGTGCAGGGTGGGTGCTGAACCAGGGGCTCTGCACGCCATGGCAACGTAAGGGGTCTTCAAGGGTAGTTCTACCGGGTAATTTTCGGCTCCGTATCCAATGACTTTAGAACTTGCTACCCTGACCCCAACCCTTGTAAGGTAAGAACCTGGCAAAATCCTAATGACGCATACTCTGTGACTGCAAAATATGGCCAAAGATTCCCTGCATCCCGGTACCCAGGCCCCTCAGCTCTGGGACTCGTCCCCTCCTCCTCCTCCCACAGGTGGGGTCCGTCTCCCCTCCCCGGCCATGGGACTTTCATTGCACAACAGAATGTGGCGGGAGGGATGGTTGTCTGAGTTCCGAGGCTGCACCTCAAGAGACTTGAGGCTCCACCTTCGCCCCCTTGGAACGCTGCCCTCAGATGCCATGGCCGCTGGCTGCCCACTGGGGGCCAAACTGCCGGGGGTGGTGGTGGAGAAACTGAGGTGCCCCAGCACCAACTGCAGCCATGTGAGTGGGGCCGCCTGGCACCTTCTGGTGAGCCCGGGGGACCAGCAGGGCGGCCCAGGTTCTAGCTGGCACAGTCACACACTGCGGCTGCAGCCACGACATTCGGGGTGGTTTGTTACACAGCAAACACTAAGTGAAACAGGAAATGGCACGTCCATCACTAGTGTGGCTGCCCAGGGGTCGGGGGGTGGTCACAGCTCAGGGCCCAGCCCACGCCCCAGAAGGCAGACCCAGGGACCTAAAGCGTTCCGGGGAGGGGTGGGGGACCCACAAGCGGTGTCCCGGGCCCCAGGGGAACTTATGTGCCCTTTAAACAGAACAGAGTCCTGAGCGGGGCTAAGGGAGGCAGCCTTTGGGAGACGTCTGCACCCTGCACCGAGCTGGGCTCTGATCGGCCTGGACTGGCCGAAGTGCAGAGGGCTTTTGGGTCGGCAGTGCCCTGCAGCCCAGCCTCTCCTGGGGCGTTTACGGGACAAGGTTACAAAGCCCTTGCCGTGGGTGGGTGTCTTTCTCCCCTTTTACAGGGGAGGAAACAGACTCAGGAGCAAAAGCGCTTGTCTAAGTCACCCTGCCTGTACTTGCCCTCCTCCAGATCTGGCTTCTGGATCCAAAAGCCTCCACGCTCCGGGCAGGGGACACCCTGCAGACATTCCTCCAACTCCCAACTGGGGCCACAGGGGAAGGCAGCAGGACACTGCCACACCGGGGGCGGGGATACCGACCCAGCCCGATGCAATGAGGATGGGGGCACGTGGACCCCCAGAAGAGGCCCGGGGAGCTGTCAGCAAAGGACTCCGCCTTCAGCAGCCATCCAGCATCCAGAGGCAGGCACGATGGGGTCCCTTCTCCTATAACTGGCCCACCAGATGATAGAGCAGTGGCGGCACCAGCTGGGGGCCAGCTGCCACCTGGGAGAGGGGACGCCAGAGATCATGGTCTGACCTCCTCATCGCTTGGGCGGTGCCTGGCACACTGCAGGTGCTCAGCTGAAAGATCTACCAATAGAGTAACTCACTTGATCCCCTCCCAGGGCAGGAAGGGAAGTCGTCGGGGAGGGGACGTCAACCGCCCAGTGGGAAAGAGACACCCCAGAAAATCCCATCCCGTGGACAGGGTATTCCAGCAATCCGCTCAGTGGCCCCTGAGGTGGTGATTCGAAAGCCATTTTCCAGATAAAGCAACTGAGGCCCAGAGAAATGAGGTGACTTGCCCAAGGCCATACAGCCTGGACGGCAGAGCTGGATCTTGGGCCCAGCTTCCTGGGATCTATAGCTGTTCGTCCCTCTGAGTTCACCATGCAAAGGAAGGAATCGTCACAGCCAACATTCACTGACACCTGTGAAGTGTCTGGCACTACACCCGGTCCTTTCAAGGTTTTCTCATTTACCCACTCTGAGAGGTAACAGTAGGTCCATTTTTCAGATATAACTGAGGCCCAGAGCAGCTCTGTGGCTTGCCCTAGGTCACAAAGCAAGGCAGCAGACCATCTAGGGCTGGTACTCACACCGCCAGACTTCCCCAAGTGGCGACAGCGAGGCAGAACACGCTGTGCCCCCAATGCCTCGGTTTCCTCTTTGTCCGAGGAAGGTGTGGGCAGGATGACCTCTGACCTAGTGTGATGTCATCAGGGAGGCGGGACTGTCTCCTGGGAAGTCTTAGGGCTGAAAAGGGAAGTGAGGAGCGGCTGCTTCCCCATCCCGCCCACTCCCCACCCTGGCCCTATGCCAGGTGGGTGGTCACCTCCCTTTGACCACCTCCTCCGGAAACTGCCCCGGAAGTGCCCCCGTGCCCACAGCAGGAGCATAAAGCCAGCCTCCAGCCCCAGAGCCTCACACCTCACACCCTCCTGCTAAGATCGCCCCAATCGGAAACCAGGAGGCAGTCATGAATACACACATATATGTATGTGTGTGCACACATACTCACATATTACTGTGTATTTTCTCTACTTCAGGAAACATCACAGGAAAGCTGGGCTGGCAGTGTTTTGGGACCAAGGGGCTGAGATGCCCCGTAGCTGTATCCCTCGGGGCTGCCCTCCTCTCTGCCTGCGTGGCACCAGCCTCCTGCCCGTCCTCTGCCTCCGGTCCCCCCTGCAATCCATCCTCCATCTGAGGTCCTGAGGCATCTTCTTCAAACGCAGGTCTGATAACCATGAGGCAGTGGAGCAAATGGTTCAGAGCCTGGGCTTCGGGGTCAGGATGATTTGAGGTGCGAGGCCATTTGCTAACGATGTGAACTTGGGCACGTAACTATCTCCCTAAGCCTTGGTTTTCTCACCTGCAAAATGGGGATCATAAGAAACCCTAGCCTGTGGTACTGACAGGAAGGGATGGTGCAGGTCAAGTCACCAAGCACAGCGCCTGGAGGGTCTCATCAGATCACTGATAAGGAGGCTGGATGTCTGTGCCTGCCCAGCCTCCCAGCTCACTTCCAGTAAGGCACCCCACTTTTCTCTGGGGGATCCCCCTCCTCCACTCTTAGTCTATCTAATTTGTGTCAATGGACTCTGTCCCTAACTTGACGGTATTTTGCCCCCTTACCAAAGTGACTGGTCCAGGGATGGGCATGTGACCCAAGCCTGTACTGGGAGTTTGTTGGAACCATTTCTATTGGGATCATTAGCTGTCAGACTACTGTAAACCTGGAGCTGTCAGTCCCGTCACGAGCAGAGATACTGCCTGGGAATGAAGTCAGGAAAGAAGAGAAAAAGACACCAGTGTCTCTGACAAATAGCTTGAGCTTCTGAATCAAACTGTACCTAAAGCCCTGTCTGTTTCAGAAGTAGAAGGCACTAAATTCAGCCTTCAGCTTCAGCCAGTCTGGGTTTTTGTTTGTTTGCTTTTATCACTTGCCACCGAAAGAATACTGCTTAATCTAACCTCCCTGCTCAAAAGCCCTGATGGCGCCTCTGTGCCCACAGAGAGAGCACAGCAACTCCGGGCTCGCGGCCCACCTGCCTTCCTTTTTGGCCCCAATCTGGCCCTCATCCCTTCCAGACCCAACTCTGACTGCTGCTCCCCAAACACACGGGGACTCGACCTGCAGATTCCACCCACCATCTCCTCCCTCTCTACCTGCCCAGTTCTACTCACACTCCAGACCCAGCTCAGGTGCCTCTGCTTCCCTGAAAACCTCTCCTACATGCTACCCCCCTACCCCCGAAGAGCCACTGCCATCCAGTGAGCTGGGTGCCATCCTGCTGCCACGCTTGATTATATCCCTCGGGCGAAGTCCACTAGTGTTTTTCTTTTGTCTCACTGGATCTTTTAGGAAAAGAACACCCTGGATTGACTTGGGACTTGACAAGTTCAAAATCTGCTCTTGAGTCACCCAGTGCATTTCCTGAACTTCAGGTCTCACTGGCCTGGTGCCTGCCCTCAGGGGGCATATACCTGGAACCAAACAATTTCCCATTTGTCTCAAATCCATGGTTGCAAAAACGACAATTTAAAAAATGTTACAGTCAAACTGAGAACAGTAGTTTTTACTCAATGTAATCACTGACCTTTATGCAGCCACTGCTATGTCATCATACATGGACATGCCCAAGTATAATGTTATTTAATCCTCACCTTGTGAAATGCTACCCTCATTTTGCTGAGGAGGAAACTGAGGCTCAGAGAGGCACAGGGGGCGGCCCAAGGAGTCACAGCAGCCAAAGGGGGAGCTGGGATCTGACCCTCCATCTTCCTGCTCCCACCCTGGCCTACCTCAGCCGCCCGTGAACACACTTGAGGATCAGTTTAGAAGGGGTTTAAAAATTCGCCGCTTAAAGCTCAGAACCAAGCTGGTTTCCTGGCTGCCCGGAGTGGGTGGCCGTCCATACCCACTGCGGCGTTGGGGGTCTCTGGCTTCACAATTCACACCTGGCCTCTGGCTCTGACGCGCCCGTTTTGCAGGCATGAGGTTTCAGATTGACCGTGTTTGCTGCCAGTGTGAGGGGAGGCCTGGTGGTTAGTCTTCTGGGAAGGTGTTTCAACACACAACCGCTTTGAACACGGTGACTTCCCCATGCGACCCTGCCACGGGGCAGTCCTGAAGCCTCTTGATGGCAGAGCAGAGGCCGCTGAGCCCGGCCAACGGGTCAGTAGCACCTTCTAACTTTGCAGGGAAATACGACTGATGGGCTTATTTAGAAAAGGCTTGTTCTCATCAAGCCCCCGGTTCATCCTCTGCAAAGAGGGGATGACGAGCTTCCAGGGGCTGTTGTGTGGCCAGAACGAGGCCAGGTGGAAAGTTACGGGCACACAGTAGGTGCTCACTAAGTGCTCTTTCTTTCTTGTCCTCACAGCCTAGAAGCCGGGCCACCTATCACCCAAACGCAGGCCCTGTCACTCCCTCACTGCCACCCCCCAGGCATCCTGACCTCTGAGCCTGGGCAGGGGCTCCAAGAACCCAGCACAGCCAGGTCAGTCCCACCATGTGCGGATCCTGAGCTGACCTGAGCCCCAGACTGGACCCCAGGGCATCTGCTCCCTCACTTCTCATTCCCCAGGCCAACTCCAAGACCTCGAAGTCTTCCTGGAAGCTGCCACCTCTTCCAGGAAGCCTTTGGGGAACCTGTCCGGATGTAAACTCTGACACTCCTCCTCTGGGCTCCCACAGGCCTTGGAGCTCACCCCTGCTCAGCTCTGATTGCCTGTGTCGTAACTTCCTCTTTTCCTGTCCCATTTCCCCCAGGGCACTGTCAACATCCCAGGACAGAAACAGCATGCGGCTCGCCACAGCCTGGCCCTGCAAGCCGGCCCGTCGCAGGGTTGGGGAATACTCCTGACATGCCAGGCATCCACGTGGAGAAGGCCAACATGAAAACAGTAGAGAGAAAGCAGCGTGAGGGTTGAAAAGTCCAAACCCATTAGATAAATTGAACTCCTGGATCCAGCCATTCCTGAAGCTAGTCACCCCTATACTTTTCAGTTCCATGAGCCAGAGGAGCCCCTTCAATGCATAAGCCTGTGTGTTTTGGATTTCTCTGTCACTTGCAACTAGAAGGTCCTCTACTATGAGGCTTGGCGAGGTGACCTGAAGCACCCAAGGTCACATATCCAAGAAAGCAGCAGAGTGAGACTCAACACCAAAGTCGGGGCTCTCAGCCTACTTCGGCAGCCTGACCACAGCCCAGCGTCCAGGCCCAGCACTCTGGGTGCAGCCGGGCCGTAGCCCTCTCACCTCCTAGAAGCAGGTGATGTCACGCTGATAGGGATTTCTGGGCGCTGGTTTGCTCATCCATCGAATGCGGCTAACGGCTCCTCCTTCACAGACTCTCAGTGAAGGTCAGAGGATGCCTCACGCTCGCCTGGCCCACATCGGGGGGGACTCGGAGTGAAGGCCACGGTGTGGACCCTCCTTCCCACCCTCACCTGGCGGACGGCCTGCAGATGCTGTGCTCAGCAGACCCCCGCCCCAGCTCGGGGGCCACATGGAGCTCCAGGCACACCCTGCCCACGCCTGGCCGGTCCTCCTGCCGTGGCAGTAGCCCCATTTCTGGGCAGGGGTCTTGAAGGCCGAGCTGCTCTGGCTCTCTGATGGTGTAGGTGAGGGTCCTGCATAGCCCAGGGGAGGGGCTCCAAACAGGATGAGGCCAGCAGGCCTCTGGGAGATGGGCCCAAGGCAGCTCCGTGGACTCCATGTCCCACCCAGGCCATGCCCCGGGGGAAAGGGTCACCTGGAAAGTATCCAGGCCCGAGGAAAGCTCTCCGAGGATGTGGGCTCTTCAAGGTGTGGCAGGGAAGGAACGCCCATCAAACCTGAATGTATCTGGTGACCACAAAGCAGTCTCTTTTCATGCTCGAGCAGGCGGAGCCTGACCTGGCCCCACAGGCACCCCACAGGGTGCAGAGCCGGGACCCCCCAGGGTTATGAGACCCTAATGTCTACACAGCCGCGGAGGGTCAGGAGGAGGGATGGTTGAGCATGAGGACCGAGTTTAGCGGAGCTAGGCTGAGGAGGGTCACGTTACAACTGGGACTTGGTCTGGGGACTTCCAGAAGTTTCAGGGGAGGGAGTGGCTGGGATGCCCTACATCCGTGCTCACAGCCCCGCTGCAGACACGGAGCTCAGCCCCGCTCGCCACGCTTCTGCTCAGAGCTCCAGGCACCCACGACCCTGCGCCCCTCGGGCCCGCTCTGCCCGCCACCTGCTCTCCAAATCAACTTCACGTCTACCTACTTCTTCTTGATCTTTTTAGCTTTGCTTCATCCTAAGCATTGATAACTGTGAACTCATGAATCTGGTATGCTAGCTGGCTTTGTTTCAAATAGGCCACGTGTACCTATGACAATAAATCACGTCCGCCCTGGGGCCCCTTCCCTGCTCTCCATCCTCCTCCCCTGACTTTTTATGTGGTTCGTTTGTCCCTTTTGGATCGCCAGACAACACAGTGCTCGGCACACAGTAGGTGCTCAATAAAAGTGGAATCCTTGAACTTATGGACAAGCGAGGTGCTGAGACTCCATGGCCTGTGCGCAGGCGAGGACAGGAGGCCTCGGGAGTGAAAGCAGCTTGTCCGAGGCACCAACACAAGCACCGGCCCCAGAGCCCCGCATGCCCTCGGGGTGGCCTTTGCCCGGCTGGACCAGCGTCCATCCACCTGGCCAGACCCCGCAGCTGTGCCCTGGAGCCCAGCAGAAGCAGCTCACTGCTAGAGATGCCGAGCTGGGGGCCGGAGCCCTGGGCTCTGAGCAGCCTGACCACTGGGGTCCTCCGTGACCCCTGGCCCTCTGGGCCATCAGGCAGCTCTATGGATGGGTCAGGGAAAGCCTTCGCTGACCCCAGCTCAGAGGGCAGCCTTGGAGCTCTCACTCCTGCCCCCAAGCCTCCCCCACCCCAGTCCCGGCTATTGGGGGCCCATGGGGCAGCAGCCCCTCCTCAGGACTGGAGTCCAACCCCTGCAAAGGGAGAGACAGACCCAGCAATGGGGTCATCATGGGATCCACTGGCCCCTGTCCCCTGCACTTCCTGCCCCGACAGAGGCTGCATGATGCACTGAGGGGCTGGGGGTAGCTCCAGGTTCAAACCCCAGCTCCCCTATGTACTCCGGCCGGGGGACGCCGCACGGACGCCCTCACGTTACCAGAGGCGACAGCCATTCTCCTTCCCAGTTGCTGTGAGGGTTAGAGGGGGAAGCAGGACACAGCGGGGAATCTCCCCGAGGGGCAGGTGGCCCAGGTCCCCAGCGCGCCAAAGGGGATTTCCCGAGGGACGGCACCAGCGCCACACTGAGCTGCTCGTTCTGCGTGTACAGAGCTGCCCACCCAGCCGGGACTGTCCCCGAGTCCCTCCCGCCCCGGGATCTGCAGAGCCTCATGGCTCCACGCTGGACCATTTCAGAAAGAAGGTGAAGCTGTCGGCGGGGCTGGGGCTGCCGAGGGGACACGCGCTGGGCCACTGTGGGGCTGGTGGGGGGAGAGCTGCCCGGGCAGTGTCCTCTGGGGACAAAGCTGACCCTGATGGACTGACAAACAGGAAGCCCAGGTCCCAGAGCCCGGGGAAGCCTCCTGCGCCCTCGGCCCAGCCTTCCTGTGCTCCAAGTGCGGGCTCCTCGGGCGAGGGAGTTGGGGGGATGCACCGACCACACTCTGGGGGCCTCTGGGG
Organism: Mesoplodon mirus; assembly: GCF_964341445.2. Taxonomy (NCBI): domain Eukaryota; kingdom Metazoa; phylum Chordata; class Mammalia; order Artiodactyla; family Ziphiidae; genus Mesoplodon; species Mesoplodon mirus. The sequence continues at coordinate 2,677,238 of NC_138988.1, forward strand.
CCTCAGTTCACTTGGCTGTGAAGTGGGCCTGGGCCAGAGTCCCTCTTTCTCGGGCGGGGGTGGGTGGGCGTGGGGCCGCAGGCAGAGAACCAACCGGCCCAGGTGGGCTGAGGGGCCCTGGCCGTCCTCCCTCCAGGGCGTGGGGTGGGTGTAACCCCCAGGGGAGCGAGCGGACTTCCCTCCTGCAGCCGTGGCCGCCCTTCCAGGCAGCTGTGGGGAAACACCTGGGGCTCCTGGGCCAGCCGGGCCACACCATCCAGGCAGTGAGAAGGCACAAAAGACAGTTCCAAGGAACAGCCAAAATCCCAACGAACGTGCCAGAGACCCTCACCCCAGCCGCTGTCCCGAATGCTGGCGGCCCCTCGCAGGTCACCCAGGTGGTCAAGCCCCTCTCCCTGCTCCTGGGCGGGCGGTGGGTACTCACAGTGTCACCACGGAGAGGGCGGCGGTCTTCCTGGAGCCCCGGCACCCTGCCTGCCTCCGTGGCCCCTCAGGACCAGCTGTGGGCCCTCCCCCCACAGGGCCTGACCGACTTCCTCCCTGCTCAGCCGGCGTCCAGGAAACCACGCCCCGGGCACCCTGGGGCCCCCGCCCACCCCCGACAGGGCCCGGACACTGCCCACTGGGCTCCTTCAAGGTCTGGCCCGTCCAAGGGGCCCCAGACCAGGCACGCCCCAGGGGCTCTGCTCAATAAATAATACAGCTTCCTGCCTGGCCGGTCTCTCGTGGCCGATCGCGTTTCGGGGCCACTCGAGTTTCGTCGAGGCTGCTTTGTTCAGAGCGCCGGCCCGGCTGGGTCTCTGGCCACACGGAGCTAACACTCTCACTGTGGGCCAGCCTGAGCAGGCAGGACAAAGGCGTATGACAGGTGGCCCTGGAGGACACTACCCTACTTACTCTGAAAGCTGCTTCAGCCCACAGGGGATCGGGGATGGCAGGCGTGGGGCGGGCAGCCAGCCTTCCTTGTGGCCAGGCGGGTCTCTGAGGCCTCCACACGTTCCACTCCCCATGCCCACACCAGTGGGGTCACCTGGAGAGTCCCTGGCCACTCCCCACCACTGCCAGGCCCATCCCCCATTCCTGGAGGCCCTGCCCAGGCCCCTCCTCCAGGAAGCCTTCCCCACTGTGGGAGGGATCACCGCCACCTTCTGCCAGTCTGTCTCCTTGGGGTATCCATTGTCATCTCTCTCCTGACTGGTCTCTCCAGCCCCGCCAGCCCACACCCTGTCCCCTCCACCGTCTCATTTCCTCGCAGCAGTGACTGTTTTAAAACAGAAAGCACGTCATGTCATTATCCTGCTTCAAACCCTGCCCTCTCTTCCAACCTCAGTCAGCTCTCAAGTCCTCAAAAGAATGTGGTCCTGGACCCGGGGGCGGCGCATTCCTTCCCTCCCTGACCCTTGTCTCTAACGTTAGGCCTCTGGGTCTTTGCACCCGCTGTGCTCGCTGCTGGAACGTTAGTTCTCCCCCCAGCTCTGCACAAGCTCACTCCTTCCTGCCGCACTCAACTCAAGGCCACCCCCTCACACAGGCCTTTCTTTTCTTCGTCTTGTTTTAAAACAGTTTCATCGAGATACAATTTATATTCCATAAAATTCACCCATTTAAAGTGTGCAATTCACGGGACTTCCCCGGCGGTCTGGAGGTCCGATGGTTAGCGCTCCGCACTTCCACTGTGGGGGGCACGGGTTCGATCCCTGGTCGGGGAACTAGGATCCCGCATGCCTTGCAGCACAGCCAAAAAAATAAAGGATATAAAAATAAAGTGTGCACTTCAATGGTTTCAGTATATTTAGAGTGGTGCAAACATCACCACCATCTAAGTCTGGAATATTTTCATCATCCCAGAAAGAAACACCCATTAAGCAGTCCCTCTCAGCCCCGCCCCAGCCTGGACAACCACTAGTCTATCCCTGTGTCTGTGGACTTGCCTCTTGTGGGCGTTTGTGTAAGTGGAACCACACACTCTGCGGCCTTTCCTGACTGGTTCACGCCGCTTAGCCTGGTGTTCTCAAGGTTTGTCCGTGTCAGAGCGTGTACCAGCACGTCACTCCTTTTCACGGCTGCATAACACCCCGTTGCACGGAGGGACCCACTCATCCACTGAAGGACACTGGGAGAGGCCGTTCTGGACCACCCAGGTCACGTGGCGCCTCCCGCCCCTTCGCTCTATCACGCCTCCCAGTTTAACCCTCTTCCCTGAATCCCTGTCTGAAGACCGCTTCAACTATTTCTTTTACTGTTTGTCTCCCGACCGAACCTCAGCCCTGTGAGACAGACCTTGGCCGTCCACGTACTCACTGCCGGATCCCCAGGGCCCGGCACACAGTAGGCACTCAGCCTTTCCCACGCCTGCTGGGGTTGCTTGGCCCCCGCCATCTCCCTGCCCGGCTCTCTGAGGGCAAGCGTGCTCCCACCAAGAATGGTTTCCCCTGTGACCCCGAGAGGGAACTAATAACGCCAGGCCCGGAGCCCCAGGCTCCTCCTCTGCCCTGGGGATGGTGCCCCTCCCAGGTGGATGTGAGAAAGCAGCGTGGCTGCACAGAGGCGATGGAGCAGCATGTGATCGGGGGGGCAGGCCTGCAGGGCTGAGGCTCAGGGAGGTCCACATATGAGAGGGGAGAGTAGCTGCCAGAAGAATCCACGTGAGCTTTGGGCAGCGCGCAGAGCAAGGAGGCGGCAGCTCCTCTGCCCTGCCTGGGATCTCCTGCCCCGGCTGCACTCGGCTCTGGTGCCAAGGGAGGGACCAGGAGAGCCTGGCGTGTGTCCACAGGAGAAGGTGAGGAGGAGACTGGAGACCCCGTCCCCAGCCTCAGGGAGTCCTGGCCACTGCAGGCTGTGTCAGGACAGGGGCGGAGGTGGGCTGGGGGCCTGAGCACAGGGCCAGCACCCCCAACCCAGAGTGGGGGGTGGCATCACAGGAAGAGAAGTGCCAGCTCCAAGTGGGAAAGGATCTCCACGCCCGAGAGCTGGCCAGGCTGGGAGGCAGCGAGCTTCCCGCCCCAGGAGGTGTGCACGCAGGCTGCCCGCTGAGGGGCATCAGATGGCTAATTGTCCGGGAAGCTCCCTGGGAGCTCCCGGAGCTTGGCTGCCAGCTGCTCCCCAGCCCTCCTCCCCAGATTCACCACAGTGGGGGAGGGGCCGGGGGCAGGGTCTGCATCCCACCTGGGCCGCCCCACCCCCCTGGCAGCTCAAATGCCCTTCTGGCCCCCAGGGCACAAAGCAACCTCTCGTTCCCCAAATAATGCCAGGTGCACCAGTGATTTTCAGGCCTGAGCCCAGAGGCTGAGGGTTACCTGCAGCGCAGAGGCGAGGCTGTAACAGACAGGGCCCCACCCCGGAGGTGGGCGCTCAGACACGGGCCGGGCCGCACGTGGCACCCACCCTGCAGGCAGGCCCACAGGCATCGACTCAGTTAATTTCAGAACCACCCTAAAAGTCACTCACGTGGTAGCAAGGGCTGAGCTGCTTCCAAACTCAGGGCAGCCTGACTGCCAAGCCTGACCTCCCCCGCACCCCATCACCGTCCTCCGGACGCAGACGACACTCAGAGGGAAGGCAGGGGACGGGGTCAGTGGTGCCGAGCCGACAGAACCCCCTTAGGATCTCCCCAAGAAGCCCGCCCAGCTGGCACCGCTCCCCTCACTCTACAGGCGAAGAAACGGGTCCGAGAGTTTCAGCATCTGGCCCGTGACTGCACATCTTACAACCTACCGCTGCTGGCTGGGACGCCATGTGCCCAGCTCCCGGGAGATCTGTCCAGGAGACGCCCTGAGCCCAGGGGTCCCCTCTCAGGGACCTCAGGCCAAGTCCCAGGGATCCTGCCACTGGCTTCTTGGCTGCAGCCACCGGGGCCCTGGGCAGAGGGCCAGGGCGGGCCAGCCAGCGGCCTGTTCCCCACTCACCTCGCGCTTTTCCAGACGTGAGCGGCCCAGCCAGGGCGACCGGCACACGCGGAAGGGAATCTGAAGACGCAAGTGGAAAACTATGCGCTGTCCGATCACAACCCTCCAATTTGTCCCTGTGGCCGCCGCCAGCCCCGCCTGGGGCCGCAGACCTGCTGACTCAGGTCTCCCACCCACCTCCGGCAGCCAAGGGGGCTGGGATCCCGCCGAGGGCCTGCTCCAGCTGTCTGTCTGTCTGTCTCTCAGGGAGTGGCCTTCGCCTTCTTGGGGGCCCTCCAACAAAATGGGGTGGGGGGTGCATAGAGCAGGGTGTGTGTGCTGAAGCCTGGAGCCCACCCCGTGCATCCCACACCAGGACCATCCTCCTTGCTACCCACACAGCGCCCTGTACTTGTAGGCACTAAATGGGGGTTTGGGGAGAACCCAGGGCCGATTACAGTGCCCTCACCCACCCCAAGCCGGTCCTCTGTCATTGACGGCCAGGCGGCCACCCTGCCAGTGTGCACGCTGGCTCTGCACTGCAGGCCTACCTGTCGCTTCTGTACGTCCAGCAGTGCCCACAAACACCGAGTGGGCACTGACCTCGAGCCCCGCAAGCCCTCGAGTGGCTGTGCAATTACTCCCACCCTGAAGATGAGGAAACTGAGGCCTGGAGAGGCCAGCCTGCAGGGCTCCATGAGGCTGGGCTGCTCCTCCTCAGAGCTGGTGAGCCCCTGGCAGAGCATGGCAGGGCCTCCCAGGCCTGGGCCCACTGCATCCTGTAAACAACCCTTGAGGTTTCCAGGGTGCCAATCCCCAGAAACCACAGGAAAGAACAAGACGCAGGAAAATCCTGCTGCGGTTACAGGGAAAGGCACCCAGGGACTCACCCCCTGCTTGGCCTAGCCTCCAAGGTACCCGCCTGAGGAGGTCTGTCCCAGGGTTTGAGGAGGGACAAGCGGCTGCTGACTCACTCCAGGGGTGACCTTTCCGCTCCATTCCTACAGCCAGCCTGCATCCCCACCCAAGAAAAAGCCTCAGCCCTTACTGTCTGCCCTGTTTCCCTAAAGCCAGGCCCAAGGCCTGTCCCTGCAATGCCTCTCACCCACCCATCTACCCAGGATGAGGCCCAGGGTCCCAAACACTCTCCCCCAGCAGCAGAGACAACTGTGGTCCTGGAAATGATAGTTTCTTGTCACCGTGAGAGTGACCTGGGTGTCTGGGTTCCCCTTTTCCCTTTGGCTGCTAGGAAGCTCAGCAATTTTCATCTCAACAAAAGGACCTCAGGACCCTGCATATCTCTGTTCTGTTCTTTTTTTTTTTTTTCTGCTAGGTCATGACACCCTGTTCTAAATTGTGTTTTTCCTAATCCTGATGTTTTATTATTTATTTTATTGTAGGTATTTCATGTAAGTGGTCACAAATATTTTGGGAAGGAAAGAAGGAAGGAAGGAAGCAAGGGAAAATTTATACAGTTTACATACCAGGTGATGAGGGTGGGAAGAAAGCGGGGGGGGGGGGGTCTTCCAATCCCTTATCCTTCCTAAAACCTCCCCTTGAAGTAAAAAACATGCCCGAAGGAAGGTGTTATCCAAATAGGCGGGGCCTCTAAGCCCTTCCCAACCCCTGGACAGATGTGGAGCCCAGCCTTGTCTGAGATCACACAGGATCCATTGGTTGCTGCTACTGGCTCTGAATGCTTTCAGCAGCTGCAGAGGCTGGAGCCAACCCGGGGGTGGGGCTGGGACTGGTGTTGTCGGGGGCAGGGGCGGGGGGAAGTGCCCCCTCTCCAGGGGCGGAGCTCTGCGCTACCTCCTTCTCCACCCCCACTGCACCTGGTTCCGGGCACCCCCCAGCTCACGGAGGGGGAAGTCCGCAGCCACCTCTTACCCAACGCTGGCCGCATGCCAGGCTCCGCCCTCTGTTCCCTCACTTAATCCTCCCTTTGAGCCTCCAAGGAGCTGCAGGTGGGAAACTCTGGCCCGAGAGGTGAAGCCACTTCACCCTCAAAAGCCAGTGACCCTGGGCTGCCTGGTGCCCAAGTCCGGGCTCAGCGACTGCGTGGACAACAGTGTGAAACAGTCCTGCCCGCGTTCTGAGCCCATCTCACCGAGGGGGGACAGTAAGGGAGGCTGGGGACAGGCCCAGGTCACTCAGATGTGCCCGAGGCTGGTGTGCTCTGTGATAAACACAGTTCCCGTGCACGCTGGGGAGACTGCCAGCCACACCGAACCTGCCAGGCATCCTCCGGGGCACCTGGGCACCCGGACCCTTGGCCCACTGTCCCGCTCCCTCCCCATCAGAGGCTCAGAGGAGAGCGCCAGGGTGGCCTTTCGTGCCTCCTTCCCTGCTCTCCCAGGGCGGGCTACCCTGGACCTCGCAGAGCCAATGCAACGGGCCAGCCCAGTGCCCGCTGGGGGACAGCCGGGCACGGCTGCATACACACACGCGCCCCCCGGTACCTGAGGGTCCTCACGGAGATGCAGTACTTCCACATGAGGCTCCACACGGCGCTGCCACCGCCCTTCATGACTGTCTAGAGGGGAGCGGGCGGCCGAGGGCCCACGGGGCTGCCCTCCGGCCCTGGTCCGCTCTGGTCAGGGGGCTGGCTCTCAGGTCGCTTCCTTCTTCATGGTGGGAAGAAGAAAGAAAAGGCCCAGAGCCTGAGGAGGAGGAGGCGCTGGCTCCACAGGCCACCGCAGGTCCCAGCCGCCGGCCCTGCAGTCCGCGGGCAGCTGCTCCAGACCCTCCTGGCTGAGCGGCCCTTGTGCACCAGACCCCGTGGCTCCTGCACAACCTTCGCCGGCTTCCTGCCAGGGGACGGCGGTGGCCCGGGGCCAGGGGAGCAGTGAGTCACTCAGGGCCAGCTGGGTGAGGGGCGTCCGCCTGGAGCCCAGGGTCTGGTCCTGCGTCCAGAGGCCGGCCTGGGACTGGGATGGGAGAGGCTGAGCCCGAGGAGGGAGGTGGGCGGGGAGGCGAGGGCGGGCCCACATCCTCCCTCATCTCCCCAGAGGCCTAAACCCAACACCCGCCCGCTGCAGCCCTGCCCACCGAAGCTCTGGCCAGGACGCGGAGAGGGGCTGTCCGCTTCCTGGGAGAGCGCCAGCCCTCGAGGATCTCCGTCTGGTGGGGGAGATGAGGGTTTCCAGCCGTGGCCAGGCCACCTCCCTGCTGGGTGATGAGCCTGGGGGTGGCTTGCCCCTCCTTGGCCTCAATTACCTCCACCCCACCCACCCCCGACCTCGGCCTCATGGAGCCCTGAGCACTGGTCCAGAACTGACTATCCAATTCTCCCAACTGCTTTCCGAGGTGCATTTGATCATCAGCTCCGTTTTACACGTGAGGAAAGTGAGCCACAGACAGAGGCGGTCAGTCACCCAGGCCGCAGACCTAGGAGGCGGCGGAGGCGGGATGTGAGCCGTGCGACGGGTTCTCGGAGCCCGCGCTGGAGCAGCCAGTGCACTCCAGCTCCTTCGTGCACAGGTGGGGCAGGAGGAGGGTCAGAGGGCTGGGCCCCTCTCAGCAGTTGTGGGGTCTGGGCCTGAGCCGGGTTTGGGGCATTTCCAGGCAGGGCCCCAGCTGGAGCCTCTGCCCTTGCCCCCTGCCAGCTGCTCCCGGGCCCAGCCCAGGGCAGGCAGCTGGGGCTTCCCAGGCGAAGCCCCTGGGGACAATGACTCATAGCTCAAGGCCAGTGCTCACAGAACCCACTTCTCCCAACCCACAGCCCCCAGGAAGTCCTCCAGAAGGCAGGTGGGCCCAGACCCCGGCACCCTGCAGCCCCAGGCGTCACACCCAGTTGCCAGGGCCATCATGTCCACTGGCCGTCAGGGCCCCCACTTCATCCACGAGGAAACCGAGGCTCAGAGAGGGGCATCACCTGCCCACAGTCAGGGAGGATGGAGCTGGGCCTGACCGGGTCTCCGGGTCAAAGCCTTGTTCCACCCCTGGGCCCCCTGCCCTGGCCTGTGCAGGATGGGACCTCTGTTGTGGATTCCAGCCCGCTTCCCACAGTGAGGACAGCAGCTGGACGCTTGTCTCTCCCCCAGGCCAGGAAAGAACTTTTTATCTGAAAGGAAGATAGGCTTCTACAAAGGCCATGGCCTCCCTGGGGGCCTCGTGAACCCAAATTCTCACTCTTTGTTATCAGACACCACCACAGTAGGCTCCTACCTGCCACAGGACCTCCTCCACAGCACTCTGGGGAAGTGGCTGCCCATCCTCAGCTTGAACACCCTTGAATACCCCCAGTGACAGGAACCTCACTACCTCTCAAAGTTGCACATTCCATCATGGGCCTCCACTGACCTAGGGAAACTCTCCCTTGGATAGAGCCTCCCTGTCACTTTTCAGACTGGCTTTACTTCCTGTGCCACACAGAGCAAGATCTCCCTTCAAAGGTCTATCAGGTCTGTCCTCCTACTAGTGGAAGTTTCCTCAACATCTTTTGTGGGTGGGGGCAGCCTCTTTTTACACATCTCTACCCACCCCTATATTCACACATCCATTCACCCACCCACCTGTTTAACTAACCGTCCATGGACCCATTCATCCATTCACATGTCCACACACATCTCCCTCCCTCTGTTCCAGTCATCCATCCATGTATCCTCTTATCCAACCTCCCCATCGATCCGTCCATCCTCTCAGCCATCCACCGCCTCACTCACCCCCCCGGCCTGGGCCCGTCCCCACAAGGTCACGAGGTGTTAACAGGTGGTGGCAGCAAGCTCTTCCTCCTCCTGTCGTCCTGAACCCTCCTCCCTGCCAGCCCTCGCCTCTTGCTTGATCCCCAGGTTTCCATCCATCATCTGTCATGTCCCTGGCAAACTGGAGCCCTCTCTGTCTCTGCCCCATGCCTTGTGTGGCCCCCAGCCTCTGATTTCCCATGTCTCATGTCTCTGGGGCAGACCCCCTGGTCCTGGGCTCAGCATGGACGCCCAGCTGGAGGCGTATTTGTCACAGGCTTGCTCTGTGCCAGACATCAGTCACGACAGGCAGCCGGCAGAGGGGACTACATGGCACTTTTGCCCTGGAGGTGATCTTAGAGAGGGCCATTTTTAGGACCAGAGGCCCAAGACCCTTGCGGGGGCCTCCTTCAAGTCCCTCTCGTCCTGGAGGACACACCTCTCCCATCACCAAAAGCTCTGGAGGTCCTGGGCCCCACTGTTCATTCCTCCTCTTGGCTGTGTCCCCCTGGTCCATCTCCTTTCCAACAGCACCGAGTTAGGGCTTCCCTCCCTCCACTTTACAGATGGGGAAACTGAGGCCAGGGGAGGAGCATGGCTTTCTCAGCTCCCAGAGAGTCATTTTCTCCTCAGAAGGCTGCTCCTTGGTGAGGATGGGCTGGGGAGACTGTGTGAGGGTTTAGGAATCCCTTGGGGCACAAGAGGAGCTCACTCCACGGGCCCACCCAGCAGGGGCCAATCCAGGCGCCATCACCCACGCTCTCCTTCACCGGTGGCCCTTGACGATCTGCCTTTTGAACCCCTGGCAGCCCCACTCCATGGCCATCACTCTGGTCCAGCCTCGAACCTCAGCTGCACGTGGCCCTGCACTGGCCTGATACCGGCCCCAGGGCTGATGGCAGTGGAGGCTGTCACATGGCAGAGGGCCCTGTGAGGTGGCCTAGGGGTGTACAGGGGCTGCCCCACCGATTCCACACTGTGCCTGTCATGTCCTCTCTCTGCTTCCTCCATCCCCGAGGGGTGGGTGTCATTATCCCCATTTTATGGATGAGGACACTAAGGCTCCAAGCGCTCCGAGGTTTCCTGAATGCCGACGGTGGCTTGTCCTCGAGAACGGGGGCAGACTCCTGGTTCATCTCTGATGCCCTTGTCCCCACACTCATCGTCCGCTGAGCCTCAGTTTGTTCCTCTGCGCAATGGGACAAGCATCCCTCCCCTCCTGGCTGTGGTGACAGATAAGTGCTACCAGGCCACAGAACCGTGTGACCCTGGGTGCACGAGACTTAACCTCTCAGGGCCATCTCCTGCAGGACCGGTGAGCTCCCGTCGGCATCATGTCGAGAGCCCCTGGCACCGCTGGGCATGTGTGAGGTCCCTCCTCCCCGACCCCGCAGGACACGGGGCCACAGCAGCAGGCGGGGGAAGGGCAGGGAAACCTTCACACCCTCCGCTGGTCCCTGTCCCAGCCTCACGGCCAAAGCCAGACTCTGCGGAGAGCTGCCCAGGCCTCCACCCTCGGCCCAGTGACTCACATGGCCCACTGGGGGTGAGGTCACTGCCTCCCAGGCAGAGAAAAGGACACACCTGTTCCCTGAGAGACGCCAACGCCACGGTGCACTTGGCCTGCGAGGGCTTCTGCTCACTTGAGGAAGGCAGCAGCCCGGCGGGGTTGGGGGCGGTGGGTGAGGACCCGGCTGGAGGACGGGGGCTGGGGGCGTGGCCCGCCTCTGCGGGCCAAGTGAGTGTCTGCGAACCTCAGTCCAGCCTCCAGGCTCAGTGGGCTTTGTCCCCTCTGCTGGCCTGGTGAGGGGTGTCCGTGGTCTTAGGGCTCTGAACACCCACCCAACTCCCACCTCTGACTTAAGGGGCTACTCCATGTCGGCCCGTCTCATCCAGCAAATGGGCACCCCCAACCCACTCCCTGGCGGTGAGCTGGGGGTAATGGGGTCTCTGAGGCCAGACATCGGCCCCCTCCCCCTGGCTGGGTCCATGTGCAGCCTCTGCAGGCTCACCCTGCCTTCCACCAGTCCCGTCCCTCCCCGACCCCCTCATCCACCATAAGGGTCCTTCCAGCACCCAGCACCCTCCCCACTGCTGACCCCGCCAGGCAGACAAGGCCCTTTCCCATCTGCCACCTACACTCCACTCTGCTCTGGGCCATGGACTGCATCCCCAGGCACCCCGTTTCCGGTGGGTGTGGCGGAGGAGCTCACTGCCCCACCCCCTCCTGTCCTGCGCCCTCTGCAGCCGCAGTGCCTGGCGCGTGGGCTCCGCACAGGGCTCTCTCTGGGTTCTCGTAAAGGCTCCCTCGCCCGCTCTCAGGCCCAGGGAAGGCCCCCCTCCACCGTTGCCAGCCCAGGTGCTACACCTTCCCCTTAACCCTTAACCCCGCCCCTGCGCACAGACCCCCTTGGCCAGCGCGGCCCACCAACTCCTAGTGGACCCGCCGTTTCTGCCAGGACCCCGTACACTGCCCTTCAAGGCGCAACTCAAAGGCCACCGCCTCCAGGAAGCAATCGTCTGCTTGTTCCTTCATCCATTCCACATGTACTGATCGCCAGACGCCACGTGAGGACTCGGTGAGGAAGATGGGGAGCCTAGGAGGGCGGACGCTCTGGTGGGCAGGACGACTAGCACCAAGTGAGCCAGTAAATAAAGGTGACTTCGGCAGCGATCGGGGCCTCAGGAAGAGGAACAAGGCAGAGTTTCTTTCCATGAGCTCACCCTGGTCCCCCTCTCCCGCCCACACGCCCCCCTTTCGCTGGCCCAGGCTGCAGCCTTTCTCACCCCGCAGTACCCATGTCTGTCCCGCTGCCTCTGCTCTGAGAGCCTGGGGCGGGGCGGGGAGAACACGGTGACTCAGCTCTCTGCAAATCATCCGAATCAGCCTCACGACAGCCTAAGTAGTAGCAGTCCTTACCATGTCCGTTTTCCACAAACTCACAAACCGCGGTTCCAACACCTTGCCTGGGATGATACCCAAACCCCGCGCTGCCTGCCTGACCCCACAGCCGAGCTCTTTCTCCTGCTTCAGCCTGAAAGCGAAGTGCATCACCGCCAGCTATATTTGCAGACCCTTCCAATGGTGCACAGAGCGGGGCCCAGCACGAGGCCGGTGCTGGACCTCCCGTCAAGTGGGCTGAGCATCAAAGACCGTAATCGTCCTGCTCCTTAAGCAGCGAGTGCCTTGTGGGGAGGGGGCCCCGGATGCCTCTATTTTCCAGATGGGAAAATGGAGGCCCAAGGCAGCTAAGAGCGTTCGGTCACATGGGATCCTGAGTTCCACCTTCTCCTCTCAGGCCCAGGAGGCCACTCAGGGGGCAGGTGTGGGGCAGAAGCCAGAGAAGAGTTTCACCAGGTCCATCGTAGGGGGCACGGGGGCCAGCGGCCAAGCCCCCGCCTGGGCACGCAGGGCCTCACCCTGCTTGCCAAGCCGAGGGGAGGCTGGAGGCTGGAGGGTGGAGAGGGGGCAAGGAGAGAGCAAGGACCAGGGAGCAGCTGCTGCGTGGACCCAGGTGGTGGCCCAGGAGGTGGGGACAAGCGATTGGATTCGAGAACCACTCACCAAGCAGAGCCAGCAGGGGCTGCTGATGGATATGACAGGGGGAGGGGGAAAGAGGCATGGAGGGTGATGCCTGGGATTCTGGTCTGAACTACTGGGCGGACGGAGGTTCCACTGGTGGCAATGGGCACACGGGGAGCAGGTATGGGGGGTGATCGGGTGGGACAAAGTGGTCAGGACGACAAGTGGTCTAAGGGGAAAACTGCTGCTCTGTAGGAATGAAGGCTCTGGATTTTCAGAAGTCAGAAATCCAGGTTTTTTTCATAAAGGCTCCTGGGTTTTAGATGTTTGCGATAAATTCAAATTTAAAATGCCATGTGGGCGAATCCCGTGCACACCCAATAAAGTACACCTGCAGGTATCTGGCCCTCAGGCTACCTCTTGTACCCTTTGCTCCTTCTCCCCCGTCAAGATTCACTGAGCTGCCACTTCCTCCAGGAAGCTGCCTGCGACGACTGCAGCCCTACAGGTGCTTGTGCCTCCTCACAGCACTGAAACCACCAGATGGCAGTGATGTGAGGGCGGGTGTGGGTTTGCTTACCAACTTCTCACGCCCGCAGGAGACACTCTGGCCGAGAGGAGAGGCGTTATTGAATGAGCACCTACTGAATGAATGAGTATCTCTCTCCCTTGATCCTCCCACCTTTCATTTTGCAGATGAGGAAACTGAGGTCCAGAGAAGGGAGGTGACCTGTCCACGGTGGGCTCTGGGGCCAGCGCCTGCTTACTGTCCAGGCTGTTTGTCAGCTGCCCCCGAGACTGGGCGAGCAGGAAGTATGAAGATGATTGCACAATCTTACTACGTTTTGCCACCTGAGGGAAAAACAGGTTCCTGGGCAGCTCCTGAGTGTCCAGGGAGGGTAGGCAGCCCATTCCAGGGCGACGGTGGCCACCCACTGGGGTCAGGGCAGAGCCAGACCCCTAGGACTGAACATCGCTGTGGGTGGCCTGGCTGTGGACAGAGGGACCCCCCGAGGGCAGGGTCTGACATCAGGAGTCAGTTACAGTGACAGCCAGCCCTCCTGGGCTCTCTTCTGAGAGTTCCGACCCACTTCCCTTTTGGCCCTGGGAGGGCAGACCGTGCCAGGGACCTTCAGGGTCTGTGCTCAGATCTGCCATGTAGAGAAATCAGATGACGGAGGCGATGGAGGCCCGCCCAGTTTCCAGCACTGGAAATGGAGAAACGGAGTCTCCGAGGTGTGCAGTGACCTCCCTAAGGTCACACGGCCTGGGGGCAGCAGATCTGGGGTCCCGACTCCGAGTCCTGTATCCTTTCCAGGCTGCTGAGCTGCACTGGCCCTGGGGTCTTTACAAGCCACCCTCCACACCCTCCTCCCCCACCTCAGAGTCCTCATCCACAAAACAGGGAGAGAAGCAGAAGCCGCCCCCACGGGGCTCTGTGCACATCAGCACCCCTGAGGGCCGATGCCGTGTGAACGGGCTCGTGGTGTGTGGTGCTGTGTGCAGGCTCGTGACTACAGAGCCACACTCTTCTTAGCTTCTGGTCTCTGAATGGTCTGGGTGCGGCAACCTTTCCAACCTCCAAGGAGACACATCTCACTTTCATCCAAGAGAAATAATACCTAGTGGTTACTGGGTGCTCACTGGGGCCAGTGCCCTCTGCGTGATGAACTCAGCGAATGCTTAGGTTCATCCTATAAGGCAGCTTCTATTATTATCTGCAGGGCGTGGAAACCAAGGCACAGGCAGGTTTACAGACATGCCCAGGGTGACACAAATAGGAAATGGGAGAGCAAGGATTTGAACCAATTCCGCTCCCAAGCACCCACTATAAGCACCATGCGACACGGCTGTCCTAGTACGGCATGGAAGTCCTTCTCAAGGTCTAACCTGAATCCCCTTTGCTGTAGGCTGTGCCCTTCCCTAGCTCCCAGCTCCCTGGGTTCTGGCATGCGGGTCAGGTTACCCCAAACAGGAACCCTCCCCTTGACTGTGTGTGCGTGTGCGTGTGTGTGTGCGCATGTGCATGTGTGTGTGTGTGTGTGTGTGGACAGAGGCCTGGTGAGGACCGCCCCACCCCGGGCCAGGACCTCACCTCCTCACTTGCTTCCCTGCATCCTGTTTCCCAGCGCCCAGCCCCGTCGGGGCGAGGCCCTGCCTGAATCTTCTCCGTCGCTGTCTCCACGCACAGGCAGCTCCCAAGGCCCTCTCTGTGGACGTTATGGCATGTAATACTATTTAATGTTTTCCTTTAAGGTCAACTGGTTTAAAAAGCTGTACCCGAGTCTGATCAAGCTTCTAGGTCTAACTCCCAGGTTGAAGGAACTACAGCAGACAGAGGAACAGGCTGACGGACGGGCAAAGCCACGGCATCTGGTGCAGGCATGTGGCTCACGGCGGGACTTTGAGCCAAGGGACTTTAAACCGGCTTCCAACTAGGTTCAAATTTGCAAGAATAAAAAGTTAAAAACAATGCACAAAACGCCAAATGCACTGGCTTTCGCCCCTGAGTATGGTTATTTTAAAAGGAAACTTTAGATCACTCCCCTACGTGGAAAACTAGTATCACTTGCTGTAAGTAGAAGGTTACCATGAAAACAAGACAGCGCGATCCGATTTCAGGAGGATTCTGTGTCCTGCCAAGGGTGCCTTGCAAACCTGCCCGCCTCTGTTCCGAGAAGCCCTGGGCGAGAGGTGAGCACCTGCACTCTCATCCTGGGCCCCCCGGAGACACTGGGCCGCAGGTAGGTCCCCAAAACACCTTTTCTCACATTCCGCTTTTCATGCATCAGGGAGGGAGGGGTGGTGAGTGTCGGAGCAGAGTCCCCTCCTCCCCGACCCCCGGCAGCCGCAGTCTCTGCAGCAGAGAGGGGCTCAGTGGGGACTCAGCCTCGGTGGCAGCCTGGGCCTTTCTGAGTCACACAATCCACAAGCTCAGAGCTGGGGCAGAGCTGAAGAAACTGAGTCCCAGGTGGGGCAGGCACTGCCCAAGGTCACACGGAAAGTCTGGGGGTGGGGAACCAGGAACGACAAAACTCCAGGTTTTCTGACCTTCAGCCACATGATCGTCGAACCTTGTTCACAGGTATTCACTGAGCACCGACTGCGTGCGAGGCACAGAGGATGGGGGGCAGGGGTGAACAGGACAAAGTCCCAGAGAGCTGCCACTTAGAGGCGGGGGACAGAGGACAAAAGCTAAGCAAACGAATGAGATCATTTCCGATGCTGGTGAGGAGGATAGAGAAACCAAGCTGGAGGGCGTGAACCATGGCAGTCGGGGAGGTGGAGGCGGAGATGCCACTCAGGCTGAGGCCCGAAGAGCCGAGAAGGAGGGACGGGGAGACCTGGGGCCAGGGCGCGCCAGAGAAGCAAGAGCCTGAGCACAGGCAACCAGCCCTCAGCAAGTCCTGACTCTTTTTTTTCAAACTTTGTATTTTGAGTTAATTTCAGACTTACAGAAAAGTTGCAAGAAGCCTACAAAGAATTCCGTACACCCTTTGCCCAGATTCTCCCCATGTTAACAGTGTATCCTGTTTATTGTACCTCTTCTCGCCATATGTGTGTGTGCGCGCGCACACACACACACACACACACACACACGCTTGCGATCGGAATTCTCTGAGCGTTAAGTCGCCCCCCTCGAGTCCCTGCTACGTTGACATGTTCCCTGAAAACAAGGACGTTCTCTGACATAACCGAAGGACAGTTCTCACAGTCAGGACATTCACACTGGTTCAATACTGCTATCTTATCCTCAGATCTTATTCAGAGTTGCCAGCTGACCTAGCGTCCTCCACGGAGAACAGTCCCTGATCTTAAGCCTCCTGTGCAAACATGCAGAGGGAACTGCGTTCCCAGAACAGCCTTCAAGGAGAGCACGAGTCTGGCCCTTCGGGGGTGGACCATTCAGCCCACGGGCTGGCTCGCTCAGGGCCTGTGTGTTGGAGCCTGAAGCCAAGGGGAAATGAGCACCGTATACACACCTACCAAGATAGCCTCTGTATTTCTGACCCAAGGGAAAAAGTTAATAAACCTTTAAAATGGAAAAAATAATTATAAAAGGAGCCCACATTACTCGATCTCTTCGCATGTTACTGTCAGCCCTCATAACCCACCCTGCAGGGCACAGAAGGTTGCAGCCCCTTGAAATGACCGTCCCCGCCGCACAATAACGCAGGGTTGTAAAACAAATCACAGCCTGTCTTTATGTGCAGTTTCGACGTTTTGTTGGTTGCTTGATCGCTGAATTTTGGGGGGCCAACTTAAATTCCGCACCCAGGCTGAATGCCTCACTTGCCTCACCCGGATCCCAGCCCTGCCCACCCCACGCCACACACATGGGCTCTGCTGCTGTGCCCATACTGTGCTCAACAGAGACCCACAGTAAGCCTGAGAATGGGTCCTTGTACCCACTTCACGGATGAAGAAAGGGAGGTCCTAGAGAAGTCTGCCAGTGCTGCCATCACAAACACCATAGACTGGGTGGCTCAAACCACAGAAATTTATTGTCTCACATTCTGGAGGCCAGGAGCCTGAGACCAAGGTGCTGGCAGGGTTGGTTTCTCCTGAGACCTCTCTCCTCAGCCTGCAGACAGCCCCCTTCTTGCTGTGTCCTCACATGGTGTATTAGGGTTCTTGAGAAAAAGAGAACCATTAGGATGTACGTGTGCATGTGTGTGCATAACTATATACACACGTGTATATAGTTATTATCCACACATACATACATATATATATAAATACATAGATATATTTATTTACTATAAAGAATTGGCTCGTACTGCTGTGGAGGCTGACAAGTCACAAGATCTGCAGTTGGTGAGCTGGAGACTTGAGAATAGCTAGGAAAGCTGATGAAATTCTTCTAGTCCTGGTGCCAGGAGGCTTGAGATCCAGGAAGAGCCAGTGTTTCACTTTGAGTCCAGATGCTGGGAAAAACTGAGGTCCCAGCTCGAGGACCGTCAGGCAGGTGTAGTTCCCTCTTATTCAGTTTTTGTTCTAGTCAGGCCTTCAACTGATTGGATGAGGCCCACCCACATTGGGGAGGGCAATCTGTTTTGCTCAGTCTAGTGATTTAAATGTTAATCTCATCCAGAAACACCCTCACAGACACACCCAGAAAAATGCTGAGCCAAATATCTGGGCGCCCCAGGGCCAGTCAAGCTGACACACGAAATTAACTGTTAGACATGGTTGTCCCTCGGTGTGTGTCTGGTCCTGATCTCCTCTTCTTATAAGGACACCAGTCCTATTGGATTAGAGCCACCCTAGGGACCTCATTTCACCTTAATTGCCTCTTTAAAGGCCCCATCTCCAAACACAGTCACATTTTCAGGCACTGGAGGTTATGGCTTCAACACATGAATCTGCCCCCATGACAGGCCCTGACAGGAGAAGGGTGTCAGCTCAGAAGCACGCAGGCCCAGCTCTTCCCTCCTCTGAGTTGCCGGGATATGTGGAGCCCCTCAGGTAGGCTGACCCATCCATCCGATGGCTGCCAAGACATGGCTGAGGTGCAGACGGTCACTCGGTATGGATTAATCTCACGTACTAAGTCCGACAGTTATACTGAAGGCAGGAAGAGTCTGTCAGGGGGAGCCCAGTGGGGTCTCGTCCAGGCAACAGCATTCCCCTGAATAAACTCCCCACGACCGTAACACCCATCTCCCGCCACCCTCTGGCACCAGCGGGACCCCGCTAAGACAGAGAAGGCCTCCAGCAGGGGAGAAGTGGTCATTCGGAAGTCCGGAGCCCTGGAGCCCTCCCGTGCCTGCAGCGTCCGCTTTACACGCCCTCTAGATGCACCTGGCAAGGACACACTGGTGTTCCACCTGAGGACATTCGTTCCTCTCTCCTGGGCCGGGTTCAGCTCCGGCTGCTTGATTCTTAAACATTCACCGATTATTCGGCCGAAGACAAGCTTCTCAAGGCCCCCGGCCACTGGGTCAAAGTGAGCCTTCGGCGTATTTCTCACCCACGCCGCACTCTGGTCCAGCTGGAGCGCCTGACCCAGGAGGACACACTTTCGGGGAACAACGGGCATCCTGCAGCGCCCAGCACGCACAGCCCTTCCTGCCTGCCCGCCCGTGGCGCCTGGGGACCGGCCCTCCTGCACCGGGTGCAGTGCCGCTGGAGCCCCTGTGTCTCTGGTTGGCCTCACGGGATCTCTGTTGCTCACCCCCGAAGACTCTGGCCGATACAATGCTCTAGCTCCACCACCCTCCCTTCCTTTCCATGCCTTTTCTGCCAAGGGCACTGCTTCCCTGTGTTGGTGGGAAAACCCTCTTCAGCCCTCAAGACCCGTCTCTGCTCTACAAGAACCCCTCTGGCTTTCCCAGCCGAAATGCTCGCTCTCTCCTGAATAACATCCACGCTTTCTTTGAACTTACTTCATTAATAAAAAGAAAGCCCCCCATTTACCCAGAGCCAACTGTTTCCCAGGCACCCTCCCACCCATTGGGTCCTCTTCCTGAGTCCATTTCAGCTCAGGACCTGAAGGTCAGAGAGCAGAAGTGACTGGGGTGTCACTGTGCCCTGAGACGGTCCCAACTGTGATGCTCTAATGAACAGAATGCAAGGGAAGTGACGCTCTGGGACTTCTGAGGCCTGGTCATAAAAGCTGGCACGCCTTCTACTTGGCTGTCTGCCCACCCTGCTTTCTCTCTTTTTCTCGGGACACTTGCTCTGGGAAGCCAGTCACCATGCTGTGAGGAAGCCCAGACCGCACAGGGAGGTCCCGTCTAAGTGTTCAGCTCACAGCCTGCAGCAGCTGTGAGGTGAGTGGCTGCGTGGGTGAGGCCTCTGAGGAATCCAGCCCCCAGTCTTCAAGAAGCCCCATCTGATGCCGAGGAGGACAGGCCCCACCCAAACTGCAGACCTGTGGGAAAAACACACTGTCATCGTCTGAAGCTACCGTAAGTGTGCGGTAATTTGTGACGGAGCCCCAGCAGGCGGAAAAGCTGCCCAGAGCCAGAAGGCGCTAGACAGTGAGGATAATAAGTGCGGCTGGGCCGCTTCGTGGAGCTGGTCACGTGGAGTGCACTGACCACATCCCCTCTCTGTGACCTTAAGAAGGTCACTTGCCCTCTCTGGGCCGCCGTTTCCTTGTCTGAAACACAGGGAAAAGAACAGTATCTATTTCAGGAGGCTGTTGAGAGGATTCACGGAGACACCACGCGTGCAGTATTCAGCACCTAAACAAACCCACGGAAAGTAACAGCCGTCCTAACGATGATCAAAGGGACCGGCCACATCGGATCCCCAGCCAGCCTGATGTCAGCACCCTCGCTGTCCCCTCAAGTCACAAAGCCTCAGGGGCTGAACCTGCCAGTTGGGAGCAGACGCCTGGGCTCCAGCGTGTGTGCAGGCAACCTTCAGCCTCCGACCAGCCCTGAGTCTCTGTGCCCAGCTTCCTGGGCTGTGTGCCCAGAGCTGCCAGGCCACCACGTTTACTGCCTGTGACTGAGGTTGGGGAACTCTCTTCAAAACGAGTGTCTTTACAGTGTTTTCCAAACACCTGGCCTCCGTTATTTCCAGCAGAAGGGGCTGGTGAAACCTGCCCATCAGGAAGCAAGTTGACAGCTGGTCTAACCCAAACTAGCTCTACATCTAAAAGCAGATGGGGGTACCCACCACGTGCTTGGAGGGGAGGTGCCAAAGGCAGCTTGTGGGGCAAGAAAACACGGAGTTACAATCACCCTTGAAGATCCATTACCACGGAGGACCTGGAACTACACAGACCGAGGGAACAGCATGTACTGTCTCAGCTTCCAGTCCAGGATGCCTGATGCCCTGCAGAGCTGGGGTGGACGCCCACACCGTTTACAGTCTTCTCCTCTCCTCTCCTCTCTCTCTTTCTCTCCTTTATACATTAAAAATATCATCCGGCTTTTAATACCAAGTGTAGGTAAGAATGTAGAGACACGGGACCCTCACTCATTGCTGGAGAGGAGATGCACTGCTACACCCCTTTGGAAAGCAATTTTGCAAAGCCCCGTAAAGTTGAAGGCACTCATATACCGCCCTGGTACAAACCCTACACACACCACATGTGTGTGCAAGGAGCGAGTGAAGGAACACTCACTGCAGCCCTCCCTGGAGCATCAAAAAAATGGGAAACCACCGAAATCTATACCAACAGCAGAACAGTGGAATACTTTACACCAACAAAAATAAACATGAGAACTATACACAGCCACACGGATGACTCTCACCAATAAAATGTGGAGTGAAAAGAGCAAGGTGCATCTTGAAGAGCTATGTGTACCCCCATGTTCACAGCCGCATTACTCACAAGAGCCAAAAGGTGGAAGCCACACATGTCCATCAGCGGATGAAGAGATAAACTAAATGTGGTCTACGCACAGAATGGAATATTATACAGTTTTGAAAAGGAAGCAAATTCTGACACCTGCTACAACACGATGAACCCGAAGGATATTATGGCGAGTGAAACAAGTCAGTCACAAAAGGACAAATCCTGAATGACTCCACTTACCCGAGGTCCCGAGAGCAGTCCAATTCATAGACAGAAAGCAGGATGGCGGGTGCCAGGGGCTGGGGGAGCGGGGTGGGGAGTGAGTGTTTAATGGGGACTGAGTTTCAGTTTGGGGAGATGAAAAGGACCTGGAGATGATGGCGGTGATGGTTTCACAAGAGTGTGAGCGTACTTAACGCCACCGACCGGTACACTTAAAAATGGACAAGATGGCCAGTTTTACGTCATGTGTATTTTACCACAATTCAAAAGTTTGGAAAAGCAAGTTGTAGGTTATGACATCATGCGTGTAAAGTTCTAAAACTTGTAGAATGAGCTCTGTGTTAGCCAAATTATAAAAATGTGCATGTGAAATAAACACAGCAAATGGGCAGGGTGGGGGGCACTACTGCTTAGGTTTAGCTCTGGGGGGAATCGGGGTGAGATGGGATTTGAGGGAGGCCCGCAGGGGCCGTCCCCCGCGTCATAACAGTTTATTTCTGAAGCCAGGTGACCGGTATACCACTTTCTACTTTTTCTTCCCACCCGAACTGTTTCACTAACCAGAGTGCCCTGAGGTCCGCCAGGCTCTAGGGCCTGGGGAGAGGGCTCTGTGCCAAAGCTAGGGGCTCTGCGGAATGGCCATCGCCCCAGGTACAAGGCAGAGGTGCCAAGAACTTCCTTTGCGCTTTCTAGTTGAAATAAGCATCTCCGCGCCTCCTGGGGCCTCAGCCTCTGGCAGGGCTCCAGGATTATTTTACATAAATTTAAGATCACTAATGAAGAATAATTAACAGCTTCAAGGGAGCCTGGCACACCCTGTGTTTAGAAGTGGTTAATTATGCATTGTCTGCAAAACACCCTTTTCATACTCGAAAGTTTTGGGTCTCTGTTTTAAACGATGGAATATGGCATCAGGAAAAAAGCCAAGTGGTTCATGCGCCAAGTTCCTGGGGTTGGACCTCTTTGGACAGAGGTGACCACGGCTCCCTGAGCCCCCTAAGTGAGGTGCCTTAACTGCTTCCCCGGCACTGACACTGTCAGTCCCCTGGAGGGGCCATGGCAGGTGGGCTAGCTCCCTCCCCCACCGTCGGCGAGCAGTCGGAGTCCCACCAGGATGCGGTCTGGCCATAAAGCTGGAGTCTCTCGTCCACCTGATGGACGCGTCACCATTATTTACGAACACTAGTCAATGGAAAGAGGACTGTCCCCAGCCCCGAGCACCTCATTTGCCAGTCGGAGCTCCTTGGCTGGCCCTGTGCAGCCTGTGAAATCTCTCGGTCCCCCTGACAGACCATGTGACTCTGGGCCAGCCACTTCTCCCCCATGAGTCTCTATTTGTTCACCTGGAAAATGGGACAATTACATCCTCCCCTACACGGGGTTGGTGGGCTTAGACACGTAGCAGGTACTCCGTGAGCTTCTGCATCACACTGCCCACCCAGCCTCCCTTTCTAGCCTCATTGCCTGACAGGCACCCTACACTTCAGCCTCACCTGTGACCATTTCTGAACCATGCCAGGCTCGGTCCTACCTCCACACATTTGCTCATGCTGTGCTCCCTGCCTACTGTCCCTTCCTTATCTGGAAAAATCCTGCTCCTACGTTCAGGCCCAGCTCAAATGACACCTCCTGCAGGAAGCCTTCCTAGATTTCTCCCAGGCCAGACGGCCTCCCTCATACTGCTGGAATCTTTGTGCCACCTCTATTTATCCCCCATCCTCAACTTTCATGGCTTGTTAGTAGGTCTCTTTCCCCTCGTAGGCTGGGAGCTCCTTGAGGACTATGTCCCATTTGTCTTCCGGTCACAGCTGGGCCTTGAGAAAAGAGTACCTGCTCTGAATAAGAACCTCCCATGGTGGAAGGGGCCAAGGGGGTTCTCACTAGTTGGCCTGGAGGCTGAGCCAGGTCTCTCACAAGCACCACGTGACTCCCAGAGGGACTCTCAGCTTGCTACTCACACCCTGAGAGCCCCTCTGGGCTCCCCACTGTGCACAGCAGGAGGCCCAGCCCCTGGTCCTAGACTCGGGTCCCCAGCGCCCCTCTCAGCTCCATGGCTTCTCACCACCACCCAAAGACACATGCCCTTTGAAAGCCTCTGGGGTTTTCACATGCCTTTCCCTCTGCCTAGAACACCCATCTCCCCCACCTCGGCCCAGCCAACTCCTGCAGACACTTCGTTGCCCGCTCAGCTGTCACCTCCTCCATGAAGCCCCACATCCACATCCACTCCTCCTACCGTGTCCACCTGAGCCCCTGTGGGGTGGGGACATGCTTCCTTCATCCCTCTCGCCTCAAGACCCTGGCATACTCCTCTCCTGAGCTGCGGGGCACTCGAGACAGAGTCCACCTTGGAACAAGAGAGACCTGGGTCCAAATCCTGTGGCCACACTTACTTGTCTGCCTGCCCTTGGGTCTCACCTGCTCAAAGGGGGGCTTCAACGCCCCTCCTGCAGCAGGGCTGAGGATTGACCAGAGTGTAAAGTGCACCCTCGGCAGACACTTAATAACTAACAGCCAGAACATTCCAGGTGCCCCAGGCCCATAGGAACAAGTTCCCAGGATGGTGGGCAAGGCTGGTCCACCTGCACGAGTGGAAGACGCCCTGGGTACAGCCGGTGCTGATCAGATGCGGGGTGGGCCTCTCTCCCTGGCACCCACCCAAGAGCGGGGACTTCCTTTCTGAGGCTGCTGTGAGACCCTCAGGACCTGCCCCCTTCGGAGAAAGCCTTGGAAAAGTTCCCACACTTTCCCAGAACGGCTCGCATGCTAATAGCCAGGGACTTCACAGAGTGTGAAATCGGGAAAAACTAATTCCCTCAGGATAGTGGGTATTCTAACTCCCTCCCTCCCCCAAGCCCTTAATTACAGGCCGTCGAAGGCGCCCTTCCTGCTGGCCTGGGCACCGGTGTTCCTCAGCGAAGGTGTGTGTGTGGACAGCATGCACGTGCGGAAGACACTGTCGGTTTTACTAACGTTCGGGGTCGTGCCCGCATCGTTTCAGGGAGTGGTCCCCAAGTGCCACTACCCGTCCACAGGTCCAAGTCCCTAAAGACGGGGAAACTGGGGCTCAGAGAGGGAAAGTGACCTGCCCAGAGTCCCAAAGCACGCGGAGGGCCCTGAACTCTGGTCTCCTGACTGGCACACCAGGGATACCCTCATTCTGCCCCAGTGAGGCAGACACCCGCACGACCCCAAGTGTGTCTCAGATCTCTGCTTCGGATGGAGGCTGTCAAGCCCCTTAGTCACATGAGCCGCCAGTGAGGTCAGGGGGCGTGGACCCTGGCAGGGCCAGGCCAGGGTGGAGGGTGCCCTCCTGTGGGGTGACAGTGCTCCAAGCAGGTCCGCTCCACGGCCGATCTCAGCAGCAAGGAACAAGGAAACTCAGCGCACGGCCACAGAGCACTCGGGGGTGACCCCTTCTCTGCAGAAACCCTACCAGCTTCAGGGCTGGAGGGAGAGGAGGGTACAATTGAGACAAGTTGCCCAGTGGCCCAGAGCAAACGCCAGCGGGGGCCCTGCCCCAGGACGAGGAGGCCCTGTGGTCGCCAGGCAGGAGACGGTCCGCCAGCTCGGCTGCCCCACGGCAGAGGCCCTCCCGGGGCACGTACCTTTTATAGACTCCATGCAGCGGCTGCAGGCACAGGAACTGCCAGTAATCCAGGCAAAAGGCCTTGAACTTGAGCATTTTCGCCTTTCAGTATCCTGCCGGACCCCCGGGGCACCTCCACCGAGACTTGGGAGAGGGGCTGAGGGAGCTGGGGGACGGGCCGCTCCGGCCACCCCGGTCCCCGCTGCCACAGTGGCCCCACTCACATGGCCCGGTGCTGCCAGCCGCCCCTCCAGCACAGCCTCCGATACAAAGAGCAGCGCACACAAAAGCCCAGCGACTCCTCCGTCAGGCTTGCCCAGGCAGCCTCAGGCTGCCGCCGCCACGGGGGGCTGGAGCTTCTCGGGGCTTCCCCGGGGGTCCCCGGGGCAAACGGGGGCAGCCCTGGCTGTGCTGAGTGGTGGGGGCCCCTGGCCCATCATCCTGGGGGCCTGGATGCCGGGGCTCCTGACGGCGGCTCCGAAAGCTCCCTCTTCCAACTGGTCCCCAGGTCCCCAGTGGCTGCGCCGGCACCTGGCCAGGCAGTGGCCCAGCCGCCTGCTTGGCCCAAAGTGGCCGAGGCTGGGAAGAGCAGGGGTGTGGGGTGCAGGCAGGGAGGGGGCGAGGTGACAGATGCCGGCCTCCTCGCCAGGTCAGTTATGTTTGGCGGAATCCCTGCTCGGCCCCAAGAGCGGAAACTCACCACGTCGCCACATGGTGCAGTGTGAGCCGCTGTCTCTGAAAGGCAGCGGAGAAAGACTGACAGGGCCACCGTGGTTGCCTGGGTGACAGGGACACATTGATAAAATCTAAAATGGAACCTCGATGACAGCCGCTCATTGGCTGCCGGGAGGGGACTCCCGACGCCAGAGAGGGGGGGCCTGGGCTGAGGGGCCGTGGCCAGCGGGGCATTGTCAGGCAGGGCCGGGGGCCACAGGCAGAACGGGTGGCTCAGCGTCCCAGGACCCAGCGTCACGGGCGGCCGAGCAGAGCCACTGGGCCCCTCCTGGCAGGTCTGGCTTCCACTCTGGGCGCCCTGCGGCCCCTTCCCTACACACTAGCCACAGGGATCTCAAACGGCCCTCCCTGCTGCACCCCATACCCCTGCTGCTCTCAGAATAAAGGCCAAATTCCCGACTGTCCACCGGCCCTCCGTGCCCCGACTCCTGCCGACCGTCTGAGCTCTCTGAGGCTCCTGACGCCCAGACCCCCAGCTCCCGTCAGCTCCCAGAAGCCACCCCCTCTTCCAGGCCTTCTGGGCAGTGCCCTTGGCCAGAGGTGCCTCCCCGGCCCTTCTGCACCCACCAGATCCTACCACCAGCGTCGCGTCCGAGCCCCCCGTACGCCCTACCCCGACTTTCTCTGCGGGACGTGCCTTCCTCTGAGATGATCCCGTTGATTTACTTAGCTGCTCCAGCCCCCCGGCCCTGCCCGGCTCAGGGCAGCACCTGGCCCACTGCAGGCACCCCATCATTTGTTGCAGGAGTAAAGGGTCCTGGGGAGCGGGATGGAAGGGCCCTCCTGAGCACACCACACTCACCCCGCCGGCTACTTGGGGTCCCTGGTCTGCTCAACACCAGTGACAAAGCAGTGGTCCCATCGCATCCTTGTGAGGAGGGTTAGCTCCCCACCCCAACCACAGACGAGGAAACAGAGCTCAGAGAAGACCCCATCACCGTGTGTGAGGGACGACGTCCAGGCCCACCGGCCTCAGACAGGAGTGGCTGCCACCAGAGTGCTGGGCCTGCATGTCCTGTGCTGGCGGCCGGGCATCCAAGGCTGGGTGCGGAACCGGGCCTGATCCCAGCACCCCCCGCCCCCCAGCAAAGCCAAAAACCAAGTCACCGGCCTCAGGAGGGAGTCTCCTCCGTCCACCATCTCCGATGCGCTGCTTCTAGAGCAGTGGCTCTCCCCCCGGGGCGATTCTGCCACCACCCCCTGCCCCAAGAAACAGTGGCCATGCCTGGGGACACCATGGGTTGTCACAATGGGGAGGGCGGCGCTACGGGCCTCTAGTGCATTTAGAGGCCGCCAAACACCCCGCAGTGCATAGGACGCCCCCCTCCGCCAGGAGTGATGCAGTCTAGCGGCTCTGCAGGGCGGCTCTCCGTGGGAAGTGCCGCCGTGGATGGCTAGAAGGGAAGGGCGTTCGCGATGGCTCAGTCGAGCGGGGAGCGTGAAGCCCAGCGAGGGGAAGGGCACGGACAGCATCATCAGGATGGCCGAGCTGGGTGCAGCGCGGGGCACAGTCCACCAGCCCAGCCTGGGGAGAGGGGAGCTGCTGGGTAACTGGGCTGCTCACGAGGCAGGTGAGGAAGGAGGGCAGCATGGCGGCCTGCCGAGGGTGAGGGGCCTGTCTGCCAGCCTCCCTGAAGGGCCGTCCGCCCTCCCCCAACAGGACATCAGCTTCCCTCTCACGCCTGTGGCAGAGGAAGCCGGCTGTTCCTTTGAAAGGAGGCAATTACTGGCTGGGACCTTTGTTTCTGAATTTCCCAGGCTGTAAGCAGGCCTCCAGAACCTCCGTGGGACTGGCCACCAGAGCCCGAGGGCCGGCTTTCTCAGAGGCTCCCACAAAGCAGCAAAGCCAGCGGCCTCGCTGCGTATAAAGGGCAGAGGTCAGGCGGTCGTGCTGGGGGGGGAGGGGGAGGGGGCGGCTGGGTCTGGCACCAACAGTCCTCTGGTCTCTGGATCTCAGTTCTCCTCATCTGTGAAATGGGAACACTAAGCTGGGCTCTGCCTATGTCCCAAGGGGACGAGGACAGATCTCATGTAGCACCTGCTGCTCCTCAAACATGCCGGGCACGCTCCACCTCTGAACCTTTGCGCTGGCTGTCCCACTGTCTGATGCTCCTACTCAAGACAGCGGCACGGCTCATCCCTCGCCCGCCTTTCCTTCTGGTGTCTGCTTACACAGCGCCGCCTCCAAAAGGCCTTCCCTGACTCCCCCCCCATCACTATCCCCCTTACCCTGCTTTAGTTGTCTTCATAGCGCTTGTGGACAAAAAGCACTGCCACTTCAGTAAACAGAGAATGCTGGTGCCATCAAGCTGTCAGCCCCTGTAGCAGCCCCTTGAAGGTGCACCCTGAGGGGATTCAAGATGGAGAAAAACAGGACACCCGCCCTAGATAGTGGAGGTGCACATCTAAGGAATAATTTCAAGGATGCCTGCATCGTCCCATACGTAGAAAAGCACTAAAATCACTAACCTGAGATGTCTGGGTTTTTGCGATTGGCAGTCATCTCTGATGGTGGAGCACATTTTCCCCAGCAAAAAGCCCTCTACCTCCTGGCTTCTCCCTCCCCTCTTGGCAGCAGGTCCCCCAGGGCTGTCGCAGAGGCTGCCTCCCAGGCTACAGTCCTCAGTAAGGTCCAGATAAAACAAAACTCGCAACTTTAGGGCTGTGCGCTTTTCTTCAGCCGACACACTTGTCACCACCTTGACATATCATATTAAAACCCGATTTCTCTGTCCGTTTGCCGCCTGATACAGTAGCTCTGCAAAGGCAGCAGGACAGGTCCCTGTGGTTTCCTTATTCCTCCCACAGCCGCAGGTGCTCAGGAAATAATGGCCGAGAAGCGGAGGGGGAAGGCAGCCCCAAGGGGCCCTGCTGTCTTTGCAGGGGGTCGTTGGCTATGAGGTCAAGTGTGGCCAGCCTCAGGCAGCGGTGGTTACTGTGGCCACCCCCTGACCATGACCGCCGTCACTTATGTGCCCGAACTGGAGTGAGGCCGTGGGTGTGTGTGGACCCAGGTGCAGAGGGACGGTATACGGGTCCGAGTGCCGAAGTAAGGGAGTGTGCAGATGTCCGGAAGTCTGCGTGTGCGTGTGTGTGTGTGTGTGTGTGCAGGAAGTGTACACACATGGGCGAGGAGTGTGCTACGGCATCAGGCGGTGTTCGCACCGGCATCTGGGTTCGAATCCCAGCTCTGCTCACCAGCCGAGAGTCCCGAAAACGTGCCGCCTGTAAACTGGGCCGATGGCTCTGCGCGGCCGCGCAGGGGTGGACGCTGCCAGCTTTCAGCCAACAGAAGCGACAACCCGTACTGCCGTGTGCGCTGCGGCTGCAGAGCGGCCGCGTACGGGGTTACACGAGAGCGTGAACGTGTGTGGACCACCCGAGTCGCCATCCTCCAGCAGTGCCCCCGAGGGTACCCGGCCCCAAGCTGCTCAGGGAAGCCGCGCCCTCGTGCCCACCCCCAGCCCTTCTCACAGCCTCAGCCGCCTCAGGCATCTAGCTGGTCGCTAGACCATCTCATCCCCATATAGCGCCTGCCACCCGACAGCTGGGGCCCAGCCCCTGCTTGACAGCTCCAGGTCGGGGGCACGCTGCCTTTGTGCAGAAGCGCCCTCTCACCGAGGCCGAGCTCCCCAGTGGGACTTGGGTCTGCCGTCCACCCGCCCCCGCGCTTTCCAGGCCCTGGGTCCACATCCACTTCTCAGGGCCTCACAAAGTCTGCCCTCTCCTGGGAGCGGGCACCCCCAGCCCACTTCTAGTCCCCTCCACGTGTAGCGCAGACGTCCCCTCCCAGCCCCCCATTCATGTCAACCCCACGCAGGACCAGCTGCCCGTGCCTGGTCTTCCATGCCCACCTGCTGCCCTATCCAGGGGCCTCCCCTACACCACAGACTACAGCCCTTCCTTCTGAAGACGTCTTACAGAAACATCAAGATACAAGACCCTCAGACCACCATCCCCACTTCCACCAAGTACAGTGTGGAAACTGATAGACACCGTTGGCTTCTCCCCTGGGCTGCAGCCTTGGTCGTCATGGGAGCCACGGCTGTAGGCCAGCCCTCGGGGGACCACCAGCCTTGAATCTCGGAGGAACTACGGGCTGAGCCATGGTCCAGGAGGGACCACTTCTAGCTGGACTTGTTCTCAGGGGATGTGTCAGCATTATCTCCAGTCCCTGGGGGAATTTTAGGGCCAAATGGGGGGCTAATTTCCCCCATGGCCTCTTGGGGCCGATCCTAGGTGCTGATGGGGAAAGTGGGCCAGTGGTCCTGAGCAGGTCCAGGGCAGATGGTACAACAGTACCTGTATCGGTCAGTGGAGAGGCTGCTTCCGGTCTCCAGGGAGCTCCTGAGGTGGCAAAAGTGAGACAGGATTACCGGTGACCCCAGACAACAAGCCCTCCCCCCGGGGGGCCATGCCAGCGCAGGCCGTGCTGGGTGGTCCCAGGTCAGGTCCTGGGGTAGGTGAGCAGCCCTGGGGAAAGCCTGTGGCCCCCACATGCAAGAAACCATGTGCTTTTTTGTCCTCTGACAGGTCAGCCAAGACACCGCCCTGTGCCCACCCCATACGCCAGTGCAGGGGCTCAGTCCCAGGGGGCCCTTGGCAACGACAAGTCCAACTGCTCCCTGTTCAATGGGGACGCCGAGGCCCGAGGCCCCACAGGGAGTCTCCCAGCGGAGGCTCTCTGCAGGCAGAGCTGCACCCTGGGGTGTGGCCTGGGCCTGCCAGCTGGCAGGTCCACAGCCCCTGACCACAGACAACCCCTTCCCAGCATGAGCTGGCCTCTGCCCCCTCACGCTCCTCTCATCATTCCTGCCCCAGGGCCTTTGCACTTGCCGTTGCCCCTGCAAGGGAATGCTCTGTCCCCATCACAGTTGACAATTTTCCAACTCCAGGAGGCCTTCCCTGTCTATAGCAGCCCTCCCCCGCCCTTCAGTACCCTCGCCCCCGACTCGTTCTCTTTCAGAGCCCCACGTGAAACAGGCCGAGTCATCTATCTGTTTGCTTATTCACTCCTGTCTACCCGTCAGAGTCCCCTCCCGAAGGCAGGGCCCCGTGTGTCCTGGTCATTGTCCCACTGAGGGGACCGGCCATGACGGTGCCTCCTTTGATCTGTCACCTGCTACAAACCTGGTCAGAGGTGGGGAGGGCAGTCAGTGGGGGGGGGCCCTGCTGAGGCCCCACAGACGCCCGTGAGGAAACAGGCTCCGAGAAGGTAAGCGCTGTGGGTCCCCTGCTCTACAGACTGGGTGGCACGGAGACTCGGTGTGTTTGCCTGAGACCATCATGTCCTCCCCAAAGAGGCCCAGACCACAGGCAGGGCCCAACACCCCGGGCCCAACACCCCCATGCCGGGAGCCCTGGCAGAGCGGCTCGGTGTCCCACTGTGGGTCTGGGCTCCAAGCCAGCCCACCTGGGGTCAGATCCCACCCCACCCCCGACCAGCCACGCATTTGGTACAAGCGCCTCTCTGAGCCTCAGTGTCCTCGTTTGTAAAACGGGAGTGAGAGTACAAAGCTCCTGCGGGCAAATAATTGATCTGAAACTATATGGCGAGAAACACGAGCCTCTGCTGGCTCTGCTTGGCGCCGTGCCCGGTGACCGAGGCCTTCGGGCCTGGGTGCCTTCCACGAGGCGGGGGCCCAGCTCCCCAGCACACCCTGTCCCTGCCCTCCTGGGCAGCGGCTGCTGTGACACAGGACAGGCTCCCGGAGGCTGCTTCCCACGTGGGCCACAGCCCTCCCGCCGTGGGTGCCCTGCGTGCCTCTCCCCACCCAACACCCAGAAGTCCAGGGCACCTGCTCCGAGTGGGCCTGAGCTTGGCACCGTAGGCCTTGCCCTTCTGGGCCAACGCTGGGAGCCCACCACGGGTCATCTGTGCTTCGGCCTCGTTCCCTGACCCTCCTTCCACATCCCCGCACTGTCCTGTGATTCTGCTACTTCCTGTCCGGCTGAAGCATCGTTGGCTGCCGGACCCCACGTGCAGCAGATGGGATGCCCCAGAACCTGCCTCAGGCACCCCCTTTCTCCAGCCTCAGCTGAAGAGGCTACAGACGGCTCCCCGCTCCCCTGGAGCCAGAGCCCACGTGGGGCCGCACACCATCGGCTCAGCACCTCTGCCTGTGTGTCAGCAGGCCTGGCCAGGGATCAGGAAGAAGAGAGGACATGAGGGATGGTGTCAGGATGCCCTCGAGTCACTTTGCTGGACTGTCACTGTCCTGTGCCCACACTGGGGTGGACAGCGGCTTTCAGGATGGAGAGGGCAGGGCTGGCAAGGCAGGCCTTCCCTCCCTCCCAGGCCAGGAACCGTGCTGGGACCTGTGCTGGGAGAGGTGAGGAAACCTGGCCTCCTGGAAGCCCCAAGTCTGGACAATCCCCCACCTGGCTGCTCAGACACAGACGTGCCATGCGAACTAACACCAATGTGATGTGACAGGGACACAGCCAACGGTGCTGGGGCTCCTGGAGCCCACTCTGCTCAGGCCCAGGGCTGCCCTCCCCAGCTCCAGTCCTGCTCTGACTACATCGTGATAACACGGCCCCATCTCGGCCTGCCGCAGACAGTCCACGCAGTGGGTGCTAGGATCTTTCTCCAAATGCTTCCTCTCCTAACCCCTGCGTGAACCTCACAAGGCACATGGAATCATGACCCCCCTTTACAAAGGCTGACCATGCGGCCCAGGGGCTCCCTGTACATGGAACAGCACTCCATTCCCTGCCTTTTCATCCTGCAGCAAACTCCTATTCACCCTCCAAAACCCTGCTCAAAGGTCAATTCCTTTGTGCAGACTTCTTTGCCTACTTTATCCCCCAATCAGACTCCTTCCTTCCTTCCTTTTTTCCTCACTCCCTCCTTCCCTCCCCGCTTTGTCCCTCTCTCACTCCTTTAATGACAGTGAGTATTTTTTGAGCAGTACCTATAGACTAGGCATTGGTATTAACAGTCGACCAGTGTCACCTCATTTGGTTGTCAGCACAGCCTGTGAGGGAGGCACGGGGACACCCCACCACATTGTGACACTCGGGTGCAAGGTACGGAAGGGTGCACAATAAATCCCCCCCAGGCAGTAGTGTCCACAAGGCACACACGTGCAGACGGGGACCCTCCCAGACGTTCACAGCTGACCTGGCCTGCTGTGGTCCAGCTCTAAACCCTGTGACAAGCAGTGGTCCCTGCCTCGGCTCCCCACTCCTACCACCCATGTCCCGCCCATCCCGGGGAACCCCTCGGTGGCCTGACCCCCTCGGCAGTCCCCCTCTCAGTGTGCTGCGGACAGACAGCCCAGCTGGGACTGGCTCTGAATGGAGACCCTCCGTCTGCCCTGTGCCCTGCCGGGTCCACGCAGCCTTGTTGGCCACAGACTGAGGCCCACTCTGCCCGTCACCCTCCTTCCCCGCTCAGCCCAGCTGCCAACAGGAGGGGCACGGCCCAGCGCCTGGACTGGGAACCAATGGCCTGGGACATGCCGGAGCGCCTCTTGGCCTCGGCCTCCGCATCCAGAATGAGGGGCAGTGGTAACAGCTCCACCTCACACAGTCACTGTGAGAAAGGTGAGGTGCTGCCCAGGGAGCAGAAGCGCCTTGTACACCAGAAGGTGCAGAGCAGGCGTGTCTGCGGTGTCACACGCTACGGTATGATCACACCCAGTAACGTTTAGTGAGACGTTAGAGCCTAGAGGTTACAACGTGAACTCTAGAGCCAAGAGGGCCGGGGTTCAGATCCCAGCTTTGCCACACACTAGCTGTGTGACCTCGGGCAAGTTAATGAACCTCTCTGTGCCTCAGCTTAGGGTCCTCTTTTATTACGTTTTAGGAAGATTAAATAGGTTAATACATTTAAAGCACTTAGAACAGTGCTAGGCACAGAGTCAGTATCCCATAAATCCAGCTACGACCAGTAGAGAACTCAAAACAGTAGCATATTATGTTATGTATTATATGAAGGTGTGATATGGACAGTATACGAATGATCTTAATGTGTTGTATTAACACACCAATTTTATATTAATAGATGTTTGTTTTACCCACATATCTAAAATCCTCATTTACAGGGGAAACGGGCTCTGAGTGGCAACCGCGCGGTACCACGGTCTCTTACTGAGGTGTGGTGGCCCCAAGTCCAGAGCTCTGTCTGTTCTGCTGGGCCCCTGCCCAGGGGCCCCAGCATCTCTGGAGACCCCTGGACCAGGCTCATGGACGCGGCACTCCGGGTCAACTGGGCAGGGCTCCAGCCCTCCTCCCACCTCCAATGCAGGCTCCGGGGAAACAGCCCCTTCCAGCCACCCTGGACAAGGAGACTGCCCTGGGGACAGTCCCTTCTGAAGCCCCTGTCCCCAGCCCTACAAGACCGGGCTCCTGGGGAGGCCACTTCCTTCCCCCTCAGAGTAAACTGGCTGTTCCAGTCCTACTCCCTGGCATGGCTCCAAACGGTGGCCGGCCACCTACAAAGTTCAAGAGCAGGAAAGACGGCTCTGTGCTGTGAGTCAAGAGAGGGTCCCCTGGATGCGGAGGAGGGCTATGACTGGCAGGGCTTGAGGGGGCTCCTGGGGGGCTGGTCAGCTTCTGCTTGGGGGTCTAGGTGCTGGTTACGTGACTGAGTTCAGCTTGTGACGATTCAACAAGCTGTACACCGGATTTCAATAAAAATTTACATTAAAAAAACAACCAGCCTGGTTCAGCCCCAACCTGGAGCAGCAGTAAAAACCCAAGGCCTCAAAGCTGGTGGTCTTCCTCTCCCGCCACCCCCTGACTCCGCAGCAGCTGTGTGGCCTTGGGAAAACCCCTGCCCCTCTCTGACCTCAGTTTCCCTCTGCTGAATGAGGGAGCGGCAGTGCTTCCATCACTTGCCGTGCGGTAGACACATGGACGCTTCTAAGAAATACAGATGTACTGACGCCTGGGCCCAAACCCAGACGGATGAGTCAGAACCTCTGAGGGCCGTGCTCCTGCACTTTGGGTGTTTTGTTTGTTTGTTTTTGTTTTTTTAACTCTTCACTTTGAAATAACCACAGATTCACAGTAAGTTGCAAAATAAAATGTACAGGGAGGACCCATGCAACTCTCCCCCAGCCTCCCCCAGTGATAACATTGTGCACAAAAAATTGTTGCCCACCATCAACCATCGGCCACTGCAGCTGACCTGATAGTGCGCCCTGAGGGGATTCAGGATGGAGAAAAAGAGGAGACCGGCCCTAGAGAGTTAAGATGAATATCGAAGGGTAATTTCAATGAGCCCAGACTCTTGCATCCCCCCATACACAGAAAAGCACTAAAATCATTAACTTGAGAAGTCTGTTTTTTTGTGATCAGCAGCCATTTTTTGATGTTGCATGCATGCGTGCATGTGTGTGTGTGTATCTATGCAATTTCACCAGATGTGTAGCTTTCTGTGACCCCCCCCACGATCGAGTTCGAAGACAGTCTATCACATGGCACTCGCATGTCACACCCCCTCCAGAGCCACACCCACTTCTCCCCCAATCCTTCACTCCCAACAGCCACCAATCTGTCCATCATTTTGTCATTTCAGAACGTTATACAAACTGAACCGTACAGGATGTAACTTTTCAAGACTGGCTTTTTTCACTCACCATAATTCCCTGGAGGTTTATTCAAGCTGTTCATGTATCAACAGTCCCTTCCTTTTTACAGCTGAGTAATATTCCACAGCATGGACGTACCACAGTTTTTTTTATCCATCCCCCCTGGGAAGGACATCTGGGCAAGTTCCAGTCTGGGGGGCTGTCAGGGATAGAACTGCTATGAACCTTCTCCCACAGGTTTTTGTGTGAATGTAAGTCTTCCCTTCTCTGGAACAAATGCCCAGGAGTGCCACAGCCAGGGTGTTTGGTAAGAGTACACTTACTCTGAAAACCCCCCACCAAACTGTCTTCTAGAGTGGCTGTACCCTTGTACATTCCTAGCAGCAATGCAAGACGGATCCAGTTTCTCTGCATCTCGGCCAGTGTTTCGTGTTGCCCCTATTTTTACTTCCAGCCGTTCTGATGGACGTGCAGCGAGACCTCACTGTGGTTTTAGTTCAAGTTTCCCTCACAGCTTACAATGCTGACCATCATTTCATGTGTTTATCTGCCACCTGCCTGTCTTGTTCGGTGAAACAAAGGTGCACCTTCATTTTTAAAAGCTGCCCAGATGGGTCTAACATGGAACCAGCTAATCCTCTAGGGCCCTCTGAGCCTACAAAGTTCTGTCAGTTTTACTTTCTATTTTTTAAAATTATTTATTTATTTGGCTGCGCTGGGTCTTGGTTGCTGCACGTGGGATCTAGTTCCCCGACCAGGGACCAAACCCGGGCTCCCTGCATTGGGAGCGCGGAGTCTTAGCCACTGGACCACCAGGGAGGTCCCAGTTCTGTCCGTTTTAAAAAGGACATGTTCACTGGTATAAGAATTCTTCCTGGCACCCTGTGCTTTCTGGAAGGGCCCTAGGGAGGGTTCCAGACTGCCAAAGGTGGCTCTGGGCCATTGTGCTCAGGCCAGAGGGTGACTCTGTTTGTTCCTGAGAAGAAATAGGGAGAAAGTAGAGAGAGGGTCAAGATGGGCAGAGGGCAGGCTCTCCACATAGCCCTCGCCCAAGGGAGTCTGCTCAAAGCCCACAGGGGCCTGAGTGGGCTGGCTGGCAGGGAGCAGTGGGCGAGGGCATGGCCTGGGAGGGACCTGGGGCAGGGCGGCTCCAGACTCTCATGGGCCCTGGGTTGGAGTTATTTGTGGATTTACCCCCATTTCCAGAGGGGCAGGGGAGGCCGCACGCCTCCCTTTTACTAAATAATACATAGCCACTGCGTCAACTATGGAAAATAACAACAGCGCACAACAAGGAAAATAAAGTAACCCATCTTCTCAGCTCCCTGGGGATTTGCCTGTGTTGTGGTCTGAGGCCTCTCTAACTGTGTGCCTGGGACGGGGACTGGGCCTATGTGTGTTGTGGTTGCACAAAAGTACATTCTGTTCTGTGGCCCACACTCCCCGCTCACTTAACACTTCTCCGTGTTTTTAGGTCGTCAAACATTCCTCTGCGTCACCCTGTGGAAGGGGCTGGGAAGCCTGGGCGCACTCCCCGCTGCCCACATCGGGGTCAGGCCTGGTGTGTCTCTCCCCATCCTTGGCTGCTGGGCTGTCCTGTCAATGAGGTCTCTGTGCAGGCAGCAGATGTGCCGCTAGGACCCATTCCTGGGATTTCTGGGTCAAGGGGAGGGATGTTTTCATGGCTCTGGGTACACACGGATGCAGACCCAGGGGGCTGGACCACTGCTCTTAGGGCAGTGATGGGGGTGCCTGGCCATCCCCAGAGCTCCCGAAGTTTCTGTCTGGGGCAGAGGCTGAGGACCCCTGCTCCTGAGCCCCCAGCCAACCCCAGACAGAGCGCCTGTCCGGGGCGGGCTCACCCCTCGCCGCTGCCACGTGTGTCGCTGTCCTCCTTCTCCTCTGGGGCTCCGGAAGCGTGGACACGGAGAAGGTAGGAGGTGGCCCGGCTGCCCCCAGGTCTCGTCCCATTACCCCGAGGGCCGAGGCCGCTGTCTCACGTCACCTGCCGGGCGCCCCGCTCTGGTCTGCCTCAGACTCGGGCTCCTCGTCTGTGGAATGGGGCCGCCTCCTGCCTTGGAGACTCCAGTGCGGCTCCCGGAAGCGGACAGACAGGGGGCGCCTTGTAAACCCGACCAACCTGAGGAGCCGCCCTGCTGGCTCCCCTCCCCCGCCTCTAGCTGTCTCGCCCAGGCCCCCAACGCCTGCCCTGGGCCTGCCTCTGAGAAAGCCACAGGGGCCCTGCCCACCCACCCGGCCTTCCTGTCCTGGCTCTGGGCCCCAGACAGCCCTGCCTGCAGGCACAGTGAGTGACTGTCCCCGGGCTGGCCTCCACGCCTCTCCGTCCTGCCAGGCTGCCCTGCCCAGGAGCTCAGCCCGAGTCTGGAAAAGTCTCCGCTGTTGGGGGGAGGGGGTGTCTCTGCCCAGGGCCCCCCGTTCCGGACAGAGGTGTGGAGAGAGAGCTAGGGCGGCGGGCAGCGGCTGTGGGGTGAGACCTGGGGCGGGGGGTACCAAATCCCCCTCTGAGCCTCATCTGCACCACAAGGAGGTTTGTCTAGAGAAGGGATACTTAGGGGGTAATGGTGGGGTGTCTCAGGCCACTTGGGACAAGGATTTGTTCATCCCCCCTCCACGTGGCCCCCGCCCTGTGCCCAGCTCTCTGAGAGCATCATCCTCACTCATGTCACCCTAACAAGGAGCCCACTTTACAGATGAGGAAACTGAGGCATCATCAGAGCACAGGGAGAAACACGGCGAGTAGGATGCGTGGCTGCCCATGGAGGGAAGGGCACACCCCGGCTGGGTCTCTCCGACCAGGTGTGTGAGCCAGTGGGGGGCAAGGGCGGGGCTCCCCTTGGACACAGTGACTCAGCCCAGACCTCGGCTCAGCGGGGGCAGCATGCGGGGGGGTCAGCCAGGGCAGGGTCTGAGTGAGTTCAAGGGGAGGGTCCCGGAGTGGGACAGGGAGGGGCCCAGGGGGGCCTGGCTTGGCAAGGGAGCCTCCCTGGCTGCCCCCACCTGCCGAGAAGCACCCCCGAGACCCCAGCACCCAAAATCCCGGCTTCTTCTGTGACCCCGAAGCTCCCACCAGGATTCTCTTCTTGAGGCAGAGCACCGGCCAGGGCGCGTCCAGCCTCTCCAGCTGCTGGGAGTAGGGCTGAGGCCTTCCCACTCGGCCAGGAACCTGGCCGGGCCTGTGGCCAGGGCCCTCGGGTGCCGTGTCTGGGAGCCACGTCCTGTCACTCCTGGACCCGGTTCGCTGATGGGCAGGGAGCACAGATGCCTCAGTCCAGCCCAGGCGGGAGGGGGTCTGACCATGCTGGAACTCTCTTCAGATGCCAACATGATCTTATTTTACCCTCAAGCCTGCCTGGAGAGCTGGAGTTTTGTATCCCCATTTTACAGATGAGGAAACCGAGGCTCAGAGGGACTGAGACCTGCCCGAGGACTCCCAGCTGGCCAGCGGCCACACCAGCTCCTGACCTGGGTCCCCTGCCCTCTGCTCCAGAGTCCCCACTGTCCACAGTCATCCAGGCAGCTGACCCCCAACCAGGACGTCCTGACCCCACTCACCCTGAGGGTGAGGGATGTGCTCAGGCACATGTTTCCTGAGAGCATCCCTTCCTTGGGGGGGCATCCCTCAGATATCCAGAAAACAAGCCAATTCACCCCAAAACCAGCAACCTACAGACTTGACAAATTTAATTTTTAAATAGCTAATGCACTCTCATAGTTCATAAGTACAACAAAAAAGATATCCAGTGGAAAGTCCCCCTCCCAAAGGTACCACGTCCACCAAGGTCCCCCTGTCCCCCAGGGAGTCCCACCACGAGCTTCTGGTGCCTTGCCACAGAAATTCCTAACGCAGACACAAGCAGACACGGACACGCCCAGCTGGAGGAGTCGCGCACATGCGTGCAACAGGTTCCTGCCCCTCACCCTGGACACACGGCCCTGGATTTGTCCTAATGCCCCGTCCCGGAGCTCGCCCTCAGTCTGGGGCACGGCGGCCAAGTGTGACCAAAGTCTGAGTCAGACGAAGGACAGGGCCCCGGCTCCACGGCGCCTCCAGGGGCAGGGTGAAGGGTGGCCGTCCTCTGGGGCAGGGCGAGAGCCTGCCCAGAGCCCCTGACCTGGAACGCTGGCAAGGGCACGGTGGACTCCGCCCAGCTGCCTCCCCTTCCAGGTCTGACGTGGGGCCCACCGGGCGGCATCCCAACCACAAACACGCTTTCGGATCCATGCTGACCTCACACGGTCGGACAAATACGCATACAAGACACCTCTTAACTTACGTCTGAAACTCTCACAACATTGTAAATCAACTATATTTCAACTAAAAAAACAAGAGACCTCTGAACCATCACACGCGCACGTGCTTGCACAGCACGCGTGCACACACGACTGTAGGCACGTATGCACATGCAGGCCCTCCTGCAGGCGGCTGGAAGCACCCCCCCGGCCTCACACGCGAGCAAGAGTCGGGCTGGGCTGTGCCCCAGGCCCTGCACTCAACAACCACGGTCAAGGAAAATCCGCCAAGGTCTTTCCATGCAAACCGGGTGTGTTAATTCCCTTTAGTTGAATGAAAGTTAAAAACAACACGGAATATTCCCAGAACCCCCTGGAGCTGGGGGCTTCTGGGGAAACTTCAAGGGGAAATCGAGGCTGGGGCGCTCGAGGACAATGAGGCCGCTGTGCTGAGTGCCGGGCACCACCTGGCTTCTGTCCTCGCAAATGCCCTATTATCTATTCAGAAGTTTTGTTTTGTTTTGTTTTGTCTTAGCAGCGGTCTTCACAGGCCTCAAGGTCTCCCTGCTCAGCCTCCCGCATGCTGGCACCGTGGCCGTGCTGTCCACGTGGCCCCGTTGCTGCCCTGCGGCACCATCTCTCCCAGGGTTTACCGAAAAGTGCTTCAGGCCATGCACTGGGGCATGGCACCAACCCCTTCCAGGCCTACCGGGATGTGGGCCTGGCCTGACTCGGGCGCAGACAGAACATTTGTCCCAGCAGATTGTCTCCCATGTGGTTCCTGCGGCCACGCAGCTGTGGCATCTCTCACACGCCCTGCACTTCCATGACCCCACCGCTGGAGGTCCCCTGAGGGGTTGGTGTCTCCTGGACGCCCCGCAGAGGAGCAAGCTGGGTGCAGAGTGGGGCAGGGGCTCATCCCCAGTCTCAGCAAGTGAGGGCTCCTGGGTGCTTCTTTGACTGCAGGGCGTGGGGACTGGGGACTGGGTGGGGCAGGAGGGAAGGGACGGGAGCTGGGTTTGCACAGCTGCTGGGGGACCTCAGCCTGCAGCAGCAGGAGGCCGACCCCAGCTCTGTTGGGGGGACACTTTCTCGAGGGCTGCAGAGGGGCCTGGAGGCGGAGCATTGGGGACCACCAGCCCCTGGGTCCATGGTTGTGGTGGTCCCTGGGTACAGGGGGAACCCTAACCCACCCCCTCTGTTCACAAGGAGGCGGAGAACTCAGCCTGGAGGCCACGGGCGGGGGCGTCTGTTTCAGGGGCAGCAAGATGCCATCACAGCATGCGCTGTACCCCACGCGTCTGGCCTCTGCTCA
This sequence comes from Mesoplodon mirus, assembly GCF_964341445.2. Lineage (NCBI taxonomy): Eukaryota > Metazoa > Chordata > Mammalia > Artiodactyla > Ziphiidae > Mesoplodon > Mesoplodon mirus. Next base: position 2,717,241 of record NC_138988.1, read on the forward strand.
GGACGCAGACTGTTCTCCTCCTGGCAGATGGCTGAGCCCGGGCGGAAGGCCTTGGGTGCCCTCGGCCCACGGGGTGGCTGGCGGCTACAGCAGAGGGGAGGATGTACCCTTGGCCAGCTGGGCGGGGCTGAGCCCCGGGGTGCAGGGCAGAGTGGGTGGATGGAGAAGCAGCGTCCTCACTGGGGCATGAGAATGGGGGTATCCCAGCCTCTGACCTGCCCCCCAATCTAGAGGCACACCAAGCTGGTGCTCCCTGGCCCCTCCTTGGCCCCCAACAGGCATCTCCCTGCACCAGGGGGCCCATCTTGGTGATGGCACTGCCACCCACCCAGACCTCCGAGCCAGACCCCTGGGCACGGTGGTCTGCATGCCTTTGATGCCTTCCTCTCCCCGCCGCACCCCAGCCTCAGGCCGACCTACAGCATGCACCCCTGTCACTCTGCTCCATCAGCTGCCTGGGCCCCCCCATCAGACATCTCCAGGTTTTCCCATCATCCCGTGGCGGCGCTGGATAAAAGGAAGAGAGAAAATAAACTTCAGGCTGAAGGCAACAGCGTGGGGCATCCTTCACTCACTGACACTGCAGCTGCCCCAGGCCAGAGGGCCCAGCTCAGGAGCCACCCCCTCCGTGACCCCCCCCCAGGGGCTCCACACTCAGGTGGTATAGGGATACCTGTGGCGCAGCAACTGTCCCTGGGTGCTGCTCCAGGAGTGGGCACCCAGCGGCAGGCCCGGCGGACGCAGGCAGGTGGCAGTGTGGTGGGAAAGCTGGGATTGAAAGGACAAAGGTGGGCAGTGGACAGAAGCCAGGCATGTGGGCACAGGAGGGGGCAAGGGGGTGGGGAGGCGGAGGGGGCAGGGAATGGAAACCCCGCAACCTGATGTCAGAGGGACAGACGTGGCCCTAGGAGAGGGTGAGCAGCCCTGCTGTCCCCAAGCCCGACTCTGCGCCCTGGCTTTCCACTGGGCCACCCCAGGGAGAGCCCTGCCTTCTCCGGTATCATGTCCCTTCTGGACCTGGGGCTCCTGAGCTGGGACACCTGTCCAACGGCTAATGCGAGGCCAAGGGCGTGTGTGTGGAACAAGGACAGGATGGAGGCAGGGCTGCTGGAGGGTGGGGCCTGCCCAGGACTCCGGGGTTGGGAGGCTCCTGAGGCCAGGAGGGAGGGGCACCAAAGGGCTGAGCCCAGGACCCAGCCCCTGCCCAGGGGGTCTGGAGCTAAGCCCTGCTCTGCCTTCAGGGCACTCTGTAAACTGGGAAGTGCGGTGGACAAACGTGAGGGTGCTGTTTCCTACAGCTGCAGGACCCCGGGCATCATCGCCCCCGTCCTGGCTGAGAGGCTGCTCCCGCCTGAGCACCCATGTGCTGTCTGCGGTCACCTCAGGGGTCGGGAATGGCCCATTTTACAGATGGGGACGTGGGACCCGCAGCCGGCAGCAGGGCACGCCTGCCCCCAAAGGGGAGGCTCGGCAGAGCCTGGAAGGGGGTGCCCTCCGGAGGTGCTGGTGAAAAGGGCGTGAGGTCGCTCTGAAAAAGGTGATGAGTTTTCTTGGGTAACACACAGTGCCCCAGGCAGCTTTTTAAAAATTTTTAGTGGGCTTCCCTGGTGGCGCAGTGGTTGACAGTCCGCCTGCCGATGCAGGGGACACGGGTTCGTGCCCCGGTCCGGGAAGATCCCACGTGCCGCGGAGTGGCTGGGCCCGTGAGCCGTGGCCGCTGAGCCTGCGCGTCCGGAGCCTGTGCTCTGCAACGGGAGAGGCCACAGCAGTGAGAGGCCCGCGTACCGCAAAAAAAAAATAAAATTTTTTTTAGTATATACCACTGGGAAAAGAGGGAAGACGAAATAACAAGAAAAAAGATTCTTGTTTACTGCTCCAAGCTGGCTAAGAAAGAGGGAGATAGGAGAGCCTGGGTGCGGGGTGGGAGGGTCAGCCAGATCCCTCACGTTAGGGGCCACATGGGCTTACCCAACACACGCAGCCACAAAGCCTTCCCCTCCCAGTCACAGAGCCCCTGCAACTCGGGTCAACGACTCCAGGCCCTGCTCCGGGGCCAGAGCCCAGCCACCCAGCTGAGGGCTTGCCTCCCTGGCGCCTGGCTGGGGGCGTCCGCCCAGCGCTGAGTTGAGGCTGCCAGCTCGGCATGCTGCCCTCTAACTCCAAGCATACCCGGTGCACCGTCCCCAGCCTCAGTTTACTGCCCCCTCCCCAGTAAACACACATTTGAAGCCCCTCCGAAATGCGCAGCGCAGTGGCTCAGGTGGAGCCGACCCCGTCCGCCCAGCTCCAGGGCTGGCGAATCAGCACATGGCCTTCTCGGGCCATGGACGTGGTCTCAAGAACGACCACAAACCCCAGGGCTGACCAGCAGGAGGTGAGGGGTCCTGAGGGGACCAGAGCCCCCACGTGGGAACACATCCCAGGCGGAAGGCGCTGGAGCCCTCAGACCCAGCCACGCCGAAGGCTGGGCCCCGGGCCATTCACCAACAGTGACCATTAAAATCCCTTCTGACTTGGGTTTCTGTCCCTTGCAACCCAGAGACTTCTGGTTGATACACTCCCTCCGCCCCAGCCGGGCTTCCTTCCCCTTCCCAGGCCTGTGTTTCGAAGCCCCTGCCTGTCCCCAAGTCCATCCCTGTGCAGTGAGAGTCCAGGGGAGGAAGGTGACGAGGATATTTATAAGTTACAGACCCACCATGTGGGTCACTGAATCCTTATGGCCACCCTGCAAAGTTTCAATTATTGGCCCCATGGTACTGAAAAGAAACCTGAGGTTCAGAGAGGTTAAGTCATCTGCCTCAAGTCACACAGCCACGGGCAGCAGATAAGGCGTTCCATCCGAGTAGCTACTGAGGCAGGGGGAGGTAACGGGAAAAGGCACTGATCACCCCGATACCTCAGCCCCCACTTCTGCTCGGCCCAGCCGGTTTCAGGGAGCTCGTCCGAGGTACCAAAATTGTTCAGCAACCCCGGGGATGGTCAGGGACTGAAGCGCGACCAAGGATGAGGGATCTGAGAGACGCCAGGACACCTGCGGCCATGCCCCCTGGACTAGGTAGGGCCGGAATTGATAACAGAGTAAATGTGAGAAGACACTTGTGTTATCTTGGCCTGGTGAGGCCTTCGAGAGCCAGGCTGATGATTCCGGCAAGAGCCGCACTGATTAAAAATGTATCGCTTCCCTTATTAACCATTCCAAACAGATGCCGGGACCAGCTTGACGAGGAATGAAATTAGCCACACTCTGATCGCCGCCCGAGGAGCCCGGGGGCTGTTCCGATGGGACCCCCTCACGGGGACTCCTCCAGGGTCATGCACTCCCGGGGTCAGGGAGCAGGGGGCATCTCAGGCTCCTGGAGCCCTCAGGTCCCCAGCTCATCCCCAGGAAATCGGATAAACTGGAGGGAAGGCCAGGGCCCCCCGCTGGGTCTGTCCAGTGAGCCTGGCCCCGAGGTACAGGTGGGCCGGGCCCTGAGCCGGCACCACGCGTGGGCTGGCTTGGACCCTGCTGCCCGCAGCCTCGCCAGCCTCGTCCCGGCTGCCCTGCAACCTGTGACGAGTCCGTTTGCCAGAAACCGAGCCACTGAACGGTCAACGTGCAGGACAAACTCATCAAGAACACGCGCCTCTTTAACCTTTCAGTTTTAGTCGGCTGGGTTCATGTTAGTCTTCAAAATGGCACTTGAAGGAACGGTCGGTCTGCGTCTGTCCCCGCTCCTGCTGCTGGGTGGGGGAGGGACGTGGGGACCGAGGGTGGGAGAGCCAGCTGCCCGCACTACCGCTGTGCTGGCGGCACTGGGCAGCAGGGCAGTCCCGCAGGCCCAGGGAGCAGGCCGCCCGGCCGAGGGCAGCTTGGGGTGGGGGGCAGGGAGCCTGGGTCCCGGCTCTGCCAGGGGCTCTGGGAGCATGGACTCAAACTGGGTGCCAGGGACCGACCAGGCCCCAGCTGGCAGCTAAAGGGAGGAGGCTGGTCCCAGTGCCCTGGTGGGGTTCAGCCTTGGGGAGGAGGCTTGTGACCACACAGGGCCCCCATGGAGGGACTGAGACAGGGTGTGGCGTGGTTGCTAGCCTTCCTGTCCCACAGTCACCAAGGGTCCAGCTCATCAGACCCAACACCTGCCCCAGGCCTTTTTTTTCCCAATGAAACTTTTAATTTTGAGATAACTGTAGATTCACCTATAGTTGTTAAAAATAATACAGAGAGGGGCTTCCCTGGTGGCACAGTGGTTGAGAATCTGCCTGCCAATGCAGGAGACACGGGTTCGAGCCCTGGTCTGGGAAGATCCCACATGCCGCGGAGCAACTAGAGCCCGTGCGCCACAACTACTGAGCCTGCGCGTCCGGAGCCTGTGCTCCACGACAAGAGAGGCCGTGATAGTGAGAGGCCCGCGCACCGCGATGAAGAGTGGCCCCCGCTCGCCGCAACTAGAGAAAGCCCTCTACGAAGACCCAACATAGCCAAAAATAAATTAATTCATTCACTAATTTTAAAAAAAAAAGAGAAAAGAAAGAAAAAACTAATAATACAGAGAGATCCTATCTATACTTTGCCCTGTTTCCCCCAACGTCCTGCAAAACTACAGGACATCACCAGCACAATGCTGACAGTAGCAGCCACCATCTCGGACAGATTTCCTGTTTCATGTCTACTCGTGTGTCTCCGGTAGCGGAGGGAGGGCTTAGTTCCCCGTGGTTCTATGTGCATGTTCACGTCAAGACGCACAGTAGTTCCGTCACCGCAAAGACCCCTCGTCCAACCCCCGCCCCCGTCTTGATAGCTCCAACCTGTGCTACCCTTTCTCTGGTCTAAAATGAAGTTCATGAATCATATGATCTATCTACACACATATTTCAAAACAAAAATCAACAGAATGCCCTAGTTGTAACAATACAGAGAGAAAAACAGGCAAGCAGTTCATAATGAAGTGACCTGCGTATTAGCGGTGGGCACACAGGGAGGCAGTCAGTCGCCCGCCCCTCTAGGTGACAGCGGCTACCTGTCACCAGGCGGGTGCCACAAGGGACGCTGCCCTCGGTGCCGTGATGCTCTCAGTGGTGACAGCTCTTGGCAGAGCTCTGAACGTATCAGTCTGATCTTCCCCTGACTGTGAAGACAGTGGCCGCACTCCTGGAAAGGTCAATGTACGTGACAATCACGGGGAATGTGTTTAGTGGTTTAGGTGTCACGTGGAGTGTGGCGCAGGTTCAGATAAGCACGCGCGGATTTTCACTTTCATGGGGATCTGGGGAGACATTCGCAGGTCTCGGCTGTGCAGGGCTGCCCCCTACACCCTAGGGAATGGGCTCCCCGGGCTCCACCCACCAGACACCTCTCCTTGCAGCCACCCTGAATGCCGCCCACGTGCCCGGCGGCCCCTGCTGAAAGCCCCTAGCACACTCTCTAACCCCGCGCTGGCAACTCCATCCGTGTCTGTGTCCTCTGGGCAGGGGTCGCTGCCCCCCAGGATGCAGTCCATGCCCAGCGCTGAACAGAAGCTAATAAATGTGCCAGCAGAACGGATCTGGACCAACAGCCAGCCCAGGACAAACAGGCTGCTGGGCAGCGTGGTGTGATCTTATCCTCGGATGCCCCAGGGCCAGACCCGCCCACCTCCGCTCTCCTGCCGCGGCTTTGCTTCCTTCATGGAGACCACTCTGCCAGCCACCGGTCACATCACCTCCTTCAAGGGCTTGCTGGTTACCAGGTCCCCCCACTGGGCCCTCAAATCCAGAACTGCAAAGCAGCGATTGGAAACTCCTTGTGTAACTGGCTGGGTGGTTGAGGCACCTCAACAATAAAGTATTTACGTCGACGCACAGAACTTCCCCAGAAGGACCCCAAGAAACTGGACACAGTGGTGGCCTCTGGGCAGAGGGACAGGGGAGGGAGGCGCCTTTGCACTGTGTACAGACATTTTTGTACCATGTGGATGAATTATCTCTCAATTATATGAATAAACAAAGAACAGCCAAAAAAGATGGAAGCAGGTATTATTGGTGTGATTAAAAACTTCTGAGCACCTACTGCGTGCCATGTACCCCTAAGGACCCAACTCCTTGGGCTACTTATATCCTGGAGGACTGGGCTCTGGTGGGGAGACCAGAGCCTCATGTCCATGCCCCCCCAACCCTCCCCTAGGACAGAAACTTGGACAAAGGCAGTGAGGGCATCAGCCAGCAGCTGTCCAGCAGACCCAGCCCTCCCCAGACAATGCCAGGGGTCCTCGGGGCTGAGTGGTCCATCAGCAGAGAAGGAGACTGAACTTCACCACTCACACCTGCCTTTATTCAAGAAAGGGTAAATCAAAACCACAGTGAGGTGCTACTTCACACCCTGAGGACTGCTGTCACAAAAACAAACAAACAAGCAAAACCCACAAAACAAAATAGCAAGTGTGAACAAAGATGTGGAGAAACTGGAATCCTTGTGCAATAGTGGTGGGAATGTAAAACAGTGCAGCTGCTGTGGAAAACAGCATGGAGGTTCCTCAAAAAAGTTAAACATAGAATTACCATATGATCCAGCAATTCTTCTGGGTATATACATAAAAGAATTGAAAGCAGGGTCTCAAGGATATACTTGAACACCCATGTTCAATTATTCACAGTAGCCAAAAGGTGGAAGCAACACAGGTGTCCACAGACAGACAAATGGATCAACAAAGTGTGGTCTATACACACAATGGAATATTATTCAGCCTTAAAAGGAAGGAAATCCTGACACAGGCTACAACATGGATTAACCTTGAAAACATTATGCTAAGCGAAATAAGCCAGTCACAAAAAGACAAATACTCCGTGATTCCACTTGAGTCCCTAGAGCAGTCAAATCCATAGAGACAGAAAGGAGGATGGTGGGTGCCCGGGGCCTGTGGCAGGGGAAGGGGGGCTCGTGTTTAGTGGGGACTGAGCTTCAGTTTGGGAAGATGAGAAAGTTCTGGAGATGATGGAGGTGACGGCTGCACAACAGCGTGAATGTACTTAATGCCACCGAACTGCACGCTTAAAAACGGCTAAACTGGTAAATTTTATGTTGTGCGTATTTTACCACAATTTTAAAAAGAAGGTTATTGGTGTCTTGCCAGGCCAGGGCCTACACGGATGCCAGGAAACAAAGGCAGGGCCTTGCCTGGGAAGGTCCCATTCGGTGGGGGAGACAGAGAAGCAGGTGGCTGGGAACAACAGAGGGGCCTGCGCTGTGGCAAAGGGGAGGACCAGTGACAGGGACCTCGCCGAGGAGACAATTTGCCTGGGGAGTCGAGAGAGAGGCGCGATCGTATCTCGAGGTCTGAGGTGAGGGGGAGAAAGGGCCCTTCCGGCAGAGGGACCAGCAAGGGCTCTCCCGAAAGGGCAGGCAGGACGGGCGTGGGGTGGGCCTCTGGAGCCGTATTTGTTGTGTGTCCCCGCTTGAGACTGTCAGCTGCAGGCGGCAGGGCCTGGCCCGGCACACAGACTAGGTGCTTGACAACCACTATGGAGTGAGTGAATGAATGAGCCGGTGGATGCCGACCCCCACCCCGGGGACAGGATGGGCTGTGTGTAAAAGAGCCAGAACAGCTGAAACTCAGTTTCTACTTCTGGTGGGCCCTGGTCCCTCCCCTCAGCCTCCCGTGTGAGTCCGCATAACAGAACCATCAAAAGCTGACCCTGCCGCTCTCGTTCCAGATGAGGTCACAGGCCCAGAGAGGGCAAGAGGCCGGCCCAGGGTCACACAGCAAGGCAGGGGCAGAGCTGGAGCGCAGCATCCTTCCCCGGCTCTGTGAGCTCCAGGGAGGGCCAGGGCCTCAGAGGCCAAGGGGCAGGGGTGAGTGGAGGGAGAGAGAGAGAACAAGAGCCAGTGAGCAGGTGGGGGGTGGGGAGGAGCAGACACAGGCTTTGGGGAAAGCAGCAGGCCTCAAGGTGAGCCTGGTGGGCACTTAGCACCTGGCAACAATGCCTCCGAGGTCCCTGCAGGTGGAGACAAAACCAATTTCATCCGCAGGCCCCAGGTGCTGGGCTCCCTGCCGCTGCCAGACAAGGCACCCACCCTCAGCACCCTGGATGAGGGCCGGAGCCGTGGCCAAGTTCTAGTTCCAGGGGGAGCACGCGTGGGGGGAGGGGCAGAACCCCGTGGCAGGAGGTCAGGAACCCGATCAGGGACAAGGCACCAGGGGCTGTGTCTGTCACCCGGCTCTGCCTGGCCGCCCTCCGGCCCTGCTGTGTGCCCACCTTCTGTGTACCTGCGTCTTCCCTCAAGGGCGGACAGAATGGGGCCGCTGAAGAGTGGGGGCTGGGGAGGCAGGACAGACCCCACAGGAGGTGGTGCAGGAAAGCGCTTCACCGAGGGTGGGCGGCAAGGACGAGCCCCAGCCCGGTCCTGGCCTGGCAGTGTCCCTCAGGGCGAGCTGCGGGTCCCTGTCCACACCCCTGGGCGCCAGCCAGGCCAGACCGGAACTGAGTGTGAAGGTCAGCCTCACGGTGGAGAGGGGACGGGTCCCTCCCACCCAGGCCACAGAGCTGCCTGGCAGGCCACAAGCCGGGGCCTCCTGGGGACCACCCTGGCTCCCGGGCCGGGAGCGGCACGGAGGGCCGAGGGCCTGGGATGAGGACACTGTTGCTCTCCGGGGACACATGTGCCCCGCTGAGGGCACAGGAAAAGGATGGCTGAGAGCCCTGCCCGGTCTCCCTACCCAAAACTTTCTTCTACAGTCCAGCGATGTAACTGCGGCCGCCACCTCGGATCAGAACCCTCCGTGGCTGCCCATGGCCCGTGCCTGCAGGGAGAGCCCCTCCGCCTCCTGTCCTGGTCCCGCCCACACCTCCGGGCTCACCTCTCACCTCCTTCTTGCTCACCCTCAGGGGTGCGGGGCTGGAGGCAGACCCGATCACTTTGAGTAAAAGCCTGCGTTACATCACAGAGCACAAGAGCCGGGCTCTGGGGCTGCCCTGGCTGCGTGCAAGCCCAGCTCTATCCCTCATTGGGGCAAGTTATTCGGTGACTCAGTTGCACTGTCTGTACAAAGGGGATAACAACAGCCCCACTTCCCAGCGTCTCTGTGAAGGTCAAATGAGCTAGCGCCTGCAGAATGCTTGCAACCTGAGGCCTGAGGTTTGCACACCTGGAGCGCCCTCGCCTCCTTGACCACCCAGCAACCTCCCTTCACCCTCCACGCCTGCTGTGGGTTGCGGGAACCCTGCCCACCTCCGGGTCATCCTGTCCCGGCCCTTGGCACTCTATACTGACACCGTCTGTTCATGGCCTGCAGGCCGCCAGAAGGCAGAAACTATTTCTTACTGGGCTCTGTACCCCCTTGCTTAGGTCAATGCCTGGCACAAGATCCATCATTCATTCAATCAACAAAGATTTACTGAGCAACTACTATAGGCCCAGTGCTTTCCTAGGTGCTGGAGATGCAGCAGCTAACACACTGTCAACCTCTCTGCCCTGGTGCAACTGACACTCTAGTGGCCAAGATGGACCAACCAACCCCCAAGTAGGGACACAGCGGCTGGCCAAAAGGAGATAGTGCTGGGCAGGGAAGGGGCGGGGGAATGTCAGGGTGGGATCCGCCATCTAGATTTGGTGGCTCCAGGCAGAGTGAATGAATGAATTATAAATGAGCGCCTCACTTCAGCCCCCTCCCCGCCAGCAGTTCCGAGAGTCTCACACACTCACTGCAAACTCCCTGCAGCCCGACTCCCTGCATTCCAGTAGCAGGAAGTGACGTGCCCGTGTTAGGCGCAGTTACGGTTGCGAGGGGGCTGACATTAATTAAGATACCATTAATTAAGCTGTCAGTACAGTAATGGCCTCGGTTGTTAGCAAATTTGATTAAGGAACTGATTCTTGGAGGCCTCACGATTTCCCCATCTCATTAATAAATCTTCTCCTGCTCCCGCTGTCATCCCTTCTCCCATTCACTCGGTCACCTCCATCAGTGCCTGAGCTCCCAGGTGGGGACCCGCCTCCTCAGTGCCTACGGAGTCTAGATTCCAAAGCTCTCTTGGGAGCCCAAAAGGTGGAGGGGAAGAGACTGGAGGACAGGGAGGCGGGGAAGGGAGGGAGGCGGGGAAGGGATGGGGCGGGTCGCTGGCACGGCTCCTTCTGGAGCCCGTGTGTCTAGGCCTGGTGTGCAGCATATTGAGGGAGCGATGTACCGCCAAGTGCATGGCAGGAAGCAGCCATGAGACCTCAGTTAAGTTGCTACCCCTTTCTGAGCCTCAGTTTCCTCCTCTGTAAAATGGGATCATTAACACCCCACTTTATGGCAGTGGTGAGAACCAATGAGGTAAGCGGCATGAGAAGCCTCGAAGCCCAGTAGTGCAGCTCTGATGGTGGCTACGGTGGTCCTGGGCTGGCGTCTCCAGCTGTCCTGAAAGCTAAGCATCTGGAGACACTCAACTCCCCAGCCCTCCCCACGTTGAAAGCCCGGGGAACAACAAGGTTGGAGCTGCAGGTGCAGGATAACCCTGGTTCTGGTCCCCAAATCTTTCTATAAAGCAGTGTGACCCCTCCTCTTCAGCCACCCCCTCCCCAGTCTCTCTGCAGTCTCTGGTGCCTGTGGGTTTGGTGGCAGCACGTGGGGGGACGGCCTGGGTGTTGTGCTGTCAGACTGTGGGAGCCTGAAAGCCAGGGCAGCATGAAGAGACCCACAGGAGGGAGGCAGGGAGCCCGGAGTGCCCGACGGGCCGCCCTTCCCACCAGCCCAGCCCCTCTCCCAGGCGAGCGGGTGACACAGGCGTGGTCTGTGGGTCCTTCCAGGGGCCATGTGTTAAAATGCAGGTTCCTGGGCTCCCGGCAGACCGAATGAGTCTGTACTGGTATGCAGGAGGGGTATTGAAATCAGTATGGTAGCTGTGTCCTCAGCAAAATCACGATCGGATAGGATTGGGAAGTGATGCCAAGGGAAATGGTTGCATCTGTGAACATCAGCCACAGCTGTGCATCAAAATCACGTGGAGAACTAAAACGATCCTGAGGCTTGGGCCCTCCCCGGACACATAAACTGGAATCTCTGGGGATGGGACTGAGGCATGGGAATTTAAAAAAATTCTCCAGTGCTTCTAGCGCAGAGCCTGGGCTGAGACCCCCACCCTCAGGCCAGGACACTCCAAGTTTCCTGGGAAGCTTTGCTGAGCCTCAGTTTCCCCATCTCTAGAATCGGAGTCTTAGTGTCTGCCCAGCCAAGGCTGCTGTGCAGACTCCATCACTGAGACCAGGCGCTGGACCTAGTACAGGCAACGTCCGACGTCACATTTCACCCTGACGACACCCCCTCTCCCCTGGGGTTTAACAGTCCCTGAGAGTTGAGAATTTCTCTGACATCGGGCTCCTGGGCCCAGGCAAAGGTGTGGCAGAAAAAAGATGGCTGCCTCGGACCTATTCCCAGCAACAGCAGAAGTTCCATGCTGGGAAAGGATTTACTATTTGTTTCCCAGAAAAGCCGGGGCCTTGTCACAGGGAGGGAGAACTCTGGCATGTTCTGCTCACATCAACAAACCAACCCGTGGGCTTTTCCACTTAAAAAGCAAATGAACATCACAGCCAACCACAGACCCAGGCCACCTTCATCGCCCCAGGGGCTCCCGCCCGGGCCGGCTGACACAGTCGCAGGAGCAATGTTTCCTTTCCTTCACGCTCCGTTAGCGAGAGAGCTGTCTGTCCCCTGATGGAGGGGAGTGGGCGCTGCTTCACTAGGGGCTCCAGGGGCCCTTGTCAGGGTATAGGGGGGTTCAAGGCCTTGGAGTGCCCCCAGATGTCCCCCTACATAATGTTCCAGGCCTCACCTTTCTAGTCCGGGGGACTGAGCCCAGCCTGAGGGTCCAGCTCTGCCCTCTGATCTTACAAGGTCTGAGGTCACTGAACAGCTCCAAGAGGCCTGGCCTGTGCAAGGTACCAAGGGCAGGAGGAGACGTGGGTCTGTGTCTCAACCCCTATGGCTTCCGGTCCCAGAGGAGGGGTCCTGTGAGGCCAGAGGCCAAAGGCTGCTCACCCCAGAACAGAACACCACAGAGCCCCGGAGAGCTGCGAGGGAAGCTGGCATTCTAGTGTGACGCCCCAGGAAGCCTGGCTTAATGAGGCCCAGGCTTGGCTTTCCATAAATACCCGGACCTGTGATGTCACTGCCCCGTGCAGACTTTCACAGCCTCTGCCGCTGGCCTGGGGCCCAGCAGACAGGTGTTTGCCTCTGGCCCACAGAACACCTGCGTGCACAGAGGGGCACTGTTGCTCCCTGCTCACAAGGGCAGGCTGGACCTTCACCTGCCCCTGGAGGGCACAGCACCCTGTGCCCACCCTGACCTTCCTGCCAACCTTCCATCAGCGGTGGCTGAAGTTCCAGTCACGGAAGAGCCGGGCACGAGAAGCTTTTTCCAAATGGACACAGGAGGGCTGTACCAAACGCCACAATGATAGCAGCATGTCGGGGGACCCTGTACACAGATTTGGGGTGCTATCTACCCTCAGAGACAGGGAATTTTACAGCCCAACAGAGTCCTGCTAACAGCCTTTTCCTCGTCGTCACCACTGACAAACACCTCCACTGCAGGGAACAAGTGCTGGCATCTCTGCCTGGTGGCCAGCTCCCTCTGCAAGCCACCTGCACGGCAACCCACCCCTCCCCGCAGAGAGCACCCGCTCCAGCTCCAAGCTGGGCTGCGGCCCCTCTGGCCTCCAGTTCCAGGTATAAACCTGCCACCTATACTCACAAATAGCGTCTTCTGCACGCCATCCTGTTTGGGGGCAGTTTTCCCTTCTCTTTCCCTCTCCAGCGGTGAAGGCTCAACGTGGTTGGAGGAGCGCGATGCTCAGGCGAGAAGTGGAAGGGAATGAAATTAAATCGAGGGCGAGTCACATTCCCGGGGGTGGCGGGCTGCTCCACGGAGGCTGGGCCAGGAGCAGGGGGGTGGCACCAGCGGGCTCCGAGGGGTCCAGGTAACGCAGGGCTCACGCCGAGCCTGGCAGCCTGCAAAGACGTCGAGTCACCATGGTCGCCAGGTTGGGCGGGGGGGCATGGGCCTCGCTGCTACCTGAGACCACCTGGGGCTTTCTCCCTCCCGCACATCCGGGGTGGCGGGGCGCCGCGGGGAGGGCAGGGCTGGGGGAGTGTCCGCACCCGCTTTGCTCTCGCAGCATCCGGAGGAGGGACCGGCGCAGAGCCTCCCCCGCGCCCCAGGAGCTACGTAGTGCGGCCGCGCTGGACCAATCGCCGAGGCGCTCGTCGCCATGGCAACCGCAGCATCAGGCGCGGCCGCCCAGTGGCGCCCTCGCTGCAAAGTCACCCACCAGGCGGAGAGCGCCCGCGCCACGGCCCGCACTCGGAACCTGGAAATCTGTTCCCAAAATGCATGCGCTGCCCCGGAGCCTACGATGACGCTGCTTCCCAGGGTGGCTTCTCTGCCTTTGCGACGGAGACGTGCGAGGCACGGAGTGCACGGGGTTGGCGCCCTGGAGTCAGGCTGACAGATTCCCAGAGTGTCTCTGCCTCTCTAAGTCCCTGAGATCTTGGGCAAGCCGCCTCTCTTCTGGGAGCCTTGATCTATGATACTGTAAAATGGGATCACAGCAGCTATGTCACAGGGTTGCAGGAGGGCTTACCACACACAGCAGCCGCATGGATGCGGAGCTGCTGTCAGTCGTCCCGGCCATGTCCTGGGGCTAGCGGAATCTCTGGTCTAGCTGGGGTGCCCGCTCATTCAATTACCCACTCACCTCACTCACTCATTCCAAAGGCACTGCTGTGGGACTGGCAAGCCAGTGGTGAACAAGGCAAAGTTATCTGCCCTCATTCATTCATTAGAATGCCCCGTTTACATTCTACGGGGGAAATAGGAAGTCAACGTGTAGTCAAAGATATAATTTTGCATAGTAATAAGGATCAGGATAAAAATAAAGCAGAAGGCGGGAGGGAGGGGGAGGAGAGGGAGGGAAGCCCCCTCCCTCACATCAGAGGTGGGGGGAGGGTCAGAGAGGGCACGTGTGGGCTGAGACATGTATGATGGAAGATCTAGCGGGGGAACATTCCAGGCAGAGGGAAGATCTAGTGTCAAGGTCCTGAGGCAGAAATGAGCTTGGTGTGTTTGAGTACCACTGAGGATGCCAGTGTGGCTGGAGTGAGTGAGTCACTGGGAGGTGACGATGAGAAGGTCGCCATCCATCCTCCCCTCCCAGATTCACTTTAAACTGATCAGAGTCTGTTTCCTCACATGTAAACCAGGAACTCCAAATCTATTTCATATATATATATATATATATATATATATATATATATATAATTTTTAACTGCATTATAATCCTAATAACAGCCTCAGTGGGATATAAGATTTTACAGAAGAGGAAACTAAAGCCAGAGGTTCAGCAACTGGCCCAGGGTCACACAGCTGGTGGGCGGCACACCAGGGCAGTCTGGCTCCAGAGTCTCGGCACTTAAGCTCTTGCAAAACTTCCTCATTGGGACAATTACATGAGCAAATGGGTGAGAATGCCCCAGCCCCTTGGTGGCAACTCGGAAGGCCATTCTCTTCTTCCCATTTTCTCTGGGCTTTCAGACCCGCTGAATTTAGGTGAAGGAGGGTTGCTGCATCGTCTAGTTTTGTTTTAGTCTTTCCTTTACAGTGGCGGAAACAGAACTCAGAGAAGGCAAGTGACTTGCCTGAAGTTGCACAGCACAGAGTGGCAGGGGTGGGACTGGGAGCCAGTTCTTCTGGCTGTATACCCTCACACAGGGCAGGAGTAGAGATGAGGGCTGGGCGACGGAGGTGAAGTGCATCAGAACTGCAAGAGGCTTCCTGAACCACACCTGTGAAGGACCCATCTTCCTCCAGCAGGTACTTCACTCCCCGAGAAGAAGGCTGTCAGGTAAGCGGGCTGAACTTGTGGCAGAGCCCACCCACCTCTCTCCCCGCTGCAGCTGCACAAGATTTTAAGAACAATGCAAAAATCACAACCACGAGGCTGGTTTTGTTTCAGCTCCGATGTTTAGTGACTCCTCAGAGGCTCCCCATTCAGAGGGGGCTCACCTCCCTGCATGGCAGAGCCAAGACTCAAACCCCCATCTCTGTGGCTTCCAGGCCTGGGCCCTAGCATCTCTCCTCAGGACCTCCTCAGAGGGGGGATTATTTTATCGCATCCATTTTCCAGAGGAGGAAACTGAGGCTCAAAGGAGTGCGGTGGGTGGACCTGATGGCAGGGCCGGCTCCAGTGTCCCTTTCCTGGGTCTCCACTTTCAGAACCCTGGAGCCTCCCTGGGGGTCATGAAATCACCTGCACGCCCACTGCTTTTGACACTTCCTCCTTACAAACTTACATGTGTGTTTCTTACGTGTTAGTCTGTTATTTCAAAATAAGGCAAATGGAGAAGACCCCGGAGTTCAGACGCAAATGCCAAGACTGTAGGTGTTTACAAGGCACGTGGGTAGGTGCTAGATTTCTGAAGGTGGGTTTCTAGCACAGGGTCAGGTGCAAGGGAGTCTCCAAAAATTGTCGAGCTGAGATTAGAGACCCACAGGCTTGTCCTTTCGGGAAGTGACAAAGGTCACTCAGCAAGGGGGCGTGCCCACATGTGCAGGCATGTGTGTGTGGGCTTTGCCTGCATCACACCAAGCCTGCACCATCACCATCGGAGGGTGGGTTTGTCAGCACACTTTCCAGATGTGAAGGCTGAGGTCATAAGCGGGTCCAAGGGCACACAGTGAGGAAGTGGCGCCGCAGGACTTCGTACTGGGCGGTTGGTGGGGCTCTCCCAACCCTAACCAGATGCCTGAGGTGGGGAGCATAGGGCAGCCGGCCTTTCCAAAGGCAGGCTCACCCACCCACCCCCTCCTGCACGCCCGGGACTGGGGCACATCGGAACTGACTTTGGGACAGGTCCTCACCCCAGCAGTCACCCACTCTCTGGGTCACTCCAGAAATGCCGGCATTCACCCTCTGCCCCCCACCTGGTCACTGTGGACCCCTGGAAGGAACCCAGACTGGGAGGAGAAAGCAGAGGCCAAAGGTGGTAGGGAAACGTTTCACACCCAGGACTTCCCGCCTCCACTGGAAAATTCCACCCTGCAGGCAGACAGGCACATTCACACAGAGAGCATCCTGCTCCTGCAACCTGAGGCCACTGCCCCCATCTGTCCCCACCGTGAAAGGAGCACAACAGCATGTGATGGAGGAAGGACAGAGAGGACTGGAACAGGGAGTCAACAGATCCCCAGGTCACGGACCTTCCAGGCCACTGCTGGGGGTGGAGGGGTCCCAGCATCCTCCCATCTACATTCTGACTCTTCAAATCTCAGAATCACAAATCCTTCAAGGCCTGGAATTTTTTTTTTCATTCTTGCTTAAGCTTTACGGTTTAAAGGAACAATCTTAAATTCATAAATAACATGAAAATCTCTTCTCCTTAAACAAAACAAGGTCCCCCTGACCACTCCCCCAATTCTCACTGCCATAGCCCACCTCTGCAGAGGTACCCACTGTCCTCTGTCAGGATGTACCCTCCAGAACGTCTCCTATGCATTTAGCTACATACACATGCCTGTAGGAAGTATCAAGTACTATGCAGACCCTAAAAAGTGGTATCATATTAAGTTACGAAATTAAAAAGTAAATACACCAAAAGGCATCAAGATGCAGACAGTGTGCTCTGGGTATGCCCCACCCACTATGAGAGCTGGAACCCAGTGGGTCTGATGGCAGCCATGGCCACCTCTGCTCCATCCCCACACCAGCCCCCCTCCTCACACACCCACAGCGAACTCAACCCCGTAGCAAATCTCTCCGTGCAGTTTTCCTACGGAGCTAGGTACCCACAAACAGCAGGAACACTTGTGCATGCTCCTAGACTTTACATAAACGCAATCACGCCACGTGTCATTTTCCATGAAGCTCTTTTGCCCTCAACATACACTCGGGACACTGAATCCTGGAGTCCCTAATCCACAGGCTCTCCTGTGCAGTTGCCAAATCACAGGTGTGGACTCGGCTCTTGCAGCTGGGGAGGGGTCCCACAGGCTGTGAACAGCCTCGCGTCCCTGCCCCCGCCCCACCACGTTCAGGGAGCTGAGGAAGGGAGGAAGCGGCCACAGCAATGATCTCTGAAACGTGGGCGGGCTTCTGGGGGCTGCGCACACCCCGTCTGCTGTGCACCAGTTACTACCCATGTCCTGTCCCCTGTCCCGGGGGAGAAGGGGTCCCTGACGTGTGGCTGAAACGCAATGGCTGCTGCTTCTTGGAGTCATGCTGGAGCCCCTGCTGACGGAGAGCTGGAAACCACCTGTCTGGCATCGGTCTCTGCGCTCCCGCTGCCGTGCCAGGCTTGCCAAGGACGCCCGGTTCAAGGAGCTCGCCCGGGAGAAGTGAGGGAGCCGGGGCCCCGCAGATGCTGGTGGCACTTGGGATGTGCTGGCGGGAGGGAAGAGGCGTGGAGACCAGCGCTGCAGGGTGTGTCGTCTTCTGTGGGGCTGGGACTCGACTGGGCATCCTGATCACCCAGAGGGCGAGAGCAAGTGGGGGCAGAGGGTCCCGGGAGCCTCCACTCAGGAGCCTGGGAGCCGGTTCCCGCGGGATGCAGGGTGGGCGGCAGGGCAGGACGACCAGCCCCAGACGCCGAGCCAGAGGTGGCGGGTCCGAGCGTGCGCGGGGCGGTGGGCCCCTCCCTCTCCCAACAGGGGCGGTACCCCCTCTCCGCCCCCCTCAAGCGGCTGCACCTTCTCAGCAGGCAGTGCAGCCCGGCGGTCAAGACCAGAAGCCACCTCTGCCACTAGCTGTGGGACTTCAGTAAGGTGACCCAAGCTCAGCCTCTTCCGAAAGCCTCAGCTAGTCTGGGTGTTGCTGCTCTCGAGCCGGGCTGGGCCTGGAGTCGGGAGACCCGGGCTAAGGCCTCCGCACACCCCCCTCGCCGGCCGCCAGGTGGAAGTGAGGGCAGGCGGTGGCCCCCGCAGCCCCGGCGGCTTGTACAGACCCCACAGCAGCTCCCATTTCTCACCCTGCTTGTATTATTTGATTAATAGTTTCCTCTAAGCCTAAAATAATTTTCATTTAAAAGCAAAACTTCCATTCACTATTACAAATTGTGTACCTGACAGGCTGGTTAGACCACCGAGAAATATTCAAATAAATATGGTTATGAAAGAAAAGCTGCCCACCTGAGACCCTCCCTTGGCCCCGGGGTGTCTGGGCGCCCCAGCCTGGGAAGCCCCGTGCTGATGCCGGGGAGGCGAGCAGGTGGGCACAGGGCAGGTGGCGGGGTCGGCCCTGCTCACGGGCTGGGTCAGGGTAGACCGTGGACCTGCTCGTGGCCACTGCTGGGCTGGTAACTGCTCCCTTCCAGAAGGTCCACCTGCCCTTCTGTGTGTGTGTCTGTGTGTGTGAGGGTGTGTCTGTCTGTCTGTCTTTGGTGATTTGCACTGCTCCCTGGGACAGGGCTGAGGCCTCTGAGATCCGTATGAAGGGGGCAGCACCCCCCATGCCACCTGACAGCATCCCTAGGGGCTGGTCTGCTGGGCTGGTCTCCTCCCAGGTCCTCCTGGGAATCTACAAGCTGAGCCGGGCTGTGTGTGTGCTTGACGGCCAGGAGTGCAGCATCACGGCCCTGCCCCCGGCCCTGGGGCCAGGACCGTTCCCTGATCACAAAGCGGCACTAATTCTCTACCCACTTGATGCTTCATCCATAAAACGCTGACTGATGCCAGCCCCGTCCAGGCAGTGAGGGTCCAAGGTGAGAAAGAGCCACGTCTCCCGCCTGGAGGAAAGGAATGGGCACATCCTGGGGCTGTGGTGGACCTCCACCCATTTCCCTGCCCCGAGCCGCCCATCCTGCGTTCACCCCTGCACTCCCTCGGCGCCTGGGGTTTGGGTGGGGCTGACTCTTCTCCCGGCTCAGGATCGGGTACGGGACTCGAGCTGGGCCCTGAGAGGAAGCCCGACTTCACTGGTGTTGTTGGGAGAGAGAACCTCTGGACTTAAGCTTGAGCTCAGACCTGAGAGATACAAGCTGGTGCTTCACACAGGCCCCTGACAAGGAGCCGGACTGAGAGCGGAAGAGGGACAGCCCTGGGGTCATCACTGGAGCCTCTGGATCCAGCGACGCCTGAAGCTTTGAGGTCATGTGAGCTGATAATCCCATTTCCCTTGGGCCAGTCTGCAGTGGGCCCTCTGTCACTTACAACCCAAAGTCCCAATACCTGTGCCTTTTAACGGTTGTAATTCTGAGTGAATATTGTAATACTGAGTGGCTGTTTCCATAGGAGTTACACAGAAAACAAGTATGAGGGAAGGAGGGGTAAGTTCTTGGGGAAAAGGAAATGGGAAGGAAAAGCGGAAGTTTCCTGAAGGGCAGGATGTGGACACTGAGCCTCGAAAGATGAGTAGAAACTCATCAGGCAGACAGTGCATGGAAAGGCGTTACTTGCAGGTGGAACAGCATCTGCAAAGGCGTGGAGGTGAGAAGCAGAGAGTGATGAGCCTCAGCCTCTGAGGGCCTTGGGCTTCGTCTGAGGGGAAAGGAGAGCAGAGGAGGGGCATGAGATTAAACCTGGGATTAAACGGATCCTTCATGGGGGATGGGGGGAGGGGGGAGATTAGAGGCTGGAGGACTTTACCTCTGGAGGGAGGAGGAGGGGGAGGCCTGCACACAGCGTGGGGTGGGATGGAGAGAACGGGTGTCTTGGGGAGAAGTGTGGGTGAGCTATGGGGACAAGGGCGACACCCAGGTTCCTGGCTTGGGCACTGGGTGGCGGGTGGCACCATTTACCTACACTGGGACATGGGAAGAGGTGCACGGCGGAAGAGAGATGACCCTCCTCTTTGGGTGTGTTGGGATGCGGCGCCTGGGGGCCAGGGGGAGCGTCCAGGAGGCTCTAAGGGTCTGGCTGGAGGCTCAGCTCCGGGGGAGAGGGGAGGGAAAGTGGGTGAGGAGGGGAGGTCGGCAGAGCCCTGGGGATACAGACACTTAAGGGGAGAAACAAAGGCCAGCAAAGGAGGTGGAGAGACCCGGTGAGCCCCGGGCCCTCAGCTGCAGGCTCTCCCGCAGCTCACTGCCCAGCCCCAGCCCTGCACGTCCTCCCTGGGGGTCCATCAACCACCCTGTCCTGTCACAGAGATGCAGGCCATGTCCCCGTGTCCCCCAGGGCCTGACATAACACAGGAACGACATTTCTTAGCAAAAAAGAATCCAAAGTAAGCTCTAAGCTTTATGCTCGTCAAGGCACTATTCACAACAATAAACAAACTAAAACCCCAAACAAATAGGAAGGTGAAAGCCCAATACTGAAGCTGCTAAAAACACATGATTCCTGCCTGGCGTGAGGCGTCAGCCAGCCTTCCAAAGGGATGTTGACAAACAGTGACATTAACATCGTTAGTTAAAAAAAAAAAAATGTAGCTTCTCAAAGTGTGTATTCGGTACAAACCTAAGAATGTGACCGAGACACAACCAGAAAAACACCACAATGACAGCTGGCCCTCGAGTGGGGGTCACTGATCGACTTTATTTCCCTTTTCATTTTCATTTATTCTTCAAATGTTCTGCAACATACTTAACTATAATACGGGAAAAATATATTATTACAAAAAATTCCCCAGTCCTCTAAAAGTGGCTGAAACACCAACGAGCTATCATATAAGGATGAGGAGACGGGTCCTGCAGGGCACAGAGCGCAGGTCTGGGGTCAGATGTGGGTTTGAACCCTGGCTCCACGCTGCCTGCCTTGGGGCCCATCCCCGCTCCCTGCTCCCCTGGGCTTCCTGTCTGAGGACCGGCCCCACCTAGTCCCTGGCAGAGGCTGCTGGGAACACCCCGGGTTGGGTGCCGGCAGCGCCTGGAAGCGGAGGCGCCCATGACCTGTATTCCCCAAAGGCGGCAGCATCTGGAGGGGTAGGAAGGTCAGGGCTCTGAGAAGGCGGCCCTGGCACCCTGGGGCACCAGGCCACAGCCCCGAGGCGTCCTTACTGGACTGAGTGCTTCTCCCAGGTCTCTGCACATGTCACTCTATTCCAGTCTCAGCTGAGAGCTCAACTGCCTGGGAAGCCTTTCCTGAGCACCCTTGCTGAAATGGTCCCCCAGGTACCCATTTCATTTCGTCCAGAGCATTTAAAATGATCCTGTTTAACTGTTTTTTTTTTTTTTTCAACATCTGTCTTCCCTCAAGAGAATGTCAGGTGCGCAGGGGCAGGGTCACTACCTATCTGGTCACCACAGCATCCCTCAGTGCACTGATGGGGCCTGCACACAGTAGGTGTCTAATAAATGTCCACCGACAGAAAGGATTAATGAATGCCCTCAAGCCATGCTCCCTGGCTCGCCCCAGCTGCATCAGTGGGAACACAGGTACACCCTGTAGCTTCCCATTATTTCCACACGCCTCACCCTTCGCGGGTTTGGTAAACCCCCCACCCTGACGAAGATTCTTCCGACAGTGAATCTGCGCTGGGTAATTATGCGTGCCTCCACGCTAATAATAGGTCTTGTGATTATGGTTTATTTGCTGTGATTTTAGTTAATGGACCGGATGGAATATTTGCATCTGGAAAGTTCCCCAGCTGTTTCGGGGAGCTCCCAAATTTGCTGCTCACGGGAGAAGAGGCTCTTGGTGCAGGAAGAGCCCCAGAGGGCGGGCAGGAGGCCTGGAGGCAAGCCCTTCACCTCTCTCAGCCTCAATCTCCTCATCTGTAAAATGGGACGATAACACCTGCCTCACAGGGAAGGAGACAAAGAGCCCAAACCTCCATCGCCACGATGACCGTCAACATGCTAGGACCCCTGCACCAGTATCCAAGTAACAGCTTTCTTTAAATGGACTTTTTTTTCACTTGAATGCATTTTAAAGGGGAACTCTTTCACTACCCTAAATGGAAAACCAGGTCTGCCTGCCTTACACATATCTCGTGGGAGTGCACCTCTGAAGCTTCACAGCACACTGATGGGTTTTTGTGGTCACTGTCTGTCTCTCCCAGTGGGGCGTCAGCTCCCTTGTCTGGCCGCTAAACTGCTGAGCCCCCGGGGCTTAAACCAGTGCCCGGAGCATAGTAGGTCTCACTCAGTAGGTGGTAAAGGAACCAATGGCTGAGGTCTGCCAGCAGGGGAACCGAAGGGTCCAAAGGAGCCGGCCATCCATGCGTTCGTTCATTCTACACTATTGAGTGAGCACCTACTGTGCGCTGGCGCCTGCTTGGTGCAGGGATACAACCGTGAACTAGATGATGATGTCCTTTCGGTTCCCCTCGGGCCCCGCAGCCCCTTCCTGGTCTTGATGCCTGGCTCCTCCTGTCTCCTCATCCCCGGCCTCCTCCATCCGTGCTCACACCCTGGTGGGCCCATCCAGCCCCTCGGCTTGGTAAACCGCCCGTTCGCTGATGACGCCCATGGTTATGCTTTTAACCTCCACCTCTGTGCCAACGCCCGGCAGGAGGTCCCGCTGCCTCCGAGTTGTTTGTGTCCAGACGGACGTCCAGGAGAAGGCCAGCTCGCCAGGCCTAGTGGCCGCCCCGCCTGCCCTGATGGCCGCTCCTCTGCAGCCTTGTTCGCTCAGCAAAAGACCACCTAACCCTCCCAATTGCCCTTCCTCTCTCACACCCCACGGGCCTGCTCTGACCTCTGCCTGGCTCCACACCCCACCCTGGTCCCGGCCACCGTCTCTCGCCTGGATGACAGTGGAAGCCCCCCTGCTCCCCGGATTCCCATGGACTATCTCCAGAGAGCAGCCGGACCACTCCTCTGGCTAAAATTAAGTGAAACCACGTCCCTGTTCTGCTCAGCACCCTCCGGGGCTCCCACCTCACTCAGAACAAAAGCCAAAGTCCTTGTAGTGACCCACCAGGCCCTGCGTGACCCTCTCCTCCTGCCCCCCTCCCCCCCCCGGCTCTGCTCCCAGCACAGTGGCCCCTTCTTTCCTCCAGTCGGCCAGGCCCTCTCCTGCCCCAGGGCCTTTGCATGTGTTGTGCTTTTTGCCCAGGGGGATATTCAGAATATTTGAATATATACTCAGAAACACCTCTGCTACACTGAGCATTAACTCCTTCATTGTAGGTCCTGGAGGTGTCTGAGGGGGACCAGGGGAGGGACAGGACAGCAGAGCTGCAATAGGGGCCAGTCTGGGGGCTCAGGCACAGTCTACAACTTCTGACATGAACCGTATTTCAATATTTTAATGAGGGGGACATGCAGACGGACCCGACTCCCTGTGTCTGACGTGGGCTGGGGAGAGATCTCCGATTTGGACCCCTGGGCCAGGAGGCCCACACCCTCCAGTGCTCGGCCAGGGACACTCTGTGAGAAAGGGCTGAGGCTGAGCCTGGGCATCCACGGTCCCCACAGCTGCCTTCACCAAGAACCACGGCCGTGGGGACAGCACACGGGGACTGCACTGAGCTTCACCTCCCACAGCCAGCCTCCGATCCTACTGCCTTCCCCAGAGGGGTTTTTCTATAAGACACAGCTGAGGGGGGATGGCAGGGCGGCCATCCTGCCATAGGAGGGAAAGTAGGAAGCCCACTCTGGCTACGTGAGGGACCCGGTGAGGACCATGGGCGGGGAGGGGGACCACGGCCTGCTCAGCCCCAGCCAGACCCCAAACGGGTGTCCTTACACGAGCTTCAGATATTTGCGTCCAGGGGTTGCCGAGGACTAATTTGGATGGCTTGATGCAGTTATTATTTTTCACTTTTACTTAAAAAAACATACTTTTATAATACATTTGCAGGATTCAAAAGCGAAAGTGTAAAAGGTTTATAGTGAAGGCTGGTCCCCACCTCTAGCCCCACCTTCGCAGTTCTGCAGCTCCCATCCACAAAGGCAGACACTTCCATTAATTTCTTCGGCAACCTTCTTGTGTAGACATTGGTTTTTGTTTTCAAAAACAAGCAAATATGGGGCAAAGAAACTGAATAGAGATTTCTCCAAAGAAGATATACAAATGGCCAATAAGCACATGAAAAGATGCTCAGTATCGCTTGCTGCTAGGGAAATGCAAACCCAAAGCATAGTGAGAAACTACTTCGCACCCACTAGGATCAAAAACGGACCATAACAAGTGCTGGTGAGGAAGTGGAGAAACACGCTGCTCACAAACGGCTGGTGGGGATGGAAAACGCTGCAGCCACTTTGGAAAACAGTTTGTCCACTCCTCAAAATATTAAACATGGAGTTACCACATGACCCAGCAGCTCCCCTCCTAGACGCATGCCCACGAGCCCTGGACACATACATTCACACAAAAACCTGTACACAAATCCTCACAGCAGCATTACAACAGCAAAAAGTGGAAACAGCCCATACGTCCCACTGATGATGGATAAATAAAACGTCTTATATACACACAACGGGGTATGATTCGGCTATAACAGGAGCGAAGTACTGATAGATGCTACAGCATGAATGGGCCTTAAAAACACGGTGCTTAGTGAAAGGAGCCCATCACAAAAGACCAGGACTGTAAGATTCCATTTACCAGAAACGTCTAGAAGAGCTGGAACCACAGAGATAGAAAGTAGATGAATGGTTGCCAGGGGCTGGGGGAGAGTGGGGACGGGGGTGACGCTAGTGGATACAGGGTTTTTGGGGGGATGACAAAGATGTTCTAAAATTGGGGGTGGTGATGGTCACACCAATCTGAATATACTACAACCCATTAAACTGTACACTTCAAATGGGCGAACTCTATGCTATATGAATTACATCTCCGGCTGTTAAAAAATAAACAAATGTGTATAAATAACACATTCCCTCGCGTTTTCACCTGGCCGGCCCTTCCCATCACTCAGGTCTCTTCTCAGAGAGGCCTCCCTTGCCCACCCCTGTCCCCTCCCCACTCCATCCTCAGAGCACTTATCACCCTCTGAAAGCACCTTGTCTGTTTGTTGACTGTTTTCTTCATTCAAGTGTTAGACTCCATGAGGACAAAGGGTTCTGTCTGTTTTATTCACTGATGTAGGCTCAAGGCTTAGGACTGTGCCGGGCACATAGCAGGTTCTCAAAGAATATTTGATAAATGAATGAATCTGTTTACGTGATGGATTAAGTTGCTGGGCTCCTTGCTTGGGTGATCGCTCCTGCCCCTCTGCCCCCAAGCCTGATCACTTTCCTCCTCTCCCCCATCCCCTTCCCTCTGCTCTTGGCCTCCCTGAGAATACCCTCATTTGCAGAAGCAGGGGCCGGGGCTGGGAGGTCCTGGAAGGGCAGTGTGGGACGAGCCCATGATGCTCCAGGGTCCCCTGTGCTGCAGCCTTGCCCCTGCTGGCCTCTGACTCAGCCGTTCGCCCCTCTGTTCGTGCCCAGCTGTTCCCCAACACCAGGCCCCCTGCCAACCTCCCTTTGGACTCAGGGGAACTCAGAGGGGCACATTTGGGAGGTCTGTAGGGATCTTCCTGCAAAAGCCACGTCCTGTGCAGGGGCCAAGGATGTTTGGACCTCCCGCAAGGTCCTCTCTTTGGTCCAGGAGGCTGTATGGAAGATGGACAGGCATAAGGCTGTCTGGGTGGGGCGGGGGTGGGCAGGGCCTGGAGCAGCCCAGCCCAGAGCAAGGCAGCTGGTGAGGGGGAGGTCAGTAACCCCACACCCTACAGCCAGTCCTGAGACCCAGAGGGCAGGGCTGAGACTGGGAGGAGGCCAAATGCAATGTCTTCTGGGGTCAAGCTGATCTGCGCTGTATAGAGTCGAAACAGATCGCCTCAAAAGGGAGTGAGCTCCCTGTCACTAGGAGTAAGCAAGCAAGGATCTATCAGGGGCAGAAGAAGGCCTCAGGAGCCCCTTGCATCCCTGAGGACCACGGATCCCAGGGATGTTCCCATGAAGTTCTCAGGGAAGTTCTGGGGTTGGTCCAGCCTGACACCATGGGTGCAATACTCAGATACCCCAGCAGAGGGCAGCACTCGGCTGCTACATAGTCCTGGAAAGGGTGGCCTGCGCAGGCCCAAAACCTGGTACCCAAGGAGATCCAGAGACCCAACCCACCCAGCCCCCGGCCTCCAGCTCCCTGGTCATGCCTGTGGGTCCCCATCCTGCACTCCCGGTCTGGGCCTTGTGCCCAGCTGCCATGCCCTCTCCCACCATTTGCGGCCCCAGATCCCTCTGCTCCTAAAGCCTCGTGCAGTCCCTGGCCACCAGCATGGGCTCCGGCCCCGCGCCTTCCCAGTCCCAGCGCTGGCTCCTTCCCACACTTAATTCTCGGCCCAAATGTCACAGGCGCAGGGGCCTCCCTGACCACCCCCGGGCAAGCTCGCTCCAGTCCACAGGCTCCTGTCTCAGTACCTGGGTTGTTGTAGCACTTCCCAGCCAATAAATGGACCTGGTAACCTCCACCTGCAAACCCCATCACTCCTCGGGGCCCTGCCTGGGTCCTAAGTCCTACACGACCCTCTGCGGGGGTCGCTGAGCTGCCCCTGGTCAGCTGTCGTATCTCACCTGAGGACACTGAATTCAGCATTTACCAACTTCCACCTATTAGGTATTTTTCACCCAAGACGTTTTGAGGTCCTGTCTCCCACGTCCCTGTGGGGTGCCTGTAGGCCAGGCCCTGCCCTTCCTGTGCTTGGGGAGCCCCCCACACAGGTCTGACGACACCAGAGGCCCAGGTTCAGGGGGAGCACCGGCTGGACACCATCTCCTAGGAGGCCGCTGGCCCCGATCAACTCAGCTACCAGGCGAAGAGCGATGTCTCAGGGAGGGGCTGACACTGCAGACCTGGGGAATCGCCCACCGACCCTCAGGCCCCTTGTCTGCTAAATGGGTGCAGGGCAGCACCGCCCCCACCTCCGAGGTTTGCCAGGAGGAGGTGATGACAGGGGAGGGACCTGGACCAATGATCTGGGGCTCAGGGCAGTTCCTGCCGCAGACTCACCTTCTCAGACCCATAGTACAGATGCAGAAACTGAGGACACAGAGGTCAGGGGCCTGCCCATGGCCACAGGACTGGCAGAGGGGCACAGGGGTAAACTCAGGCCGACTGGCTTCAGCAACCACAAGTGAGTCCTGCACCCTCCAAGCTGTGTGACCTGAGGTAGAGCATGTGACCTCTCTGGGCCTCTGCTGGAAGTTCAGGGAAGTGGGAAAGTGGACTTCCATCACGGGGATGCACTTCCATGGTTCATGAACACAGACTCCAGGCACGTCAAACCATTCGCTAGGAGGCACCATGCCTGGCACACAGTGGGCGCCGTGCTGCTGTTTCGTGCTGCTGGTCACCATGACCGTTGCTGTGAGCTGGGACGGGGCCAGCACCCTGCCCTCCCCGCCTGTCCTGGCTGCCTGCAGCTCAGTGAAGATGCTCCATTAGCAGATGAGCTAGAGCTGCCTCCGCCCCCGCCCCTCAGGGGCCTAAGTGCCCTGTGCAGTCCAGGCGCTCGGCCTTCCCCAGAGGTGAGCCCAGCCCGTCGTGGTCCCGGCCCTTCCCGAGTCCCGCCGTGCTTCCCAAGGTGTGGCCCCCTAACCCCAAGCATCGAAGCATCGAAGGTGAATCTGTGCGAGCAGCACAGTCCCAGATCCAGCCCCGCCCCCCTGAAGCAGACCCAGTGGGCCGAGCCTGGGGCTCTCACAGCCCTGCTGCCTGACGGTAGTGATGCCACCTTGGGAAGGCCATGGCACAGGCTCTGGCGGAGGACGGCTGAAAGATATTTTAGAACCGCATTCCCTGCTTACTTGCAGGCCAAGCTCACTTCCTGCTCAGTGATAATCACTGACATCCCCCCACCCCGCCCCAGCCAGCTGGGGCTTTTTCCGCCACTCCCAGGCGCTGGGCAGGCCTGGCGGGAACGCTGAGGACGCAATCACCAGCCTTTTAGGAGCTGGGCTTGTGAAGGAGGTGCGGACGTCTGCTCTCTGAGGATGCTTTGCGAGCCTTTCGGGCCGGCAATTTGCAGAGCGCTCCAGATGCCTCAGGACAATGGGGTCTGATTGGCAGGGGAGTGGGAGGGGCCAGCAGCTGCTGCTTCCGAGCAGGGAGAGGCAGGGGATGGAGGGGCGGAGGCACTGAAGGAAAATCTGGGGGGTCCTGCAGACGCCTGGTTTCATTCTAGAGCCCCAAATAAAAGTGCTGAGCCAGCTGCACAGGAGACTGGCCGGGCGGGCGGCTGCGGTGAGACAGGAAGGAGGTGGCAAGGTACACATGAGAACTCAGTCACCCGTTCATTCATTCATTCATTTGCACATCACCCCCTTGGAAGGCATTGTGGGGGAGCAGCAAGGGCTCTCAGAATCATGCAGAATCCATATTTAAATCCTGGCTCCTCCACTACGAGGGTCCCTCTGCTTCAGTATCCACATCTGTGAACCGGGCTTGGTACGAGGGAAAGAAAGAATCCTACGGGCGATATGTCCAGCACCGTCCTGCCCCTTAGCAGGTGCTTACGGAACGCGGGCTCAGCTTTCCTGCTCCTCTTTTTCATCTTAGTCATTCTGACCTCTGTTGAGTACATACCATGTACCAAGAACAGACCTGGGCAGTGGGAGATGGACAAGACCCCCAGCCGGGCCCTGGCACTCAGGGAGTTCAAAGGGGGCAGGGGGCAGTGAGGGGAGGCCTCTAGGTGATCTCAGGGCAGGGGTGAATGTTCAGAGAGCTATTCACTCATTTAGTCACTCATTTCTTTGCTTATTCATCCAACAAAATGTCTTATGTCACTGCACACTAGGGCATAGGGTACAGACCCTTCCCACAAGGATTCACAGTCTAACAAGAATTAAGTATTTTTGGAACACAGAAGGCAAGAAGCTGACTCAGCATCAGGAAGGCACCAAGAGGAGGTGCCATGCGAGGTGGGTTTTGAAGGATGCATAGGAGTTCCCTGGGGGAGAGGAGATAACTGAGGAAAGCACCCTCCTAGAAAGGGAACAGCATGAGCAAAGGCATAGTGGCTGCCTGGTGCTTTGAAAGACTGTCCTGGCAAAGGGAAACTCACTTGGCTCTAGGCCAGAATACTGTCTTCATGCCCCAGGGAGGTACAGAAGCAACCCCAGCTGCCCTCAGGGACCAGTTCTGGGCCTTTGCATTGCTGGGGAGAGAGTTGTCATTTATTGAGTACCAACTGTATGCCTAAGCTACTCTCCCTAAGCGCCTAAGGCCTTGACATACGTGGCCTCCCTTCATCTTTGCAAACCTTTGAGGGTGTCCTCCTGGCTCAGGAGGAAACTGAGACTCAGAGAGGGAAGGCGATGTGCCCCTCGACACTGCTGGTTGGGAAGAGCTGGGATCCAAGTCCAGTCTGCCCGACTCTGGACCACGCTCTTCCCCGGCCCAGCATTTGGACGTGGCTCCAGTGCCCTCCCGTCACTAAGTCCTCCGGATGGGACCTGGACTCTGCCTGGCTGCCCACCTGTGCGCCCCCCAAGGACCTGCACCTGGGGGTCCTAGCTGCGGACCACACCTGTTTCCAGATTTCACACCACCGCCCTGCTCTAGACGCAGCCTTTCCCTCCGTGAAATGGGCCAGGCCCTCAGCTCTGCATTCCCGGCACCCACTCCCCGCTCTCCACACCCACAACTACAAAACCCTGATAAACCATCTCTGGGCCTTTAAGGGCCTTTTATATCTCCAGCCATGCTTTTCTCTACATTTTAATAAGCTGCTTGCAAAATTGGTGATTGATGAGTAAGAACAAGGAGGATGTGGGGCTGAACATTTTTTTTCTTGGGATCGCTTCTGGCTGCACACTCAACTTTAAATTGATCAGTAATGTGCAGGCCCAACATTAATTATCAGCCATTTGTCACTGGGGAGGGCAGGCGCCCATGCCCCATTTGCAGCCTGCTTCTTCAGGACCAGCTCTGGGCACTGTGGGAGATGCCTATTGGCTGGCCTGGGCCCCAGTCCCCAAGCCCTATGGGGGCTCCTGGAGGCCGAGACCAAGCATCCCAGGGCGATGGTGCCTGACATCTATCCTGCCCCAGGTGGCCCATGGCCTGACCTGACCCTCAGCTGGGCCTGAATAAGGTAAGGGGATCTCAGGAGACCCCAGAGTTTCTTCGTTCATTCAGCAAACACTGATTGAGTAGATATTATGTGCAGCCATCTTTCTAGCACTTGGGGCACAGCAGAGAATAGGACAAAGCCTAGATCTGGGGAGGCTGATAACACAATAGGCAAGTTTGGGGATGTCAAAAGAAACACTGGTAAGATGGGGAGGCTGGGGGAGGGCAGAGTGACCCACTTAGATGGGGGGGCGGGGAGGGAGGGAAGGAGCCATGGAGTTGTCTGGGAAGAGCATTCTGGGCAGAGGGAGCGGCAGTGCAAAGGCCCTGGGGTGGGAGCACGCCTGGGGCGTTCCAGGAACAGCGAGGAGGCCAGAGTGGCTGGTGCAGAGGAAGTGAAGGGGAGAGGAGGTCAGAGGTAACAGAACTGGCTGGTGAAGGCTGAGGGGGCCAGGGATGATCCCCAGGGAGGGTGGGAAGGAAGCCTCTGCTTTGTGCTGACAGACAGTGGGGGGCGGGGAAGGGCAGGAGAAGGGGGACAGGAGGAAGAGACCCCCAGGGTCTCGAGGGCAGACCCACCAGACCCCTCCGCTGGAGGAGGGAGGGGAATCAAATGAGTCAGAGGGGGACCATGGTCCTCCTTCTGAAGCGGAGCTTGGCCAGCTCCTGCCTCTTCTCTCCTGATATCAGCTTTCCTGATACCCAGGCCTTTGCACGCACTGTTCCCTCTGCCCACAACACCCTTCCCTTCTCCTCATCTGCCTGGTGAATGTTCAGCCTCAAGTTCCTATCCTCTGGGTGGAGGAGTTACTCCCCCTGCTGGGCGTGGCTCCCCAAGGTGAGGGGCTCCCCGCCCCCGCCGCCCCTGCAGAGGATGGGGTCTCAGCACAGACCAGCCCCCAGGACTTCTCCTGGAGCCCTGCCTCTCAGATCTGGAGCTGGGTCAGGGCCCGGGTCACCCATCCTCAGGTCAGTAGTTGGGGGTGAGGGTGGGGGACACTCGGTACAATGCCACCAAGAGCTGGTAGATCCAGCAAAGCCCAGAATTCCAGGCTGAGCGAGGCTGAATCTCCAGCTGAAGTCCTGCAGAGCCTCACAGTTTGTTCATCAGTTGATTCTACAAATGTTTACTGAACCCTACCCTGGGCCATGGCAACTAGGAAGTAAGTAGGAAAGACAGTACCTGCTGCCATGGGGTGGGGGACAGACGGTAAAGTCCCGCACAGGTGCACTAAAGAACCTTGGAGAGGCCGTCGAGTGCTGGGAAGCTATAAGGGGGTGGTCAGTGGAGTGGGGGCCCTCAGAGCCTCCTGAAGAGGTGAGAAATGAACAGGCACAAGGCACCAGCCATGCCAAGATCTAGGGCACATGTGGTCTGGACATGGAGCAGCAAGTGCAAAAGCCCTGAGGTCAGAGGACACCCATGTGCTCGAAACACTGCAAGGGCAGCACAGTGTTGGGGGAGGGTATCGGGGGGAGAGGGAGTTCAGGGAGCAGAGTGTGGGGGGAGGGCATGGGGGGAGAGGAGGCTCAGGGAGCAGAGTGTGGGGGGAGGGCATGGGGGTAGAGGGGGCTCAGGGAGCAGAGTGTGGGGGGAGGGCATGGGGGGAGGGGGGTTCAGGGAGCAGAGTGTGGGGGAGGGCATGGAGGGAGACGGGGTTTGGGGGACGGCAGGGCCGGTGCAGTGTGGGGTCTGGATTTCACACCTAATGCTGTGGGAAGCCACTGTTGGGTTTCAAGCCCTGGACATGATGTGGTTTGTGTTTCTAAAAGCTCCCCTGGTTGCTGAGAGGGTAGAAAGGAGTCAGGGGACCAGGTGGGGGGGCCAGGGTGGGTGGGGGGTGGTCATGCCTGAGGAGGTACTAATGCAGGAGCCCCAAGTTCAGGGGCAGGCTGCGGAAGGGAGGTGCTACAGGCTTATAAAGTCCAGGAGTCAATAAACAGACTAACATGCCATTCTCTCCACCCAGATCCTGGGAGAGCACTTCACAGGTAAGCGCTTTCACGATGACTCCTGGGGAGGGAAGGGAGTGCATGGGGACGGGAGCCCCTCATCAGCAGGTGCCCAATAAGCCCTACCCAGGCCTCGAAGGCGTCCAGTCCCCAGAGACTTCCCATGGCCACACCTCTCTGAGAAATGGGCACCAAAGCGCGGGCGTCCCAGGGTCTGTAATGAGGAAGGGAGCAGACCCTCGCTGCACATGGCAGTGCTGCGGCCGCCCCATCCCCGCATGGGGCGGGACCTTGGTGGGGGGGCGGGAGGGGATTTGTCGGCTGCCATGACAATGAGCTACTCACATCACAGGCTGCAGTTGTCACCTGCTGGCTGCTGGGTTCTCACCCTTCCGGGCCCTGGCACACGCACTTCTCCCTGCGGCTGCGTGTTCTGGAACCACGTAATAAACAGACTCTTTGTGGTCTGTCCCGCCCACTAAGGTGACCCCAGGAGGGCCGGGGCTTGGGGCAGGTTATTCAATTCCGTAGCCCCAGTGCTGAGGACGACACAGCCTGCCACTGCCTGATTACGATCACGTTTAACCCCACAACATCCCCAGGGCTCAGGAGTTTCTGGAGGAGGAAACTGAGTCCTGAAGAGGTTCGTCACTTTGTCCAGCCAGGGGGCTTCCCCGGGCGTGGGGGTGACCTCAGAGGAGGCTCCAACCCCAGCGGAAGCACAGCTTACTCCCCTGCTCTGACCCAGAGTCAGCGCCTGGGGCCCTGCAGGGAGGGGGGGAGGGATGGAGGCTGGGGGCCCCTCCCCGGCTGGCCGTGTCCCCAGCCTACCCTGGCAGGTCAGCTTGCGGAAGCGGCTGCATCGATCTCCCTAAGCCAGAGCTGTCTGATACTATCGGCTTCCCATTAAATAGATCAATAACTTCCACTGGCTTCCAATTTGTGTTTCCAGAAATTCATCTCCCAGACACCTTTTTAATTAACTCCCCTCCAACACACCCAAGGAGGCCACAGATCACCCACGCCAGGCCACGTCTGCAGACCACGGACCACGAGGCTTGAGCCTCAGGAGAGCCGCAGTTGTGTTTAAAGCTGACCGATCACAGTACCCCCATCACTGGCAAGAGCCAGCCCCACGCCTGGATGCCATCTACGTCTGTCCCCTGCCCCTCTCCACAGCCCGGGGAATGGACTGGGTCCTCCATCACAGAGAGAGAGCCAAGGACCAGAGAGGTCAAGGCAGTGCCCTAAGGCTCCCCAGCTGGCAAGAGCTAGGGCAAGTGAGCCTTTTAGGGCAGACGATTTGCAAAAGCCCTCCAGATGCTGCAGGACCATGGGGTCTGGTTGGCAAGGGAACAGCAGGGGAAGCAGCTGCGGCTTCTGGGCAGGAAAGGTCGGGGGGCATGACCCCAAGAGGGTCTGCCTTCCGCACCTGTGGGGCCTCCCACCCCACGAGGGCAAGGGCTTGTGCCTGTGTCTCCATCACTGCTCCATCCTCAGCACCCGGCACATGGTAGGTACTCAGTAAATCCTTGCTACATGTACAGTAATACTTGCCAAGAGAGCACTCCTTTTGTGCCAGGCATTGTCCTGTGTACCCTACCCCATGATCTTATTTAATCTTCACAGCAATCCCCAAGGTGGGCACTGCTAGTATCTACATTTTCTAGGCGGGAAACCTGAGGCACAGAGAGGTAAAACGACTCGCCTAAGGTCACACAGCTAGTGAGCGGTGGAGCTGAGATTCGAACCCAGGCCATCCAACTCGAGCTGTGCTTATTAGTCACTCCACTCTCCCTTACCTGATCCCCCAACCTGAAGGGCCGGGACTGTGTCCTGTGCCCCGTGTAACTTCCTGACATACACACTTCACGTAGATGTGCTTACTGAATGAATAAATGAGTGAATTTTGCGCTCCCTGCTTTCTCTGAAACACAGCACAGTTGACCAGTCTGTGGCGGCAAACCTGGAATGTTCCAGGCTGGGGATGAAGGGGAGGGAAGGGGTGAGTCCCCTGGGAGGCCCTGAGGTGACAAACCTCCCGGTGAGTGCACGCTGGGGACCATCACTAGGGACCCTCTGAGTCCACCCGGACTCCCCCTCACCAGTCCCTTGGATCCAGGTTCTCTGCAGTCTATAAAGTGGGTTCAGAGCCATGATTTCGTTCTTATGTGGAGTCTTAAAACTTTCTAGTAAGTGGATTACAGTTACCCAACATCCAGGCAGAAACCACCCACTGGGGGCCTGAGCTCAGCCCTGGGTCTCCCCTTGTCCTCTCCCCCCACCAGCCCCCTCGGCCTGGCCCTGGACTCAGTTGCTCTCAGGGACCACAGGTGCAGGGACCATCACGGCTCCGCCCGTTCATCCCTCACCTTTGGCCTCCACCACATGCTGACCTGGACAACACTGGGTCCTCCTGGGGGGCAAAGCCTTCAGGCACCCCCCGCAACATGTGGCAGGGTTCAGGGATCTTCCAGGCACCCAGCTGGTGGGGGATGAAGTGAGCGAGGTGGGTGGAAGGGACTTGAGAGGAGGGAACCCCTCCAGAGCTGCCAGATCTTCTGAGCCATGAAGAGAAGACAGAAACCGAGAGACTCATCCAAAATCTTTTGATTTTCAATGTCCATAGGTAATTCGACTGTAAAATTTTAAATTTTTAAATTTTAACTCACACTCTGCAGACCAGAGGCCGTTTTCCGGGGGCTCATTTGTGGCTTCTGTCCACTTGGGGTGAACTCTCGGCTTGGCACTCAGGGCCTTTCACGGTCTGGCCCTTTTGAGTCCAGAGTAAACTTCTAGTCCCCTCCACCCAGAATGACGCTGCTTCCTTCAGGAAGCTTTCCTTGGCTGCTCCTCCGCCCCGCCAGGGCATAACCCTCCACGACCTTCGATTCTGCGCACAGATTCTCCTGCCCAGGCGCCACCAGCAGCCGAGGCAGAACCTGGTCTGGAGCCCAGGGTCCTGACCACACATCCCAGGTCCCTTCTGCTGCCACCAGGGATAGTCAGCAGACAAGATACTGCCCGGGGACAACCAACCACTCTCCGGGACTCTACCCCCGCCAGCAAAGTGCAGAGAAAATGGAGGAAAGACATTTCAGGAGCATTGGGAGTCCCATAAAACACACAGTCAAGTTGACATTTGCATCTAAAAATACCATCCAGTTACCAAAAACTACAACCCCCCTGCACACATATGCACTCTCCCTGCCACCACTCTCCTTCTACACACCGCCCCCCACCTGGCCCTGTGTCCATTCCCCCTCCCCTAGAAGGGCATGAGGCTGACCAGTGAAGTATGGCCACGTGGGGGAAGGTGTGTAACAGAGCAGGACGCTATGAGGCCTTCCTGGGACAGACCCTGCTCCCACCCCCAACACCATGTCCTCCGCCTGCCTCTCGTCTGTAGACAAACTTTAGCCAAAGAATAAATTTAATCAGAGAAGCGAGAAAATGCAGAAACATGGAAAACAGTCAAACAAGACAAAATAATAATAGTTTAGCCACTAAACAAAGTCAAGGACCTTTAGCTCCTCCTCAAGGGCTATAGATAATATTCTGAGCCATGTCTCTTGAGCTGTTTTGTAGATACTGAAGTCCCCACCAGGTGAAAGCTACTACATGATGACCAGACTGTAGCCATGACATAAGCCACTCCATCTTGCACAATTCCAAGAACTGGCTTCAAAGAAATGGGAACAAAACAACCCTGCAATTGAAGATTAACCGTACTTAAAACAATCAAGATGATGCTGATCAGAAAACCGTGTGACCAATTTCAAGATGACAGTCACAGCTGACTGTGCTGTTCTGCATATAGCCGCCCACTCCCCGCTCCTGACCTGTGCACCCCTGAAACTCCCCTTAAAAGCTCTTGCCCCCTGATCCACAAGGGGGTATTAGTTCTTTGGGACATGAGTTCACCTTCTCTGCAGGATCGTCGGCTTCCTCAATAAAGCTGTCTTTCCTTTTACCCACACTTGTCTCTCAGTGTTGGATTCCTGAGCCTCAGGCAGCCAAACCTGAGTTCGGTATTAAATGGAGAGTCACGGCTTCCCTGGTGGCGCAGTGGTTAAGAATCCACCTACCAATGAAGGGGACATGCGTTCGAGCCCTGGTCCGGGAAGATCCCACATGCCGCGGAGCAACTAAGCCCGTGCGCCACAACTACTGAGCCTGCACTCTAGAGCCCGTGTGCCACGGCTACTGAGCCCGTGCGCCTAGAGCCCGTGCTCCACAACAAGAGAAGCCACCGCAATGAGAAGCCCATGCACCGCAAAGAAGAGTAGCCCCCGCTCACCGCTACTAGAGAAAGCCCGCACACAGCAACGAAGACCCAGTGAAGCCAGAAATATAAATGAATGAATGAATGAATGAATGGAGAGCCAGCCTCAGCTGAGGGAATGGCAGAACCGCAGGACTGGGGGACCTGGGTCCCTGGGTGGCTCTGTGGAGCAGAGCCCTGGGCTCATCCAGGCTGCCTCTGAGCCCAACTCTGGGCTCAATAGAAATGAGCGTGGATCCACTGCCTGGAGCCCTGAGCTGAGTCCTCCAGGAGGTCCTCCCTGCCCCCATCAGCATCCAGGCCCACACTCCATTGTGACCTCCCCCCAGGACACCCACGGTCCCAGTGACTCTGCCTCCACGCCAATGCCTGAGGACACAGGGCCACGCTAATTCACCTTTTTATTCCAGACCCAGCACTGGGCCCAGTGTAGTCAGAGACTCCATTTTTGAGCGCTTACTATGTGCTAGGTATGGTTTTGAGCTCTTTATCTCATGTTATCCTGACAACAACCCCATGAAATTGTACAGGTGAGAAAGCTGAGGCCGGGTCACATGCCCCGAATTGCACGGTAGCAGGAGGTGGGGCAGTGATTGAAACCTAGACCTGAGCACGCCCTTCCTTAACCACTGGTCAGCACTACCTCTTGGCAGAGCAGGGCTAATCCATGGTGAGTAACAGTGAAGAATAAATGATCATATTCTGCCGTTGCCTCCTGGAGACCAGGAGCCTCTCAGAATCAGAAACGAATTCCTATCCATTCCTACCCTGTGGGTTAGCACAGGGCCAAGCTCCGAGCATGTGCTCAATGTATTTATAAAACGAGTGACTGAATAAACATCTTGGTGGTCAGCCGTCTCCAGAAGTTAGAACATCTTGGAGGTCACAACCTTAAAATCCTAAGTACACATTTCCCCCAATACATCATGTCAAGCCTGTGTGAGAAGAGACACCAAACGCCAGCTCTGTGGCCCACTGAAGTCACCCAACCACGCAGAGTTAGCAGGAATAATGAAAGTAGTAAAACACTCGGGTGGTTTTATGGAAACACTTAAATCTTAATGAAATGCCAACCCAAAGTAACAATTAACATGTAAAATGCCACAAAGCTGGCATACCCCTGGCCGTCTCTCATCGCCTGTGTTTTCCTTGATGTGGAGAAGGGGTGAGACGGCTCGGGTGACCCCCCAGCACCACGCCGGACAGAGACCTGGGGCTTCCGCACACCCCCAGCAGGTGTATAAAGACAGTCATTCAGGAACTGAAAGAAAGTCCAAGCCAGGGCCGATCAGAGCAGTGGCTGGAGAAAAACAAAGCCAGTTCCCACTTCTAACCTTAAGCTCCAGACCCTCTAGAAACCATCCAGGTAAGTAAAGGCAGAGGACATCACCCACATAAGCACCATCCCCATGGCCACTACAATTAATTGAGGACCTACTATGTGGCTAGCACAGTTAGATGCTTCCCACGTGTTTAACCTTCCCAGCAACCAATTCAGGTAATCGTTATCTCCGCTGTATGCATGAAGAAACTAGATAGGCTCAGAGAGGTTAAGTCACTTGCCCAAGGTCACACAGCTGGTGAGAGTGGTAGGATTAGGACCAGGGATTTGCTCAGACCTGAGCTGGAACCCAAATCCGGCAGCTGGTACAATGTCTGCTGGTGTCATGGTGGCTGTGCTTTCTTACCACTTAGCTTGGTTCTGCCAGGACTTCCACTGATGCTACTGACTGCCAGACCCCACAGAACTCTGGGCTGGTGGGTCTGACACTCCAGGAAAGCCCCACTGGGCATGGACACGGTGGTGGAGTTGTGGCTTCACTGCCAGCTGGCTCAGGACCCGGCCAGCGAGATGCATGAGGACTCAGCCCCACCCTCTGCCACTCCATGCACCAGCCTGGCCCACCTTGGCCCTGAGGAGAGCTCCCCAGCCCCCCACCCAGTGAGCCCTGGGGGACTAAACCCTTCCTGCTGCCGCTAACATCACTGGAGCTTTTCAATCTAGAAAACTACAGAAAAGGACAAAAGAAACAAAAGTCACCCATAGGCCCACCACCTAGAAACCACCTCTCTGCCTTTTTGTTCATTTTCTCCTAGGCGTTTTTTCAAGGTATTTATTTTTTACCTAACTGACACACTGCTGGAGTTTTTAGTTTTGCCTTCACCCCATCATAGGCACCCTTGTATCACGTATACTGTCCCAGGCAGGTCGCAAGCTCAGGAAAAGGACCTACATCTGACAGAGCCTATACTTCTAGGGACACTCAGCACAATGATGCTGATGTGTGTGTGTAACTTCACAGGCATCCTTCCATGTCATCTTCTTAAAACCCTAAGTTTTAACAACTCTCTTACACTCATACACGTGGCTGTAGTGTTAACTATGAAACGAAACATCTATTTTTAGATACCAATGTTATTGCTCCTAGTTTGTGATCATAAAGCAATGTGGCGAGGCATCCTCATTCTAACCTAGGAGGAGTTCCTTCAGGAACATTCCAGGAGGCAGGACTATGGGTCAGGCCTGTGGTTATTTGGGGACACTCGACACAAGCGTCCACGCTGTCCTCCAGGCTGCAGCGAGCGTGGCCCTGCACTACCTTCCAGCGCGTGCACCCATCTCCCCTCTCGCACGAGGGCGTCCCCTCGTCCTGTCGTGAGTCAGTCTTGGTAGGAACATCCCTCCCTAGCTCGGGCTGGACAAGCCCACCCCTCTGAGTCTGCAGTCCTGAGCTGCCTGGCTCCCAGGCAGAGAAGCACGTGTTCCGTTGCTGGTCAAGTCTTCCTAGAGCCGATAAAGCTTCAAAACACCACAGCGGCTCAAACAGGGCAGGCTGCATGGAGATAAGCAGCCTGTGATAGAATCTGTACAAATCACGCAGATGAAACAACAGCCTATGGACCTTACAGCCCCTCTGCGGGGATGGGGGGAAGGGACCTGCAGGTTACGGCCCCCCAGTCGGGAAATGCTTGGAAGGGAAATTTGAGGGACAGTGGACGTGGGTGGGTAGGGTGTGGCCTCCTCCAAGCTCAGGGGTCACACGGCCAATACGTCCCTCTAGGGCCCTGACCTCAGACACTGACCTGCAGACAGCAGTCACGGAAGGGCGTGTCCAGAGAGGGGGCAGTGTGTGGTGGAGGGGTTCAGACAGGGGCTGCCAGGGTCCTCACAGGCCCTGGGCTCCAAGGCCAATGCTCAGACTTATGCAGAGGACCGTCCACCCTGGGAGGCAGGGGCAGGGGCAGCTGGAGTGGCAGCTTCCTCTCCCTCCTCCCCTCCCTCCTTTTAAACGCATCTGGATGGCGCGGCTGGGGGTGTACCGGGCCCTCCATCCACACCGCCCCGGCTCACTTGGGCAGTAGCTCTGAGCCTGTTTCTTTACCTGAAAACACTGTACCTGCCTCAGGGAGTCATCACGAGGATTCAAGGAATTTTTGTTTATTAAATGCTTAGAATGCTTCTGGGCACATAGGATGTGTTATATACATATAGGCTATTATTTTTATTTTCCCTAGGTTTGAAATATTTTATAATCTAAAAACCCCACACAAATGTAAATTGGTGTAGCCACTACGGAAAACAGTATGGAGATCCCTCAAAAAACTAAAAACAGAATTACCATACGACCCAGCAATCCCACTCCTAGGCCTATATCCAGACAAAACTGTAATTCAAAAAGATACACACACCCCTATGTTCATAGCAGCACTATTCACAATAGCCAAGACATAGAAACAACCTAAACGTCCACTGACAGATTAATGGATAAAAAAGAGGTACATATACACAACAGAATATTACTCAGCCATAAAAAAAGAATGAAACAATGCCACTTGTAGCAACATGGATGAACCTAGAGATTATCACACTAAGTGAACTATGTCAGACAGAGGAAGAAAAATATCATATGATGTCACTTACATGTGGAATGTAAAATACAACACAAATGAACTTAACTATGAAACAGAAACAGACTCACAAATACAGACAACAGACTTGTGGTTGCCAAGGGGGTGGATGGGGGGGAAAGGATCAGGAGGCTGGGATTAGCGACGCAAATTAGTATCTATAGGATGGATAACCAACAAGGCCCTACTGTACAGCACAGGGAACTGTATCAATATCCTGTGATAAAGCCATCATGGAAAAGAATATGAAAAAGAATGTATATATGTGTATAACTGAGTCACTTTGCTGTACAGCAGAAATTATCACAACATCGTAAATCAACTATAGTTCAATACAAATAAAGAAAAAGTAAAAATAGAAAAACCCCATATAATGGCAGCTGAGTGATTCCAGCCCTAATCCCCAGTGTGATGGGGTGTAGAGGTGGGGCCTTTGGGAGGCGATTAGGTTACATGAGGTTGTGAGGGTGTCTGGACAAGCCAGTCCACCGGTTCCTGCTCCCTGGCCCCCACCAAGCTGTCCTGGCTCTGGCTTCCACGGGCCTGGTCCTGCACCCACTACACCCCTGCCTGCGTGGGCATCTCCCCACCCTGACCCATCTCTGATTCTCTTTTAGCCAAAGTTGGCTTCTGTGTCTTGAACACAAAAACGCTGCCTGATACCCCATCATAGGCACCTTCTGGGCTGCTGAGCCTCTGACACTAATGCAGAGGGAGGCCGCTGCCCCAGCCTGTGAGATTTCCACTCTGCATGACTGCGGTTTGAGATTTACGCTGGGTGGGCTGGGACACCAATTAGAGAGGCGATGCCCATGAACCTGTCTTAAAGAGCTTACCAGGGAACAGCCTCCTCGCAGTAAACAAGGATGAGGGGGGCTGGGGGATGACTGCACCCAGCTGTCACCCCATAAGAAGAAACACAGAGGGGCCTGGAGGGACACAAAGAGGACGGTCCAGGGAGCAGGCAAGAAACAAAAGGGAATGCTGGCCCCGCCTGCCCAGCTGGGCTGGAGACCCCATTCCCTGCAGCCAGGGCTTGGGGTGTCCTAACCTGGCCTTTCCGGCCCCTGCAGCACCCTCCGAGCACACGCACGGGTCAACAGCCGTGCTTCCTGGATGCTGACCGCAGCCTGGCTTCCTGACCCTTCGACTGGCAGCCCCTGCACCCCACTCCCCATTTTCCTCATCGTGGCAAAGTCTGCAGTAACTCCCGCCGCTCCCGCCACCCTATCTCTGTAGTGTTGCTCTGGGCTCCTTCCTCGAGACCTGCCCAGAATCTGTGCCTCCAGACTTTCCTAGGATGTGCGTGAGCATCTAACGCCGTCTGAAACCTCTTTCTGCTTCAGAGAGCGGAGTGTGATGGACCGAATGTTTGTGTCCCCAAATTCATGTGTTGAAGCCCTAATCCCCAGTGTGATGGGGTGTAGGGGTGGGGCCTTTGGGAGGCGATTAGGTTAGATGAGGTCATGAGGGTGGAGCCCATGTGATGGGATTAGTGTCCTCAGAAGAAGAAAAGCAGAGGCCGGAGTGTTAGATGTCTTCCTTTTCCTTTGTCTGCACAGCAGGAAGGCGGCCGTCTGCAGGCCAGAGAGCGAGCTCTCACCAGACACTGAACACAGCAGCACCTCCACCCTGGACAGCCAGCCTCCCCAGCTGGGAAAGATAAACTTCTGTTGCTGAAGCCACCCAGCCTGTGG
Source organism: Mesoplodon mirus (assembly GCF_964341445.2). Taxonomy (NCBI): domain Eukaryota; kingdom Metazoa; phylum Chordata; class Mammalia; order Artiodactyla; family Ziphiidae; genus Mesoplodon; species Mesoplodon mirus. The sequence continues at coordinate 2,758,953 of NC_138988.1, forward strand.
GATTTTGTCGCAGCAGCCGCGCTGCCGCAGTGACTGTTTTCTGCAGCCTCCCCAGCCTCTACCCTGGGCAGCCTCCCCACCTCCTCTCCCTGCCCGGGCCCTCCCCCTCCCGCCACGCCTTCGCATATGCTGGCGCCCCTGCCTGGGCTGCCCTTCCTCCCACCCACCTGCCAGCTGGACCCTTACTCAGCCTGACAGGCAGAGCTGAGTCGCGCCCCTCCCGTGTCCCCGGTCCTCCCTGAGGTCCTCCCTGACACCTCTCAGCACTGCTGGCGCACGAGTTAGCGGCTCCCTCCGGGGCCCCCAGCGCTCAGAATAGCACTTGCAAGGGCGACACGCGCCACTGCTGATGGAGCGCCCACCAGGTGTCTGGAGCATCCTCACCACTGGGAGCGCACGGGGAGATGCGCAGCACACACAGGCCGGGGATGCCGGGAACACCCAGCTTACCAGCCAGCCCAGCTCGCTGCAAGCTGGACGGCCTCACGCAATTCCGGACCTTCTCTGTGCCTACCTGAAAAGTGAGGCTGTCGGGACTGCTAACACCTGTGAAGGGCCTGGCGTAGTACCCTGAGCAGAGTACCCAGCCCACAGTATCCTGCACACAGTACTCAGCCCACAGTACTCTGCACACAGTACCCTGCACATAGTACCCAGCAGAGCACCTAGTACATAGTACTCTGTACACAGTACCTTGCATAGTACCCAGCACACAGTACCCAGCACACAGTACCCAGCACAGTACCCTGCATATGTCTTCGAGGGCTGCATAGGTGCCAGTGAGCACTCTCAGTGGACAGAAAACAGACAAGTAGACCTACGTGCAGAAAACTCTGCCCCAGCCCTGAGAGCTGTGAAAGGGACAGTCTGTGTAGGGTGGTCAGGGAGGGCTTCCCTGAGGAAGTGACACCCGAGTGGAGGTGGCCTCGACACCTCCGAGTAACTCCCATCGCAGACACAGAAGCCTCTTAGGCTGTGAGTCCAGCCGTGGCAGGCCAGGCAGTCCACCCAGCAGAGGAGCATGTGCTGGCGGGCAGGGGGGCTCACAGGGAAGGAGCAGGGCCGCAGGCTAGGAGTTCCACCACCCTGCCCCCACGTCCCTCTCCTTAACGCACTGCACAGGCCTGGCCTCAGGGCCCAGGCCCAGTGCACAGTAGGCATGGGAGAGGCAGGGGCGCCTGAGGGACTCTGGGGGAGCTCCCCAGAGCAGAAGCCCCCCACCTGCACCCCCCATGTCGCCACGAGGCCAGGGGAAGCTGAGTGAGACATGAGACAGCGCTGTCACGTGAATCAGCGTCTGCATCTGCCCAATTTCCTTTTGCTGTGATTAAAAACCAGCCAGAGCATCACAAACTCTCCCTGGCTTCGGGCTGCACAGCTGCACGTCCATCACTGGGTGGGAGGCGGCCGGGCCTGGACCGCAGAGCCGCTCTCGGCAGCAGCGGGCGCTCTCGTCTCAGGCTCCCACTGAGCACCTGGCGCTGCAGGGGTCCCTCCAACGCCACCCACCCCCCAAGGAGGGTTCTGCTACCAGCCCCTCTCACAGTGAAGAAACTGAGGCTCAGAAAGGGCAAGTGACCAACCAAGGTCACACAGCTTGTAACTGAGCCCTTGTCAGCTGCCCCTTTGCCCAGATCCAGGGCAAGGGGAGAAGGCAGGGGGCAGTAATGAAAGGGCTGTTGCCGGGCAGGGGGGATTCAATTCATTCGGGCGGGTTCCATGTTGAAGAGCCAGCGGTTAAACACACAGGCCCTGGAGCCAATCGGCCCGCCCTTAGTGCCACGTGACCTTGACCCACTCCAGTACTCTGGGCCTCAGCATGTGTGTCTGTAAGACGAGGCTCACACCTGCCCACCTTGGGGTGGGGAGTGAGGGTTAGAGAAATCACAGCAGGTGCGGCATCCAGAGGAGAGCTCACCCATAACCAGGAGGTAGGCAAGGGCCTAGGCAGGGCTGGGGTGGCCAGGGGGCAAGACCCCCACCCTCTGGGAGTTCACGTCTCCTGAGGTTGATGAGCAGGCGTGGACACACTGCAGGGAGGGGAGGGGTGGGTGCCAGCTATGAGGAGCCCGTGTGACAGGGGCTCAGCAAATAAAAGGAAAGCAGAACCAAAGAGCAGCCTGGATGTCCCTGGGTGGGGGACCAGCTAGGATGTGCTATGACACATTCCAAGCTGCAGGTCACAGGTGACACAAGGAAAAGTTCCGGGACCGCAGGGCCAGCTGCAGAACCCTCCGACACAGCACGACTCTGCTTGTGGGGGAGGGAACTATGCACAGAACAGTCCCCTGAGCGCGTGTGGTGCCTGAAAATGCAGAGAAAGCCTTGCGAGGACACAGTCCAAACAGACGACAGTGGGTACCTATCTCAGGGTGAGGGTCCGGCCAGAAACGGGTCCAAGTCACAGTGTTCCTCAGAGGTCTGGGCCCGCAAGATGTCCCCTGGCGGGGTGTCCCCATTATTCACTCCGCGACCATGGATAAGTCTCCTCTGTGATGCGTTTCCTCATCTGTAAAGACGGCACCGTGCTACCTCGTCTGGCCAGAGAGGGACACGTTGGCAGCTGGACCCAGGCACTCAGAACATCTTGGTCCCAATTACTGCATCCACGGCCAACAACAAATGCCCAGGGCCAGGTGCCGGGAGTGGGCACCTACCATGGGCCACAGCCGGCCCTAGGCCCCTTCCACCAGATGAGGTTGGTACTGGGATCGAGGGCTGCTGGATGGTAAACACCCTGGTCTGGTTGCTAAGTCGCCATTGCCCTGAGCCCCTCCCACAGCCTGGCCACCTGCGTGGACCTGCTGCCCACTCTCCTACAAGTCATCAACTGAAAGGTTAACATCTGGTGCAGCGGGGGCCTCCAGGACCCTGCGAAATAGTTTACCCATCGCCTACACTACAGCCCCTGCCTCTCAGCTTTTCTCCTGGCCCAGTCTCTAGGGAAGGGGGCCTTCAGGGAAGCAATGAGGGGCCTTAGGGGTGAATGAGGGGTCCTGTAGTACTTTAACCTCTTTGCCACTTCTCCCTGGAAGATGAACCAGCCAGAGGCAGCTGTAGATCCTCCTGGCTCAACGGGGAGCAATAAAAGAACAACAGGGACAGAAGGCCTACGATGTACTAGGCCTGGCGCCGCCTGCCAGGCGTGGGTCGTGGGGACACTGGAGGTGACCGTCCGGGGCACTCACGGACCAGGGAGGCCCGGTGGGGCTGTGGAGCCGGGGCGTGAGCTGGACCAGGGGGCAGTATTTTTGGCTTTGAGCACCAAGTGTTCTTTGTTACAACTACTCTGACTCTGCCAGTTTTCTCTCGAAAGCAGCCGCAGACGATACATAAACAGGTGAGCGCAGCCATGTCCCAATACAACTTTACCTACAGAAACAGAACAGAACAGAGATCCCAGACGTAAGCCCGCACGTACACAGTCATGTGATCTTCAACAAGGGTACAAAGACCACTCCATGGTGGAGGGGTAGTCTTCAACAGATTGTGCCTGCAAAGCTGGATTCCACACACAAAAGAATAAAGTTAGACCCATACCTAACAGCATATACAAAAATTAATTCAAAATGTATTAAAGACCTAAACCTAAGAGATAAAATGATAAAAATCTTAGAAGAAAACACAGAGGGAAAGCTTCATGACAACAGATTTGGTGATGACTCCTTGACTATGACACCAAAGGCACAGGCAACAAGAAAATACCTAAATTGAAATTCATCGAAATTAAAAACTTCTGTACATCAAAGGGCACGATAATAGAGTGAAAAGGAAACTCACAGAATGGGAGAAAATATCTGCAAATCACATATTTGATAAGGGACTGATATTGGACATACAAAGAACTCCTAAAACTAAACAACAAAAACGCAAATAATTCAATTCAAAAATGGGTCAAGGGCCTGAATATATATATATAAAAGACCAATATCCACAGAAAAAGATGCTTAACTTAGGGAAATGCAAATCAAAACCACAGTGAGCGGGCTTTCCTGGTGGCGCAGTGGTTGAGAGTCCGCCTGCCGACGCAGGGGACGCGGGTTTGTGCCCCGGTCCGGGAGGATCCCACGTGCCGCGGAGCGGCTGGGCCTGTGAGCCATGGCCGCTGGGCCTGCGTGTGCGGAGCCTGTGCTCCGCAGCGGGAGAGGCCGCAGCAGTGAGAGGCCCGCGTATCGCAAAAAAAAAAAAAAAAAAAAAAAAAACCACCACAGTGAGATACCACTTCACAGCCGTTAGGTTGGCTACTATTAAAAAAAACCCCACAAAATCTCAAAACAAACAAACAAAAAGTGTTGGTGAGGATGTTGAAAAACTGGAAACTTTGTGCACTGCTGGTGGGAATGTAAAATGGTGCAGCTGCTCTGGGACATGATATGGAGGTTTCTCAAAAGATGAAAATAAATCAGCCTGTGATCCAGCAATCCCACATTTGGGCATACACTGAAAAGTGAAAACAAGCTCTTAAAGAGACATATGCACACCCATGTACCAATATTCACAGTAGCTAAAACGTGGAACAACCCAAGTGTACATCAATGGATGATGGGTAAACAAGGTGTGGTCCATCCATACAATGGAATATTATTCAGCCTTAAAAAGAAAGGAAATTCTGACAGCTGATACAACATGGATGAACCGTGGGGACGTTATGCTCAGTGAAACAAGCCAGTCACAAAGGACAACTACTATACGATTCCACTCATATGAGGTCCCTAGAGGAGTCAGATTCATAGAGACAGAAAGTAAAGGGTGGGGTCCAGGGGCTGGGGGAGGGGGAGGAGGAGTTAGTGCTTGATGGGTTTCAGTTTGGGAAGATGAAAGGTTCTGGAGATGATGGTTGGTCATGGCTGCACAACAATGTGAGTGTTCTTAATGCTACTGACCTGTACACCTAAAAATGGTTAAAATGGTAAATTTTATGTCATGTAGTTTTCTTTTTTTGGCTCCACTGGGTCTTTGTTGCTGCGTGCAGGCTTTCTCTAGTTGCTGTGAGCTGGGGTTACTCTTCCTTGCGGTGCGTGGGCTTCTCATTACAGTGGCTTCTCTTGTTGTGGAGCACGGGCTCTAGGTGCACAGGTTTCAGTAGTTGTAGCACACGGGCTCAGTAGTTGTGGCTTGTGGGCTCTAGAGCTCAGGCTCAGTAGTTGTGGCACACGGGCTTAGTTGCTCCGCGGCATGCGGGATCTTCCCAGACCAGAGCTCTAACCGGTGTCCCCTGCGTTGGCAGGCGGATTCTTTTTTTTTTCATAAATTTATTTATTTATTTGTTTGTTTGGTTGGTTTTGGCTGTGTTGGGCCCTCATTGCTGCATGCAGGCTTTCTTTTAGTTGCGGCGAGCGGGGGCTACTCTTGGTTGCGGTGCGCAGGCTTCTCATTGCAGTGGCTTCTCTTGTTACAGAGCACGGGCTCTAGGCGCGTGGGCTTCAGTAGTTGTGGCTCACGGGCTCTAGAGCACAGGCTCAGTAATTGTGGCACACGGGCTTAGTTGCTCCGCGGCATGTGGGATCTTCCCAGACAAGGGCTTGAACCTGTCCCCAGCATTGGCAGGCAGATTCTTAACCACTGTGCCACCAGGGAAGTCCTGTCATGTAGATTTTTACCAAAATAAAAAAGTAAACAAAAACTAGAAAGCGTATGCCCACGTGAACACATCTTTTAGTCCCTCCAACCCCATCCTTAAAAGGGATCCAGGGAACCAAGGGGCTCAGAGCGAAAGTTTCCTCAGCTGTAAACCTGCTTCTGCCAACTGAAGAAACAAACTTTTAAAGGTAGTTCCATGGTGATGCAAGCAGAGCGAGGGAGCTGATTGTGGGGTATGAACGGCGAGTGGAGATAATCTCAGATGCCTTGATACCATCACCATGCTGCATCTCACGGTTTATAATTTAATACAGAGATTCTAATAAACTGCAAAATCAGCTTAAGACCAGTAAAGTTCTGGTTTTTTCCACGACTGACGCTTTTTAGTAAATAAATGGTCAAAACCTTTCACAAAAGAAAGAAAAAAGCAGCCAGTGGGCTGGATGTGGTGGTGGTTTCTAGACCGCGGTGTAGAGCATCTCGGACAGTCTGGCTGCGCAGAAGGTCGGTGTAGAATGAGGGCGGCTGCAGATATAACGCTCATGGTAGACGATGATGAAGCTAATCATGGGCGGCAGGGTGACGTGCGGACCCGGATCCCTGACTACGGCTCATGCTCTGGTTCCCGCAGGGTGACGTGCGGACCCGGATCCCTGACTACGGCACACACTCTGGTTCCTGCAGGGTGACGTGCGGACCCGGATCCCTGACTACAGCTCACGCTCTGGTTCCCGCAGGGTGACGTGCAGACCTGGATCCCTGACTATGGCTCACGCTCTGGTTGCCGCAGGGTGATGTGCAGACCCGGATCCCTGACTACGGCTCACACTCTGGTTCCCACAGGGTGACGTGCGGACATGGATCCCTGACTACGGCACATGCTCTGATTCCCGCAGGGCAGCACAGCACTGCTGTCGGCCTCTGTAAGTATCCAAGACCATCCACACCCAACCTCATCGGCTGAGCACAGCCTCCCCAGTTCTCTGCAGCCCTGCCTGGGAGGCAGCCAAGGACTCGGGGGTGGAGAGGGGTCCGCCCCCAGCGGCTCTCACCTCCCCGGGAAGGCTCTGGAGTCTGTTTTTGGCCACGGCGGCATGTTCCTTGGAAGGCATCCCCTTTGGCACAGGGACACTGCACGCAGGCCTGCCGCCAGCCACTCCAGCTCAGGGACAAGGGTGCACACGGGTCCGGCCAGGCAGTCCGCAGCAGCAGTGACCTTCAGGGCCCAAGAGACAGGCAAGGACCCTGTCCTCCCCTGCCTCCCTCCCGGCCTCACTGAATCCTCAGAGCCACTCAGTGAGGTGGTGACCGTCACTGTGTCCAGTTTACAGGTGAGCAAACTGAGGCTTTGGGAGAGAGACCTATTGCCACCCAGGTCTCCCTGACTCCAGGCTGCGTTCCTCATGACTGCCCTCTCCTAGGGGATCGAGGGAGCGTCCTCATTCCAGATCCCAGCTCTGCGGCTCTTAGGCTGTGTGCCCTCAGGCAGGCATGGAACCTCTCTGGGCTCCCTGCACGGCTCCCCAAGGCCACACGTGGCACACACTTCGTTAATGTTAATTCTCCCTCTTCCCCTCCCTGAGGAGGGGCTGCTCACCGTCTAGAGGGAGGAGGCATACATTTAATTACGAAAAGCTCACCACGTGATCTCCGATGGGGTTGGACGGAGCGCTGAGCAGAGGGATCTCGGAGCCCAGGGGAGTGAGCGAGGGTGGGGCCAGCTGACGGAGTCTTGCAGACAAGGAAGCAGGGTCCGTGAGACCCTCATGGCCCCCAGGGGCACAGCCCAGGCTTCCTTCAAAATGATGGTGAAATCAGCCGCCTCTGCTGGGCTCCGGGCAGCCCTCAGTCACGAGTTAAATCCTAGCTTCCCTCTCTCAGAGAATGTACCCCACTAGGTTAGGGATTACACGTGGACCCAGGGAACCCCAGATTAAACGACGTTTAAACAGATTGAAACAGAAGGCAGTTTTGTTTAAGTCTCACCTCCTGCCTGCGTACCCCCAGCGCCCTGCAGCCCCTGGACTGCGAGTTTCCCGTAGTCCTGCATCCCAGACAGGGACGGCATCTCAGCATCATCACACTGTCATTCTCAGATATGATGAGCAGTGCCAGCTGCCCCTTATCCTGCACCCACCCAGACTCTCTACACCAGGGGTGAGCAAACCCCCGGGCCACCTCCAGCCGCCGTCTGTTTTTGTAAGTAATGCCCATTCGTGTACGTTTCGTCTGTGGCTGAGACAACTGCAGGATGGAGGTGGTGACGGAGCCCGTTCGGCCCACAAAGCCTAACTAATCCCCATTACGCTTGATCCCCATTCTACACCTGTCTCATGGACTCCTCATGGCCTCCTGGAGAAGCCAGTGTTAGTTTTCTCATTTCTCTGGAGGCACCCAGAGCTGGGAGAGCAAAGGCCAGCCCCATGGAGGCAGGGCGTCTGTCCTGTTCCCAGCACACAGAGCAGGCTCGGGCACAGAATAGCTGCTTGGTGACTATTTGCTGAATGGATGGGTGGAGGGATGGACAGATGGATGGATGGATGGGTGATGACGTGGCTGAATGACTGAGCTTGGTGTGGAGTTTGAGGCCACAGGGACCTTCCTGGTGGCCTGTGGGGATAAGGCACTCGCTGGCCTAGGAGGCGGTGGCCCTGAGCAGAGCTGTGCATCAGCGATATGCCCGGCATCTGCCAAGGTCTTGGGCAGGCAGGACACAGCAGGACCAAAGCCAGCCCTCAGAGGACAGAGCATCAGCCTGACCATCACGTGCAGCCAGGCAGGCACAAGACAGGCTGTTTTTGTCTCTGGAAGACAGCAGGCTTGGGGGCTTGGTCTGGGCAGACAGAGGCAGCTAGCAGTTCCTGGCCCCCAGGAAGAAGGCGCCCTGCTCCGCGAGCGCTGAATCAAGGGAGCACGGCCAGGACAGGCGCTGAGCTGGGCCTGCAGAATCCCGGCTGTGACACGGAGGGGACAGACCAACCACGGTCTGCCTCGTGAGCTGGTGACGAGCAGCCCTCCAGAACCTCCCCCGGCCTCGGGGGACCGCTGAGGCAACAGGAAGCTAAATTAAGGGCCAGGCCTGTCCAGGCTGGGTGGAAACCATTCAGGTCACCCAGGGGCAGCAAGAGCTCCCAGCACCTGTCCTGGGCCAGGCTGCCCACACGGCCCTCACCTTCCAGTGGGAGACGACAGTCAGCCTAGTCCACCAGGTGGTGACCTGCACCGTGAACAGCAACCCCACCCCGGCGAAGGGGACGAGGCTGCAAATGAAGCAGGCTGCCCAGGGGCGGCCTCTGTGAGAAGACCTGAAGCAGGTGAGGGAGCCAAAAGGTGCCTGGGGGAAGGGCAAGCCAGGCAGCAGGCACTGCCAGTACAAAGGCCCTGGGGCAGGAGCGTGCCTGGAGCCCAGTGAGTGACAGGGAGCCCAGGAATGCCTGAGGCCAGATAGTCAGGGCCGTGATGGTTACTGGGAGGACCGTGTCTCTGCCGTGAGTGAGGAGGGGCCAGGGCAGGTGCCAAGCAGGAGGGTTTTATCAGGGTCCCTCTGGCTGCTTGGTGTGGAATGGGATGACTGTGGGAAGGAAGGAAGGAAGGAAGGAAGGAAGGGAGGGAGGGAGGGAGGGAGGGAAGGACGGGGGGGGGGACCAATGAGTGAATTAATTGAAAGAGACGGGGTGATGGGGACAAGCATCCAGGCAGAGCTCCATGCAGAGCTGAGGGCGGCCTGTGGACCACGTGCCCCTCACCATGCCCTGCAGGTGCTGCCTGATGCCTGCGGCACTGGGGCTCAGGGCAGGCCTCTGGCGAAGCCCAGCCCCCAGCTCCACTGACTGCCTTCACTTTGCTGTCATGGACCCCGAAGCTCAGAGATGACAAGGTCACAGGGGTGCATCACTGGACACCTTCACAACCACAAAACCAGGCTCTGGGCCACTGAGGGGCCGGCAGCGTGCCCACTCCTCAGACACCGCAGGAGCCACTTCCAAGTCAATCGCATCTAGAAAGAGAGCCTGGAGAACCTCGGGACGCAGCCTGGGGCCCTGCTCCCCTGGAGCTCCTGTGAGAGGGGTGCTGGGGCTCCCTTGGCCCCCGGGACAGGGCCAGGGTTCACCACGCTCATGAGTTTCATAAAGGCCATTCAACGCCCTGGAAATTAATTTCCCCTAGGATGACAATTACATGTCAAATAAGACACCCACTGAGCAAATGATTAAGAAAAAACCCAGCCAGGGAGGCTCTGTGTGGGCTGATTCTGAGATGTGGGCTCAGCACAGAAGGCCTCACCAGGCAGTGATGAAGGAGGAACTTACTTGTTCTAATATGTGTGTCCCCCCTACACTCGCAATTGATTTCAGACCTATAACCAGCATCTGCAGGAAAGGCAGTCTTCGTCTTCTAATAAAAGGACGGTAACAGCACCACTGAGGGCTGGAGAGGGAGGAATCAGACATCCTCAAGCTGGGGGGCTGGCTGCAAGGGGACGTGGCCCGTGGCCTCGGGTGGCCCTTCACAGGCGAGGCTGGCCTGGGTCAGTGGCCAGCACACAACTGGGTGGGCTCACGTCGCCATGTGGGCTGGTGACTTCTGAAAGGTTGCAGGACAGCTGCCCCTGTGGCTATCCTTTGACAAGTGACAAACCTGAGTGGCGGGTGGTGGTGGGGATGTGAGTAGCACCCCCCTCGCACGCTGGATCGAGAAGGTGCAGGCTGAGGGGGACGCCCAGGCTGTGATGGGCCAGGTGGGCTGGCAAGTGTTCAGAGCTCAGGAAAGGGCACTAGTGGGACTGTCCTTAGTGATGTAACTGGCCTAGGTCTTGGGGACAGACCCTGCCACCTGACCCCATCCCCAGGCAGCCACTGATTCTTAAGAATTCATTTGCACTTTCTAGAATTTTAGAGAAACGGAATCACATAGCACATATTTTGGCCTGGCTTCTTTTACTCGGCATAATTATTTTAGATCCATCCAAGTTGTTGCATGTATTATCAGTTCATTGCTTTTTATTGCCAAGTAGAATTCCACTGTATGGATATATTACTGTTTGTTTATCCACTCATCAGTTGATGGGCGTTTGTTTACTTCCACTTTTTGGCTATTATGAATCCGACTGCTATGTGCATGCGTGTACAAGTTTTTGTGTGAACGTGTTTTCATTTCTCTTGGGTAAATACCTAGGAGTGGAATGGCTGGAGCATATGGTAGGTGTACGTTTAACCTTTTAAGAAACTGCTAAACTGTTTTCCAATATGCTTACACCAGTTCACATTCCCACCAGCAGATCGTAAAAGTTTCAGTTCCTCCACATTCTCAAAGGCACTTGCTATGATAAGTCATTTTAATTGTTGCCATCCTAATAGGTATGTAGAAATTTATGTCGTTTTGGTTTTAATTTGTATTTCTCTAATATGTAATGAGGCCAAGCATCATCGCTTTAAGAGAGTCTTTCCCAGAGCAAAAGTTTTTAATTTTTTAAGTCCAATTTTTCCTTTAATAAATTGTGCCTTTGGTGTCAAGTCTAAGAACTCTTTGCTTGGATCTAGATCTCAAAGATTTTCTTCTATTTTTTTCCTCTAAAGGTTTTATAGCTTTATATTTAAGTCCATGATCCACTTTGAGTTAAATTTTGTATAAGGTATGAGATTTAGGTTGACATTCATTTATTCAGCCTATGGATATCTAATTGCTTTAGCACCATTGTTGAAAAGGCTATTTTCTGTCCATTAAATTGCTTTTGCATCTTTGTTAAAAGTCAGTTGGGCATATTTCTGGGCTCTCTATATTCCATTGATCCATATGTCTGGCCTCCTACCAATAACACACTGTCTTAATTACTGTAGCGATATAATAAGCCTGTAAGTAAGTAATATAAGTAAGTGATTCCTCGTCCTTTATTCTTCTCTTCCAAAATTGTTTTAAGTTATTCTAGGTCCTTTATTTCTCCATATAAGTTTTAGAACAAGCTTGTATATGTCTACAAAATCCTAGATAGGATTTTGGTAGGAATTGCATTAAGCCTATTGATCAATTTGGGGAAACAAACATCCTTACTATGTTGAGTTTTCCAACACAGTCCATCCATAATCCATGAACATGGTATAGCTCACTATTTATTTAGGTCTTCTTTGCTTTCTTTCACCTGCGTTTTTATGCATCAAATCCTGCACATGTTTATTAGATTTATGCATAAGTAATTTATTTCCTTGTAGAAATTATAAATTGTATGTGTTTTTAATTTTGGTTCCTACATGTTTATTTTTGGTACGTAGAAATGTAATTTTTGTGTGTGTTGATCTTGTTTCCTGCTACCATGCTGAATTTTTTTGTTAGTTCTAGGAGGGGTTTTTTTGGTAGATTCTTTGGGATTTTCTATGTAGAGAATCACCTTGTCTGAAAATAGGGACAATTTTATTTCTTCCTTTCCAATCTATATGTCTTTTATTTCTTTTTCTTTACTTATTGCTCTGTGATATGTTAAATAAGAATGGTGAGAGTAGACATACTTTTCTTGTTCCCAATCTTAGAGAGAAAGCATTCAGTCTTCATCATTAAGTATGATGGTAGCTGTAAGTTTTTTGTGGATCTTTAAAAAGTTAAAGAATGTTCCCTCTATTCCTATGTATCTGAGAGTTTTAAAAATTGTGAATGGTGGAGTTCCCTGGTGGTCTAGTGGTTAGGATTCAGCGTTTTCACTGCCATGGCTGGGTTCAATCCCTGGTCAGGGAACTGAGATCCGGCAAACCACACAGGGCCACTCCCCCAACAAAAAAAATTGTGAATGGGTGTTGATTTTTTCTGCATCATTGATATGATCATAGGATTTATGCCTTCTTTAGACTGTTGAGATGATGGATTATGTTGATTGATTTTTGAATACTGAACCAGCCTAGCATATCTGGAATAAATCCCACTTAGTCATGGTATAATTTTTTTTATACATTACTGGATTAGATTTTCTAACATTTTGTTTAGAATTTTTGCATCTATGTTCATGAGAAAGTCACATCTATAGTTTTCAAAGTCCAGAGTGCTAACCATTACACCTTGGAACCTGTTTGTAGTTTTCTTTTTTTGTATTTCTTTGTCTGATTTTGGTAACAGATAAGGCAGGTCTTTAAGAATGAGCTGGGAAATATTCCCTCCCTTTCAGTTTTCCAGAAGATTTTGTGTAGAATTCATGTTATTTCTTCCCTAAATGTGTGGTAGAGTTCACCAGTAAAAACATGTAGGTCTGGAGCTTTCTTTGTGAGATTTAAAAATATAATTTCAATTTCTTTGATAGATATAAAGCTATTTAGGTTATCTGTTTCCTCTTGAGTGAGATTTCTTAGTTTTTGTCTTTCAAGAAATTCATATATTTAAGTTTTTTAATTTACTGGCATAAAGTTATTCACAATATTCTCTCATTTTCCTTTAAATATGTATCAAACCTGTAGTGATGTCATTGTTTTTATTCTTGGTATTGGTAGTTTGTGTCTTTTCTCTTTTTTCCCTGGATTAATCTATCTAAGGATTTATTACCTATATTGATCTTCTCAAAGAGCAAGGTTTTGGTTTCATTTATTTTCTCTATTGTCTGTGTATTTTCTGTTTCATTGATTTCCACTCCGATATTCATGTTTCCTTTCTTCTACTTACTTTGGGCTTAATTTGTTCTTCTTACACAACAACAACAACAAAACCCCAAACTTGTTTCTTAAGATGGAAGATTCGAGATCCTTCCTCTTTTCTATTATTGGCATCTAGTGATCTAAAATTTCCCCTACATATGTATCCCCTTAGTAGCATTCCACAGATTTTGATATGCAGTGTTTTCATTATCATTCAGTCAGTAAGACTTCGATTTCCTCATTCACCCATAGGTTATTTAGAAATGTGTTATTTATTTTCCACATATTTGGGGATTTTCTTGGAAATATTTCTGTTCTTGATGTTTGATTTCACTGTGTCATAGAACATACCCTGTATGATTTGAATCTGTTTAAGTTAGTTTTATCACATAGAATTTGGTCTATTTTGGCAAACAATCCAGGTGCACTTGAGAAGAATGTTTATCTGCTGCTGTTGGGTGGAATGTCAAACAGGTAAAGTTAGCTGAGAATGTTGTTCAAATCTTCTATATCCTTACTGATTTCTGTCTACTTGCTCTGTTCTTCTTTCTCAAGATTGTGTTGGCTATTCAGGGTCTTTTGTGTTTCCGTACAAATTTTTAAAATCTCTGTTCTAGTTCTGTGAAAAATGCCATTAGGTAACTTGATAGGGATTGCACTGAATCTGTAGACTGCAATGGGTAGTATGGTCATTTTAACAGTACTGATTCTTCCAATCCAAGAACATGGTATATCATTCCATCTGTTTGTATTGTCTTCAATTTCTTTCATCAGTGCCTTATAGTTTTCCGAGTACAGGTCTTTTACCTCCTTAGATAGGTTTATTCTTAGGTATTTTATTCTTTTTGACGTGATGATAAATGGGATTGTTTTCTTGATTTCTGTTTCTGATAGTTCAGTGTTAGTGTATAGAAATGCAACAGATTTCTGTATATTAATTTTCAATTAATATGCAAAATTTTTAAAACTAAATTCATTGATGGGCTCTAAGTAGTTTTCTGGTGGCATCTTTAGGATTTTCTATGTATAGGATCATGTCTTCTGCAAACAGTGACAGTTTTACTTCTTCCTTTCCAATTTGAATTCCTTTTATTTCTTTTTCTCCTCTGACGGCTGTGGCTAGGACTTCCAATACTATGTTGAATAAAAGTGGCAAGAGTGGGCATCCTTGTCTTGTTCCTGATCTTAGAGGAAATGCTTTCAGCTTTTCACCGCTGAGTATGATGTTAGCTGTGGGTTTGTCATATATGGCCTTTATGATGTTTGTCCATTATTTGAAAGTTTCAGGCATCCCATTCAGTTTGAAGCCTGATTTTGAACATCAAATGGGTTTTGTTCTCCAGCAAATTTCAGGGACCCCTGGGGGATACTGGAAGTTGATCCCACGTTATAAGCAGAGACTCCCTTCACACCTGGACCTCCTCCCCATGCCCATAGCACGGTCACCTCTGCTATCGGAATACAGGAATGGGGAGGGGGTTGAAGCTCTGTTTAGAGAAAAGAAAAGTAGACATGTTTATCTTGCAACCATTTGATATTAAAATTTGATGTCAACGTTGGTGGCCCAGGTGAACTTACGGTGAGGAGATAACACCCTACACATCTAACCAGCTGGCCCCGTTAGTGCCTGCTCTGTCCAGAGGGCCGGTGGTGGTGAAGGAAAGGCTGGCCAGGGGTCCTATCACTCTGTCCAGGCTGTATCAGGCATGGATACGCTTGTGTCCCCAGAAGAGAGCACTAGAATCAGCAGGAAGCTAACTTCTTGTCAGTGGGAATGTCCGGAGTGGTGATGAGCTCTCCATCCTTGGAAGGGTGTAAGCAGGCACTGGATGATGCCCTCGCAGGGGTATCACGGGGGAGGCTGAACCAGATGATGCTCTCTGCCCCTTCCATGTGGCTCAGATCCCACGACCTTGCGCTGGGAGTGAGAATCCGGCCTCATTAATTTGTAAACCTTTGCTCCTTGCCAGGAGTGCATTTCCATGGAAATGCCAGTGAACCGCATGGTCCCACAGCATCTCCCTGCATTGTCCCCTGTGGTCCTGGGTAGCCAGCGCCCTTGCCAGGACTGGCTCAGCCCTGCCTCTCTGAGGGGCCCAGGCTGTGCCTTATTCAGTTACATAACTGGCCGCTTTGAAGAGCCATGAGTCACACGGGTTAGCAAACTAGTTCAAGGTAATTTATGACTCTGGGATGCTTGGGTTTCTAAATACAACAGACAACGACAAACTGCAAAGGCTTCAAACTCCCTCCCCAAGGAGAGAGTGCCTGGCCCGGCCAGGGCAATGGCTCCGATGGCCCAGTTTACAGGGAGGGTTCACACACTAGCAGCCCGGCCTAACCCACTGTGGGTCCTGGCGAGGCCCACCCTTGAGACTCAGTGAAGACCACCTCACCTCGGCCATCCTTCCCTCCTTCACCTCTGCTGTGCACGATAAGGTGACAAGGATTTTTCTCCTGCCCTGTGGCGGTGTAGAAACTGCACTGCATTTAGAGTTGTCACATCCCAATAGGCTTGTCTTTTTATGATAATAATATTTATTTTGGGTAAGTCAGAATTCAGGCAGTAGAAACTCTGTAACTGGAAATTAACTACCTGCCCACTGCTGCCCTTGAACCCCCGGAGGGTTCTCTGCATCCCCTCCTGTGGGTCACGTTCCTGTCCAGTGCCTGTGCCCTGAGTGGCAGAGCTGTTTCCCACTGTCTGAAGGGCACTGTGGTGCCCGCCATCTCCTTTTCCCCATGCCCTTTGCACCGTGACTGGGCAGCTGTCTGGAAGCATCACAGGTGAGGTCCAGTTTCCCAGCCTTGAACCTGCCTCCAGGACTTCCTCGAGGGCCTTGTGGCCTTGTGTGCCCACACCCTTGGGACTCTGTCACACCATGTGTGACATTCTTCTAGCCTCCCAGAAGAATGAGACACGTAGCCCAGTCACCACCATCCCTGGTCACCTCAGCCAGCAGCCAGCTGACAGGTGACCCCCAGCCGCAGACAGGCCCTGCTGCCCTGCTTGACCATGCACACTTGAGGGAGCCCAGGAGACTCACCCAGGCTGCTAGCTACTTGGTTAGTAAATGGTTATTGTTGTAAGCTGCTCCATGTTGGAGTGGCTGTTACTCAGCAGAAGCTAACTGATACAGGCACCACAGAATTCTGAGCACACGGGCCTCCATGCACAGGCTCTGGGATTTATGGGCAGAGGCCTGGCTGCAGACAGATGGACTGGCCTCGGGGCTCTCGCCTCCCTGCCCTCACATTAGCCATCATCCAGGCTCTGTCCTACAGATCGGACCCCAGGCCTCAGTCCGCACTGTTACAACCGAGACACAGTCCCCCTGGCATCCCCGTGCCCAAGCCCTCTGGGATCCCCTGCTTATGGGCCCTATTCAAAGCCTTCCAGTGGCTTCCCGTGACACTCAGGATGAAATCCAACCTCCTCACCCCACCACACAGCTCTCACCACCCCTGCTCCCCTCTCAGCTTCCTGTCTCCCACCCTCTCACGCCATTCCGGGCACACTGGCCTCCAACCCACAGAACCCAGCCCTACCCCAGGGCCTTTACACGTGCAGCTCCCTGGGCTGGAATGTTCCTCCCTGGCACCTACACAGCTCCTTCCCCACTTCCTGCAGGCCCCTTCTCCAACCTGCTTTAGCAAGTAGCCAGCAGACTGCTCCTTGTCAAACGGCCCCTGCCACCCTCCAGGCCCTCCTGCTGCTTTCTTTGCTTTCAGAGCACCCAGGACCTGGCCCAACAATGCCCAAGCCATGAGGCCTCTAGTGGGAGCCAGTGGGAGCCAGCGAGAGCTAGGAAGGGGGCGGGTGGTGAGGAAGGTCAGCCTGGGGTCCTCCAGGGCAAAGAGCCTGGGTGTCCTGCAGCAGCCCGCCTTCCTCTCTGCCCGGCACCTGACGTGCTTCAGCCACTTCTAGGAGCTGGGGTCTCACTCAGCAGCACAAGCCCAAGCCCAGATTTATGGCCGTGGCACAACTGCTTACAAGCCTCCCGTGGGTGACACGTTTGCCGAAAATACCTTCACTTAAGGTGGTACTAGAGGTCTGTTCCATGGAGCATAGGAGCCCCTGCTGTGTAAAATAAAATTAAACGCCCAGCATTCAGGGCCTTTCTCAGAATTGGTAGAGCTAATTCTCTCCCTGTAGGGAGCTAGGACTCCCCTACAGCAGGCGGGAGGCCCCACGGCTGGCCTGGCCCGGCTGCAGAAGCTGGGGAGGGAGTTCTCTGGGGCCACGGAGGCCCAGGGCAGGCCCAGGTCCATCATGGACCCAGGGCTCAGGGACAAAGCTCTTCTACACTCTGCAAGGGTGGACAGTCCCCATGGGCTCTGAGCCTCAGCTTCCTCATCTGTCAGATGGGCACAAACAGTGTCTCCCTACAGGGCTGTGAGGACCCCATGAACCAGGGCCTGGCACATCACAGCTGTCATCATCGTTATCCTCTTAGGTTTAGGGTCTGGGGGCCTCCAAGAGCCTCTCTGTGTGCGAGACTGTCCTGGAACCCGGGCCCTCCTGACCCTGCGGACGGGGCTGGACAAGGATCAGGGCGGACACGGCAGTGGGCTGGACTGAGCGCTCGCTCCTGGTCATGGGTCAGGGAAGGGAGGCCACCTCCGTTCTTGGCTCGAGACCTCTGAGTGGGGCCTGTGTCAAAGGGCAGGGAGGAGCAGAGGAGGCAGAGGCCGTGACTCCGAACCCCGCACAGCAGGGCTGGAGCCCTCCTGGCGAGGACAGCCTCTCTGATCCAGGTTCCAGGGCGAGGGGGCTGCTGCTCCCAGAGTCCTCCATCTCGCTACCAGGTCAGGAGCTGGAGTTCACTGAAGCACAGGTGCTTTATTGTCCAAAGGACACGAGAAGGGACGCTGCAGGGGATGAGAAGCTGAAGCAGCGAGCACCTCTCTGAGAGGCGCCTTAGGGGAAATGTACCAGAAATGTCTCTGCGGCGGTTCAGGGGAGCCCACAGGAGGGAAATGGCAAGGCAGGCTGGGGGTTTGACCCCTCCGCTGCCAGCCCCAGGTCCCAGCCCACCAGCCCTACTGTGCACAGCCGGACTTCCAGAGGAACACAGACCCTGCCCTCGGGAAGTCCCGGCCACCCTCTACGTTGGGTCACCCCACATGGTCATACAGTCATGATGGACTCAGCCCCTCCTCCACGCTCGTGTTTCCACAAAAACATCCAGGGATCACGACACTGGGCGTTCTGGGGTCCTCGCACACACCAGAAATTGCAACGGTAAAAAGAGGGAGACAGGGAGAAGACACAGACAGGAGGCAGGAGC
Organism: Mesoplodon mirus; assembly: GCF_964341445.2. Taxonomy (NCBI): domain Eukaryota; kingdom Metazoa; phylum Chordata; class Mammalia; order Artiodactyla; family Ziphiidae; genus Mesoplodon; species Mesoplodon mirus. The sequence continues at coordinate 2,777,431 of NC_138988.1, forward strand.
TCTGGGTGCTCACAAATCACCAAAGGTCTGAGGGCCCCAATACTGAGGAATTTTAGAAAGGCTTCTTGATATGAGACTGGAGAAAGGAGGCCCATTTAGTCAACGGTGCAGGAAAACTGAACATCCATGTGCGAAAATGAACTTGGATCCCTACCTCACACCACACCCCCAAGCCAAGTCCAGACATGTTAAAAACCTGCAATTGATAGTGAAAACTTTACAACTTTCAGAATAGTTTTCTATGAGGGATTATCTCTCTACAATTGGGGCTGGGAATAATTTCTTAAACAAGGAACAAAAAGCTCACTAAGCATAAAAAAAAAAGGATAGATTTGACTACAATAAAATGAAGAATTTCTTTTTACCAGAAGACAGGAAAAAGACAAACCACAGACGGCAAGAAGACATTTGGAATATGCACAACCAGCAAAGGATTAGCATCCAGAATATATACAGAACTCCTACAAATCCACCGGAAAAAGAGAAGCAGGAGCCAAAAGCCTGGAGAAGGCATTTCTTAGAGAAGGAAACAGGCACACAAATGAAAACGTGAAAATACGCTTGGCTTTACTAGTGCACGGGGAAATGCAATTAACATCCCAATATTTCACTGTATGCCCACTAGACTGGCAAAAAGTGAGGCATATGACAATACCAAGGGCCCAAGGGGGTAAAGACCTGCTGGAATTTCTAAGTACTGCTGATGAGAGAGAAAACTGGTATAACCACTGTGAAAATCACTTGGGCATTTTCTTGTAGGTGGACCATTCACACACCTTATAACCCTGCAAGTCCACTCCTGGGCATGACACAAGGCACGAGCAAGAAGATCTCCTAGATGGAAACAACCTAAGTGTCCATCATCGGATGAATGGATAAAGAAGATGTGGCACATATATACAATGGAATATTACTCAGCCATAAAAAGAAACGAAATTGAGCTATTTGTAATGAGGTGGATAGACCTAGAGTCTGTCATACAGAGTGAAGTAAGTCAGAAAGAGAAAGACAAATACTGTATGCTAACACATATATATGGAATTTAAGAAAAAAAAATGTCATGAAGAACATAGGGGTAAGACAGGAATAAAGACACAGACCTACTAGAGAATGGACTTGAGGATATGGGGAGGGGGAAGGGTAAGCTGTGACAAAGTGAAAGAGCGGCATGGACATATATACACTACCAAACGTGAGGTAGATAGCTAGTGGGAAGCAGCCGCATAGCACAGGGAGATCAGCTCGGTGCTTTGTGACCGCCTGGAGGGGTGGGATAGGGAGGGTGGGAGGGAGACGCAAAAGGGAGGGGATATGGAAACATATGTATATGTATAACTGATTAAATTTGTTATAAAGCAAAAAAATAAAATAAAATAAATTAATAAAAAAAAAAAAAAAAAAAAAAAAAAAAAAAGAAGATCTCCTAGCAGCATTGTTAATAACAGGAAAAAAGAACCCAGAAAAAACCCAAAGACTCATTGACAGGAGAATGCAAAAATAAATTGTCGAATAGTCACAGAGTTTATTTTCACACCAGTGTAAAGTAGCTATAGCTACACACAGCAGCATGAAGAAAGCTTAAGAAAGGCAAAATGTTGATTGAAAACTGCAAATCTTAGAAGTCCACACACAGTGTACCATTTTTATAAAGCCCAAGAACAAACAAAACAATATATTGTTTAGACAGATGTAGTAAACCTATGAGCAAGAGAATGACAAACACAAAATTCAGGATAGTGGAGACTCCAGGGTGGGTCAAGATTCAAATTATTAAGAAGGTCCTAGTTCTGGAGTTGAGTGGTGTATTCACAGATGTTCATTATTTTACTATCCTTTATAATGGACAAAATGCATTAAATATTACAAAGATATAGGCAAGGAGAAAATAGAGGAGGAACACAGTGTGGATCCAGACAGATCCAGTATGACTGATTCCCTGTCACACAGTTCACTGTTTTCTCTTTGCATCCCAGTGGGTACCCAGAGGCCAGACCAGGAGGTAGAAGAACCTGGGCCTGTTTCTCCATAAGCCAAATAACAGGCTGCACCAGGAATGACAAATGGCTGGCACGCATTAACACAGGTCTCCCTTTCCTCACCCACTGCAGACATTACTAATGGATTGCAGCACTCTTTCACGTTGAGCACATATACAGCTTTGGACTCTTCCTCAGCTTCACACTGCAGGCTGCCGGTGACGGTCAATCAAAGATGGAACACTAAATGATGCCTGACTTGGAGAGTCCAGCCAGCTCTGGCCTGGAAGATTTGAAGCCCAGCTGGTAGGCAGAAGCTGCTCTGAAAGCCAGTGCCTCTCGAAGAGCAGCCCACTGGCCTTGGAGCTGGCCAGTGGAACCTCAGCTGCTACAGTGCCTAACCCTGTGGCCTCCGGTCTCTGGAGCCCCTCGCTGCCCCCCTGCCATCCTCCTGGGCCCCCAGGTTGCCTGCTGGGCAGGCTCACGTCTACACAATGCTGGTGAGTTTCGCCGGACTTGAAACCAGCTCCGCTAGCACAGAGGGCCAGGCAGGATCATCACCCCCTCCAGTCTCCAGGGCACGTCCTTGCCGAGTGTTATCCAGGCCCCCAGACAGAGGGACTGCATTCCTCTCTCCACCTTTGCCTCCTCAGGCCCCAGGCCTTTGTCCCTTTGTTCCTGTCCTCCCCCTGCCTGGGGAGCCCCCATCTCCCCCGGCCCCCCATCTGCTCCCTCCCCAGCAGGAGTTAACTTCCTTCGTCTCGACATCCAGGATGCACAGGTCAGCTTCCTCACGGAGAACTTGTGTGCCGGGTCAGGGTCCAGTTTCTGTGGGTGTCTATCCCCCCAGTTCAGGGAGCCCCTCAGTGTCCACCTCACAACTGGCATGAAATTAATAATATCACCAGGGCAACAACGATCCCTTGGAATAAGTGGGCTTTTCCAAGCCCGGTCCACTGACTGCATGAGCCTCACACCAGGGAAGTGGACAGTGGGGGACACACTTCACTTCCCTTCCTAACAACCAGAAAATCAAGGGCCGTGAAGGGGGGTGACTTTCCAGCATCACGCCCACTTTCCCACCTTTTGGGGGGCTGCGAGCTTTCCTGCCACATCCCATCAGGGCCCCAAAGCCCCAGGCCTGTGTGGACATGCCTCCCTCCCCAGCACAGGGGACGCTGAGTGACCGGGGTCACTAGTCACCGAGCAGCGGGCTCGCCTGGTCTCACCCTGCCCTGAAGACTATTTTAATAACGCAATCATATCCGAGGCATTACATCCAGCGACATGGTGCTTTGGGTGATTCATCTCGCTGCCATTTTATTCATCTTATGCAAATATTAAATGGCTGCTGGGACTGTGGGCACAGGAAGTCTTGATTTACTAGAAAGAACTGTGGCAGGTTCTTAGGAACTTAAGGCACGCAGACATCTCCAATGAACAGACAGAGCGCTCTCCTGCTGCTTCATCCCCAACAAAGCCAGCCACGTGCCCACACAGGGTCCACCTGACCCCAGGCCAGAGTGCGCCATGACACCCAACGTGTGGAAGGGGCTGGAACCTGCTATAATCATCACTGTCCACAGACTCCAAACACCACACTCTGCTTTTCACCTGCAAAGGCACCAAAACAATACCGCTTGGGTTCGCAGGAACACAGATGCCAGGTGTTCATTTCTGGTCCCGGCTGCTCCCGGGTGCATCCTCTTTCAAGCCTTGGACGCTCCGGGCACACTGCTTCTTGCTCTATGATTCTCCCACCAGACCCCTAGCAGGGGTGGGACTGGAAGCTCACCTCCAGATGCTTCCTCAGACAACACTCGTTGCCCTTGGAAGGCTCCTGCCCACTACTCAGAACGGACAGTCCTGAAAACTCGTAACAGCCCATAGTAGGTGCGCAGTGTGTAACAGAAGCGGGGCGGCGCTGTTAGCACGCACGCCGAGCTACCGTTACCAGGCAACCGTTACTGCGAGATCGCTAGCGCACACGGTTAACCTTAGTACAAGACTGCTGCCGCGGCGATTAGAGGTGGGCCGGAAGGCGGAGAGTGCAGTAAGAGGCGGATCACCGCCTTCTCCCCGGGGCTCTCCAGGCCCTCAGGGTACCCAGCCCCGCAGGGACTCCCTCCTCTTAGCCAGGCCTGGACCTCGGAGGGCGAAAGTCGAGCCTTGGGACCTTGCCCTTTCTTGTCAGAACAGAGAATAACATTTGTTTGGGTGGAGGGTTACAGGAACGTCGTTCCCTGCCCAGGTCCCGACCTCAAGAACAAAGGATCTGACACCGAGAAGTTCTCAACAATTAACCACGCCCCTCGCTCACCTCTGGGGGTTTTTAAGGCATGAGCCACCTGTCTCCTTGCACAGCCCTGCAATAAACCTTTCTCTGCTCCACACGCCGACATTTTCGCATTGTTTGGATTCACTGTGCATTGGGCACATGGACTTGCATTCTGTAACAAGTGGGCATTTGTTGGGTGAAAAAATGACAGTAATGAGACACAAAAAGCAAGCCTTGAGGCTGGGAGGGGACCCCCAATCCTGTCTTCAAACAGGAGGTCTTGCTCCTTTTTGGTGTGGGTAGGAAGGGAAGAGGGGCTGCCATGAATTCTTTTGTAAACAAAGGACAACAGGGTGCGGGAAGAGGATGTGAGCCGGCACATCTCAAGAAACTGAGCACAGAGGACACAACGGCTAGACCCTCACCCTTGCCCTCCGGGACCTCACACTGTCTCCTATGCCGAAACAGGGTGAGGAGCTCACAAGTTTCCTCAGAGAGGGTGGTCACATGACCACAGCCAATCAGCATATTCCATCCTCCTTGGCTACTGTGATTGGCTCAATGTGACTAATCAGGTCCTACGGGTCAGGCCAGGCACTGGAATCTGGGGAAGAGAAGCTCTATTTCTGTTGGGAGCCAAGGGGATAGGACACCAGCCTGTGACTGTTGGTGACCCTCTTGCTTTCATAAAAGGAGAGCCCATGTGAGGGTGACACCAGTAAGCAGAGCTGAGAGGTCGGGAGAGATGATTCCTGCTGACTTCACTGAGCACCCAGATACAGCCTTGCCTGAAGCTGTTGCCTTTAGACTTCTTAGTTACATACATTGTTCTTTCCCACTTTGCTTGCTAGTTTAAACCACTTTGCGCTTTCTGTCACTAGCTATCAAAAAAATTTTTGACCGTTCCTTCTAGCTGGCTAAATGGAGCGCCCGGCACTGCCACAGTATGGATTTAGGCTAGCTTCAAGGAAGAACTTGCAGATAACACTACGAGACTCCATTCTAACTGGAGATCCAAGTGGATCTAAGCAGTATCTGTTGAGATACATTACCCCAATTAATCCTCATGGAATTAACCCAGTTAAGGTAGCAACCGATGTCCCCATTTTGGAGGACAAGACTGAAGCTCAGAGAAGGGAGGTAACTGCGCTGTAGTGACGAAGTGTGGCCCCAGACAGAACCCCCAGATCCTGCTTTTTGAACTCGGGGAAACCACATGGTATGGCTTGGCCATGGGATGGGGCTAAGGCACCCAGCGCCACACCAGCTACTGTGGGGGCCTGAGACTTGGTGACCGCCACGCGGCTGCTCCGAGACTCACAAAAGCAATTCACACTAAAGACAGGAGGGGGACCTTCCTTCACCAGCCCCTCACACACACACCCAGCTCCCCCCACACCCAGCACACCTTTCTCTTGCTTTGTGTGACAATTAGAGTAGTGCTCATGCGACCACAGGGGCAGTCCCCCATCCAGGGGCTGTAGCTGCTACAGGGGAGGTCAAGCAGTTCCTATTGACCCTCACCTCCTACTACCATACCTGGGGACCTCTCCTTCCTTTGGGCCTTGGGAGACCCTATTCCCCACTGGCTCACCAGAGGTCTTTTCCAGAACATGCAGAGAACCTCACTCAGTTTGGAATGAAATGTATCCAGTCCTGCCCTTTCCACATCTCCCTTGAAACTCAGCTCATGTGCTCCTTTCTCTGCATCGCAGCCCTCGTGGCTGCCACAGGAAGAGACCAAGCTGACACAGAATTGACAGCTCAGCCCTGGAAGGCACATGTGAGGTGAGATCTGATAGCTGGGAAACTGTTTACAAGGGACCTTGCTCTTCATGATGTAGAGGCTTTAGAAGCCCCCCTTCCAGGGTCTGGAAGCAGTGCTTGGGCCAAAATGAATCCGCAGGCATTGTGATGGCTGGGGGCTTCTGGCCGTGGTGGGGGTGGGGCGAGGTCCCTGAGGTTCTAAACGTCCACTGTGTGCAGGCTCAGGGTGCACAGAGAAGAGAAGGCAGAGGCCTGCCCTGTAGGTGTTCACAGACCAAATGTGGTCGAGCCAGACAGGCAGACAGGGCACCACAGCACCTGAGCTGCTTTCACGGGTGAAGGGGACAAGGGCAGAGACCCAAGTCCGCTGGGGAACTGGTTAAGGACAGAAAATTTTCAACTGAGACTTGAAGGCTGTATCAGTTAGTCATATGTTTGGCTGAAGTGACAGAAATCCCTGCTGAGAGTGACTTAAACTACATAGGCATCTAACATTTAATGTTTAAAGACAATGTAAGAGGGGGCTTCCCTGGTGGTGCAGTGGTTAAGAATCCGCCTGCCAGGGGAGGGGACGTGGGTTCGAGCCCTGGTCCAGGAAGATCCCACATGCCGCAGAGCAACTAAGCCCGTGTGCCACAACGACTGGGCCTGTGCTCTAGAGCCCGTGAGCCACAACTACTGAGCCCGCAAGCCACAACTACTGAGCCCACGAGCCACAGATAGAAGCCCACATGCCTAAAGCCTGTGCTCCACAACAAGAGAAGCCACCGCAATGCGAAGCCCACACACAGCAACGAAGAGTAGCCCCCACTCGCCGCAACTAGAGAAAGCCCGCGTGGAGCAACGAAGACCCAATGCAGCCAAAAAAATAATAAATTTTAAAAAATGGTTAAAATGGTAAATTAAAAAAAATAAAGACGTGAGAGATGGGAGGTCCAGAGGTAGTCTGGTGGCCCAACAATGTCATCAGATGCCACCCACCTCTCTACTGCACCATTATGAGAATGTTGGTGTCGCTCCCTCATGGATGCAGGGTGGCTGCCTCTGCTCCAGCCATCACCTCTGCATCGTTAACACTCAAACCAGAAGCAAGGGGGTACCCTCTTCCCTGTGCAGCTCTTTCTTTTCAGGAAGGAAAATCTCTCACAGAAGCCCCCACAGACTTCCTCTAATATGTCACCGGCCAGAACTGGGTCATGAGCCCTTGTCCTGACCAATCACTAGTGAGTGGGGGGGAAGCAGCTGCCATGACTGGCTTGGACCAACTGTGATTCCTCCAAATTGAGCATCCACGGGAAGAAGGCGGGGTGGCCTGGGCAAAGGCTGCTGGGTAAGCAACCAACACCATCCTGCCATAAAGGAGAAATGCACAAGGGAGCTGAAGGTTCAAAGACAAGGGATCAAGAGAGCAGGAGAAGCAGCACAGGCAGAGGTTCAGAGGTGCCAGGGATGAACTGGGGGCTCGGGATCACCGGTGGTTCACTGCTGCAGGAACACAGCACAGGTGGGGAAGGTGGGCAGGACCTCACAGGAGGTTTTCTGCCTGGAGAGAGGCAGGCCCTGGGCAACGGGGAGCTACTGAGAGTAAGAGAGCGAGTGCAGGAGCAGATGGGAAATCACGGTGCACGGGGGCCCCTGTGCTTAGGAGCTGGGCAGAGCCATTCAGCGATGGGCAGTAATGTCGCTAATAGACTCCAGAGGCCTCTGTTCAAACAGATGATTGTAATTGACAAGAGACAGTAAACATGACCTTGGGTAATGAATGTGCTGCTGGCAGCTACCTGTTTCTGGATATTAGAACGCACGACAGCGCTGCCATCACACCTGCTTCACCCACACCTCTTTTCTCCCACCTGCCCCCAGCCCAGCCTCGGGCCCGCACAGCCCAGGGCGCCCAAACAAGCCAGCACTTTGTGTTGTAATTTACACAGGGCGCCCCCATGTCCGAGGGCAAGGGTCACTGGGTTCCAGTTTACAGAGGAGAAAACAGAGGCTGGACGCGGGTGAGGGGCTTACTGGTGAGTGGGGGGGGTGGGATTCCAATCCACCATCCCCTTTATGACTTCAGAACGGGACAGCCTCCCCACCCCCGGCCAGGATGCTTGCTAGATGGGGAGGCCTTTTCTCTACACAACGTTCAGCCCTGCAGAGGGCACACGCGGGACCCCACAGACATGTCAGTCCTCCCTTATGACCTGGGTGGGCCTCCTGGGCCTGGCATGAGGAGTGCCCTGACCCATGGGGACCACAGTCCATGGGTGCACACGTGGGCAGGTGTGCCCAGTTACGGTCCCCCAATGCCCAGACAATCACATCCTGGAATTGAGGTGGGCGCAGGGGTCAGGTGGTCATTTCCAGCCTTAAAGGGCAAACTGTCATCATCCAGGGGGCTGATTTTTTAAATTAAATTACATATTTACGACCCAGCAGTCAAGCTCCTTTGTCAGCAACTGCGTAAGCTTCAGCCTCTCAGCTTTTATTTCTCTCTGGGACTGAGTTCTTAGCATCAAATTGAGTCCGATTATGCACATAAATACTGTCCCTTTCATGTGTCACCTTCAGTATAAGAGGCCACCCCAAACTCTCCCTCCCTTCCCCTTGTCAACACCTCCACAGAGGCTGGCAGGGCTCTTTTAATGCAGTTCTGCAGATTTGTGAGCTAAGGATATAGAATAACGAGAGAGGAGGGGCTGCCCCACAGGAGGGCAGGGTGGGCGGCGGTGATGATTCACCTGTAAAACCTCAGCTGGCAGAAGTGTCAGCAGCAGCAGGAGAGCAGCAGTCAAGGGCTGAGCAGGTGCAGAGTAAGTGGATTAAGCGTTAATCCAGCAGCCTCTGGGACGGCCGGCGCTGGAGCACAACGCTAACCGTGGAAGAGGGAGGGTCGCCAGTGCCTGGACCCCCGCCTTCTAGAAATCGGGGTTATGTGGCTTTGAAACCAGAGCACTGGAGTTCTTGGGGGCTCCACCTCTTGGTTAGTTATTAAAAGCAAAAGGAGCCTCAGTTTCTTCATCTGTAAAATGAGAATATTGAAGTCTCTCCCTCCTAGGGTGGGAAGAGGGATTAAATGGGGCGACCCGTAGAGCACAGGAGCTGGCGTGGCTGAGCGAGCACCCAGGCACGCCGTCACTGTACAACCACTGTCTTCCAGGATCGACACACTTCTCCCATGAAGTCTCAAACAGTAAATATTTCAGGCTTTGTAGGGCCTACGGACTCAGTCCCAACTACGGCCCTCTGTTGCTGCAGGGCAAACGCAGCTTTTGTCCACGCCCTCACCCCTGCTCTCTCATTTTTAAAAATTGAGATATAATTGTCACGTATCATGGTGTTAGTTTCAGGTGTACAGCATGATTTGATATATGTCCATATTGTGGAATGCTCACCACCGTAAGTCTAGGTAACATCCAGCACCACACAGAGTCACAGTGTTTTTCCTTGTGACAAGAACTGTTAAGATCTACTCTCTTTGGAACTTCCAAATACACAACACGGCGTTGTTAATGATAGTCACCCTGCTCTACAGGACATCCCAGGACTTACTTATGGTATAACTGGGAGTTTGTACCTTTTGACCCTTTCATCCATTTCTCCTTCCCTGCCCCCCACGTCTGGCAACCACCCATCTGTTCTCTGTGTCGATGAGTTCCGGTTTGTTTTTTTTCAGATTCCACATATGAGATTGTATGGTACTTGTCTTTCTCTGAGTTGCTTCACTTAGCATGACGCCCTCAAGGTCCATGTTGTCGCAAATGGCAGGATTTTCTTCTCTTTTTACGGCTGAATTACATTTCATTATACACACACACACCCCACATTTTCTTCATCCATTCATTTCTCTATGGACACTGAGGTTGTTTCCATGTCTTGGCTTTTGTAAATAATGCTGTAATGAACATGAGGGTGCAGATATTTCTCAGCATGGTGATTTCCTTTCCTTCAGATAAATACCCAGAAGTGGAATTGCTGGACCATATGGTAGTCCTCTTTTTAATTTTTTTGTGGACTTTCCATACTGTTTTCCACAGTGACTGCACCAATTTCCATTCTTATCAACAGTGCACGAAGGTTCCCTTTTCTCCACACCCTTGCCAACACTTGCTGTTTTTTGTCTTTTGATGACAACCATTCTGACAGGTGTGAGGTGATACAATATCTTATTGTGGTTTTGATTTGCATTTCCCTGATGATTAGCAATGCTGAGCATCTTGTCACGTACCTGCTGGCCCCGTGAATGTCTTCTTTAGAAAGATGTCTATTCAGATCCTCTGCCCATCTGTAAACTGGATTGCTTGGTCTTTTGCTGTTGAGTTGTATGAGTTCTTTATATACTTTGGGTATTAACACCTCATCAGATATGTGATTTCTAAATACTTTCTTCTGTTCTGGGGGCACCTTGACCCCTGCTCTCTGGATGACGGGGTCCAGGCACTGGGGAGGTTCTGTTTTTCACCCTTGTGTTTCCAATAGTGGGTGGGGCTGTGTTCTGATGAAACTGTACATGGCCGTGGATCACTAACCCCTTTTCTAGGAGGCCAGCTACAAGGAGAGTGGTGGGTGGGCATGATTCCCCTGAAGTCACTGGGCAGACAGTCACATGCTCAGGAATTCACATCTCCTGGCCCAAAAGTGATGGGCGATTTGTAAAGGGAGGACCTTGCCGCTAAAACACTGAGCAGGTGCTCTAGTTCCTTGTTGGAACGACCTGGAAACCAGGTTGTGGGGAACAGGGAATTCCCTCAAGTCACAGAAGCTCAGTTGAGACTTCCTGGGATGCTGTGACCTGCTCTGAGCCACTGTCACTGAGGAGGGAAGGGCCTCAGGCAGGGGCGGGAGGACCTGCTGGCCTGCATTTGCCCTGCTTGTCAAGGATCAGCTCTGTGATGCGTGGCACATGTGCTTTGCTTTGGGCATGTAAGAGGAGAGGTTCTTTGGGGAGGACTGGCTTTTTTCTCTGGCTGAGGGCCTACTGTGTGCCAAGCACAGCAGTCCTCCGACTCAGGGTTGGAAAGCCGGGCACGGAGAGGTCGGGGAACATTTCCAGGTCCCACAGCTGGCAGGGCAGAGCTGGGGTCTGACGCAGACCTGACGTCCAGGCCACACTCTCCCTCCTTTCCGCGGAGCCATCACGATCCACACATCAGCGTCCCACAGAGGCCTGGGCATCGGCGCGGGGAGCCTCCCTGCCTAACAAGCCAGGATGCCGCTGTGACAGGGAGGCCGGGGCGTTTCCCGAGTCCGTGATGCCCAGAGGCTGCTCTCAGTGAGGGGCCCGGCGCACACACTCTGGGCTGAGTCCTGGCTCTGTCCTTGGGGCGTCACTGAGTCCTCCGAGCCTCAGTTCTCCTGTCTATGTGGCACTGGAATCAACAGGCACTTCACAAGGTTCTGAGGAACCTACAGAATCGTTGAAGCAGTGCCCAGCACGCAGGGGGCACCATGGGGTCATCTGTACTGGTCTTCTTACCTTCTCCTCTCTTCTCTGCTGGATGAGCAGGAGACCTCGTGGGGGCCAGGCCTGTCCTAATCCTCACCCCCACTCAGTGTCCAGCAGGGAACGGTGCCAGGCTCGACTCTGTCGTCTGCCCCCTCCTGGGCATCACTGTTCCCGCACCTCGGCTGCCTGGAGACCGTCCTCCAGAAGCCTCTCTGGGCCTCCCCACTGCCTCACTGGCATCCCCCGCAACCCGGGGGTTCTTCCAGCGCCCTCTGGCCCTTGGCCCCCACACCTTCTCCGTGCTGGGTGTGAGTGAGGTGATGGACATGCCGTGTCTCCTTGATGGTCTGGGGGAGCCCGACGCCCCAGTCCAGCCCACGGCCCCGAGAGCCCAAGGTGGGGAGCAGGGCTTGTCTTCCTTCATCCATTAATTTACTCAGAGATTCTTAGCATCTACTTTGCTGGGTGGTTACGGGGGACAGAGAGACAAGGTGAATGCAGGAGAGCTGGACAGAGATGGGACATCAGCACAGCATGAGCAGGGGGTGAGCCCAAGCTGGTCTCATAGCCCCCCTCAGCCTTGGTTTTCTCATCTTTAAAATGGGGACTGTTGTGAGGTGAGCGGCAGCCTGGTCCACTGCCAGACACTGTCCTACGTGCCTTAGAAGCAGGAACCCACTTAATCCTCATGGAAATCTGTAGGGGAGGTGCCAATGTCATCACCCCTTTCTGCAGGTGGGAAACTGAGGCACAGAGAGGTGAGGTGACAGCCCAGGTCACAGAGCCCAGGCCATCCAGCTCCAGCATCCAGGCTCGTGGTCAGTGCCCATGGTGGGTGTCCCTTGCCTCCTTTACCCTCCACTGGGACCCACGGCTTCAGGCTCAGCTCAGAGTGATTATTCGTGGGAAGCAGGGTGGGGGCACTGGGGCGCATTTCTCTGAGCACTGCTTTCCCAGGAGGCAGGCAGCTCAAGGAGCTGTGCTGTATTCCCTGCTGGACACCCAGGCCCAGGTCCAGGCCGGCCACACTGCAAGGCCTGAATCAGTGTTTGTTGAGTGAAGACCTGAACATCTGTGTGTCCCTGCACTGTGCCCACTGTGTCCTCATCTCCACAGCACTCCTGGCTGCACGGCTGTCACCTCCATCAGGCTCCCTGCCAGGGACAGTCGGGGAACCAGAGCTGCACATCTGGGGACAGAGAGCCTCCAGGGGTCCGTGGCTGCTCCAGGCCTCTCCTGGGCTGTCCCAGGCCAAATCACAGGGAGGCCTGGCCAGCTTCCAGGAACAGCAACGAGCTCCGTCCCCGGGGTGGGGGGTGCAAGTAGGTGTTGAGGGGTGTTTCCTGAGGGCAACTCAGCATCCGATGGGACACTGGGGCTCAGACTGCTTTCATCATCCATTCCAGGCCTGCACCCCTGCAGAGAGTCGGTCGTAAAAGACACTGACCATGTGGCCTGGATTAAGCTGGTTCCCTGCTGTGTGACCTTCAGCAGCCACTGCCCTCTCTGTGCCTCAGTGGCCTCATCTGTAATAAAGAACTAGAAACAGGGCCCCAGGAGGGCTCACTAAGCTGCTCTCATCATCTTCCCCATCATCACAGACGAAAGGGGGATGGAGGCCTGCTACAGGGTCACATCCCCCAACCCTCCACACCTTCTTAGCCACCGTGCATGCTGTTCCACCCAGCACATACACACCCTTCCCCGTCCCCACCAGATCACACTGTGGAGGTGCTCCGAAGCCACCCCAGACCCCAGCTCCCCTCCCCCATTAGAGGTATTCCCCCTTCTCCTCGAAGCCCTCCACATCTGGCCTTGGTTGGTCTCTTGTGGACAGACACCCAGGCTCCCCCCTCCTCACAGCGCCCTGAGCCCCCAACCTGGGACCAAGCACACAGCAGGTGCTGACGGCAAATTTTCTATAAATACATCCTGTTTTAAACCAGCCTGACAAGATACTTTGCAGACACTTAGAGTAAACAAGTTAACAAATGAAATGTATACCTTTTTAACATGTCCTCAAACAGCTGAATACTTGCATGTTAGAGTTCCTTTCCCCCATAAAATAGCAGGCTTCAGAAGTGGAGGGCATATAAGAAATTAAACAGAGCCAGCCACCCAGGAGGCCCTAAATATCCATCTCCCCAAACGGACAGCTCAGGCCAAGGCTTGACCAAGTCCCAGTCTCTGCTTTCACACTGTGTATGAAATTTGGTTGGTTTTTCAAATTAAGTTTTTATACTTGTCAGCCTAGCAGGGAACTTGTCAGTTCCAAAGTCATCTTTCTAGCAATAATCAAGTTACACCACGCATGAGACGGCCTGTTCCGTGAGTTATCTAATTAGCATCTGCAGATATTAGCAGGAAGAGAGTCAGTGCAGAATATTTCAAAACAGCCTACGTCTCTGGGATTGAGCGGGGCTGGTGCCCCTGGAAGACATCAGCTCCTGGCTCGTTCACTCGGGAGCATCTGTCTTCCCGCGTTAGATTTCCAGAGAGGCGCCCAGAGAAGAGAGTGGGCTGCAGCTGAGCTTGGCTGTCACCTATGGAAAGGTGGGCTGGAAATGTCACACAGCTGCGGTCCTGGGAGCAGCCGGACCCAAGGGAACCACAAGAAATGTCCCCTCCAGGACTGCTGTCCTGCTTAGGAAAAGGCTCAGCAGCTGTAACACAGGGCGTCACAGCAGAGTGGCAAACAGAAGCTGGCATCCGTCATGCTGGGTCTGGAGGCTGACAGTCCAGGAAGCCCCTGTCCCTGCTACCCTGTCGTCCCAGAGGAGTTGCCTCGTCCCCACTGGCAGGATGGAGCTCCAACCTCAGAGCTTATGTTTCCAGGGGCAGGATAGAGGGAGAAGCAGAAGGGGCCTGCTTCGCTCTCCTGGGACATACTCTAGAGCTTGTGCAAATTGCTTCCCTATGCATCCTCGAGGGAGAGCCTGGTCACACAAGCAGCCTCGCTGCAGAGGTGAGACCTCTATAGTCCCGGGCGGCTGCGTGACCAGCGGAAATTCAGTGTTCGGTGCCCTGGGGAGCAGACAAGGCTACTGGGAGCCACCCAGACCCCTTGGCCCCACCCCTTCTAGTGCCCCCTCCCACCTCCCCACCACTCTCAACCCTGAAGTCATGTTGTATGAAAGCCTGTCCATCAAACTGCACTAAGCAATTCATAATTCAGGAACCAGCTAAAAATCATGAGATTCTGGGTGCTTTTCATGAGTTTTGCTGGCAAATCGCTGGCGGGGCTCCCTTACTGATGGAGGCTCTCGCCCCTGGCCCCATCCCGAGCCCCCTGGACGCCTGCAGCCAGACGCATCTTGTCCAGCGGAAGGCAGCTGTGTCACTCCCTGCTCGTGGGTCCCCTGCTCTTTAGAAAAAAACCCAAAGCCTTCCCTGTGGGACTGAGCTTGGACTGATGAGGGAAATAAGCAGCAGCCATGGCCCAGCCCAGGCCCGAGGCTCACAGAAGAGGAGGAGACGGTCTCGGGAGCTGAGAGCTCTGACATCGGAGCCGCCTGCTTCCAGGTCCTGAGCTGGGGGAGCGTGAGTTTGGGGCCGCAGAACATGGTGCACCAGTGGGGGTGGTCCTGGAAGCAAGGGGGGCCAGCCCAGCCCCTGCCTCCCAGCCTCGCTCCCCATTTCCGCCCTGTGTGTGTCTGACACCCCGGCTTCCGGCCGCCCGGATGCCTGCTCTACGTTTCCCGTGCTCAAACCCAGGCTTCGGGGCCCCTCCCTGATGTGGAAAGGGGAAAAGGCCCGACTCCTGCATGACAGTCAAAAAAGCCAGCCACACAGGAAAGTGACCCCAAGCCTCCCCGGGGGGCCACGCTCCCGCCCCCCACTTCTCCAACTCCCCACACAGGCTGCTTCACTGGGCTTTGTTATCCTATAATGAATAGGATAACAAACCTGATGGCACTGGACCCACAGTTGGCTTGTTTTTTCCTTTTTACCCCCATTTTGTTTGTTCTTTTTTCTCTACTCTTTTATTTTTCTTTATTTGCTCCCGACTGAACGAGCCAGGATATATGACCTCTTGGTCATAATGAACACAGGGCACAGGACCAAAAGTTCCCTGCGGTCCTTCTGGAAATGTTCGGTGGTGTTCGTGCAGGAAGGCAATGTACAATGTCTGCATTTCTGCCCTGAGGGCGGCTCCCAGCCTTTCCCCTCAGCACCGCGTGTATGGCTGCTGGGAGTTGCCGTGATAATTCTTTAAAGTCATTATTCCATTTATTTGTTCTGATGAACTCCAAGCACCACGTCACTCCCTGCTTCTCAGACTGGAGCATACGCAGCCCCAATTCTGGGCAGGAGGGTGCAGAACAGAGCGTCTGTGTTGCAGCTTTCTGGAGCATCGAGTTCAAGATGAGGAAGAACCAAGTACTTGACAAGAACCGTCCCCTCTCCACCAGCATGGAAGACAAGACAGAGAAGAGCGGGGGAGGGGAGCGCCCCAGGAAAGACTGTCCAGCCTCTGCAGTGACACCCAGGCGGGGGCCGAGGGGCAGACCTGCCCCAGGCGGCTCCAATTCGTCCTCGAAGCTCACCATGGTTTTGGATACGGTGCCCTGGAGGTGCTGGATACCCTCCTGACTTGAATCTCGGGCAGAGAACACCCCCCTCGTCCACTGGCATACGTGCACACAGCGCGCACGTCCTGCCCTGCTCCCGCTCGCAGGAGGGAGTGTGTGTCCAGCCCCGGCCCACCTCCCGCACCTGTCGCCAGGCTCCTGGCTCGTCCTCTTGCTCTGCATTTAAATGCAGGGAGTGCGGTCTGCCCTTCCTCGGGCCGTCCAAAAGGGCTCACATTGGGCTCACTTTGCTGTGACGCTTCTTGCCCGGCAGCCTGAAACGTAGATGCTTTCTGATAAAGTTCGAGAATCTCCCAGCCACCCGCTGCCCGTTCTGGCTGCCAGAGGGCGAGGCTGGGGTCCCAGCGTCAGGGTGCCCAGGAGGGTCCCGCCCTGGGGGCGTGTGGCTTTCTCTGAGGCTCCAGTGTGGCAGCTGGTGCTGTGGGTGGAGGGGAGGCCCCGGGCCCCGCCGCAGGGCTGGGCTGGAGGTGGTGGTCCTCGCCTCCAGGCTGGCTGGGGGACTGGCGGGCTCTCTGGCCTCTGCCCTGACTCCTGGCCCTCCTCAGGCCGCCCACTTGCTCCCCGTACAGCCGTGTGGGGACGCGAGGCTCCTCTGCCTGTGAACTCACGCTGGGGCCCAAGTCTGCAGCTGTCCTGTCCATCTCATCCTCAGACAGGAGGTATCCTGGCTCAGGTCTCAGGCTCGATCCCCTCCTGGTGGCCGTGCTGCAGGGCGGAGACCAGCTGCCCACGTGCCCCGGGCCTCCGTCTGTCCTGCGGCCGTGGTCCTATAAATGGTCCAACAGGTCTCCTCTGCCCAGTCACCTCGGATAACTTTATGATGTTGGATGATTTAAAACCCTCATGCTGTGGACTTCATGGAAAAGTGCCTGGAGGCTGGAGGAGCTCTGCTGAGTTTCCTTAAGACCCTGACGGCCATCTGGGCCAATGTCACCTTGGCGAAGCTACCTCGGCCAGTGGTCCTGAGGAGCCTGGAACAGTCCATATGAGCCTCCTTGTCAGCAGGGAGGCCTCAGTGAGGCCCTGCACGTGGTGACCTGCTAACTACACTAAGTGACAACATTAACTAAAAATGCTAACTCTACTTACTACGCTAATAAACGCTAACTACACTAACTATACCGACAATTCTAACGATACTGACTGTATTAAAAATACCAAAAAAATTCAGATAAAATGAGAAAAGAACAAAGAAAATAAAGAAAAATAAAAGAGTAGAGAAAAAAGAACAAATAAACAGAATGGGGGTAAAAAGGAAAAAACAAGCCAACTGTGGGTCCAATGCCATCAGGTCACCAAAGGCAGCTTCCTGGGCTATAAAGACCCAAAACCTGGGTCCAGCAGGGACTTCTATAGGTTTTCTGTGAATACATCACAGTGGCACCTAAGAGGTCGGAGCAAGAAATGGACCAGTCATAGCTGGGGATAAACCACAGTGGTTTTCTCACTAATTGGTCTCAAGACCCCTTTACTCTAACAAACAAACAAACAAACAACAAAACAAAACAAAAACAAACAAAAGGACCCAAAGAGCTTTCTGTTTATGTGGGATATTAGAGATTGATATTTACTTTATTCAAAATGAAAACTGTAGGATAATCCAGTGGCCTTTTCACTTCTAGCTTGAAAATCTGTAATAATTTTTGGCTTCTAAAGACCTCATAACATAGACACTTGAAATATTAAATTCTGTTTCCTTAAACTCTGGTCTCAAAATAATACTACAACTCAACTGACATCACGACACTATAGGAAAATATTCTGTTGCATAAGACATGGTAAGGTAAGTATCTTTATTATTTTTGTTACTATGTCGAATACATAGTATTTGAAAACCTGGGATGTTGAGGGGTGATTCCAGAACTTCCCCTTGTGGAGCTCACAATCCAACTAACGCACACAGAGGAAACAATGAGAATAGAATTTAAATGGGAATTCATTTACTATCAATTCTAAGAACTGTCGGCTCCAGGAAGTAATGCATATGAAGAAACTGCATGGAAGATGAGTAGAGACCTGGCCTGGGTGTGAAGGTACATTGTTAGCATCTATAGAGCTGAGAGGAAAATAGCTTTCATCTGATTTTCTCCAGTAAGATCAGATTTCTCATCAGAAACCTTGGAGGCCAGATGGCGTGGGCTTGATGTATTCAAAGTGTTGCAGGAAAAAAGCTGTCAACCCAGAATCCTACATCTGGCAAAACTGTCCTTCAAAAACGAGGGAGAAATTTAGACCTTCCCAGATAAACCAAAGCTGAGAGAGTTCTTTAGCACCAGACCTGCCTGCAATGAGGGGCGTCCTTCAGGTTGAAATGAAGGACACTGGACAGTAACTCAAAGCCTTGTGAAAAAATAAATACACAGATGATTAGAAAAGCTGGTACTATTGTAACATCAGTTTGTAGCTCCACTTTTTATTTTCTACCTGATTTAAGAGATTAATATAATTAAAAACCCAATTATAAGTCTGTTTTTGGACGCAAAATGCGTGAAGATGTAATTCTGTGACATCAGTAACTGAAAGGGGGTGGGGTCAGAGCTGTATAGGAGCAGAATTTTTGTATGCTATTGAAGTTAAGCTGGTATAACTTGGCATTAGAGTGTTATAACTTTTGGATGTTAAATGTAACCCCATGGTAACCAGAAGGAAAAGAGCCATAGAATATATACAAAAGGAAATGAGAAGGACATTAAAATCATTCACTACAAAAAATCCGTTAAGAGCAAAAGAAGATGGCCATGTAGGAAATGAGGGACAAAAAAGCCATAAAGTGTATAGAAAACACACAACAAAATAAAAGAAATAAGTCTTTCCTTATTAGTAATTACTTTAAATGTAAATGGATTAAATTCTCCAAACAAAAGACTGATTGGCAGACAGGATAAAAACGTAGGATCCTACACCATGATCAAGTGGGGTTTATCCCAGGAAAGCAAGGATTCTTCAATATACGCAAATCAATCAATGTGATACACCATATTAACAAACTGAAGTATAAAAACCATATGATAATCTCAATAGATGCAGAAAAAGCTTTTGACAAAATTCAACACCCATTTATGATACAAACTCTCCAGAAAGTAGGCCTAGAGGGAACTTACCTCAACATAATAAAGGCCATATATGACAAACCCACAGCCAACATCGTTCTCAATGGTGAAAAACTGAAACCATTTCCACTAAGATCAGGAACAAGACAAGGTTGCCCACTCTCACCACTTTTATTCAACATAGTTTTGGAAGTTTTAGCCACAGCAATCAGAGATGAAAAAGAAATAAAAGGAACCCAATTTGGAAAAGAAGAAGTAAAACTGTCACTGTTTGCAGATGACATGATATTATACATAGAGAATCCTAAAGATGCTACCAGAAAACTATTAGAGCTAATCAATGAATCTGGTAAACTTGCAGGATACAAAATTAATGCACAGAAATCTCTTGCATTCCTATACACTAATGATGAAAAATCTGAAAGAGAAATTAAGGAAACACTCCCATTTACCACTGCAACAAAAAGAATAAAATACTTAGTAATAAACCTACCTAATGAGACAAAAGACCTGTATGCAGAAAACTATAAGACCCTGATGAAAGAAATTAAAGGTGATACCAATAGATGGAGAGATATACCATGTTCTTGGATTGGAAGAATCAACATTGTGAAAATGACTATACTACCCAAAGCAATCTACAGATTCAATGCAATCCCTATCAAACTACCAATGTCAGTTTTCACAGAACTAGAACAAAAAATTTCACAACTTGTATGGAAACACAAAAGACCCCGAATAGCCAAAGCAGTCTTGAGGGGAAAAAAACGGAGCTGGAGGAATCAGACACCCTGACTTCAGACTATACTGCAAAGCTACAGTAATCAAGACAGTATGGTACTGGCTCAAAAACAGAAATATAGATCAATGGAACAGGATAGAAAGCCCAGAGTTAAACCCACGCACCTATGGTCAACTAATCTATGACAAAGGGGGCAAGGATATACAATGGAGGAAAGACAGCCTCTTCAATAAATGGTGCTGGGAAAACTGGACAGCTACATGTAAAAGAATGAAATGAGAACACTCCCTAACACCATACACAAAAATGAACTTAAAATGGATTAAAGACCTAAATGTAAGGCCAGACACTATCAAACTCTTAGAGGAAAACATAGGCAGAACACTCTAGGACATAAATCACAGCAAGATCCTTTTTAACCCACCTCCTAGAGAAACAGAAATAAAAACAAAAATAAACAAATGGGACCTAATGAAACTTAAAAGCTTTTGCACAGCAAAGGAAACCATAAACAAGACGAAAAGACAACCCTCAGAATGGGAGAAAATATTTGCAAATGAAGCAATTGACAAAGGATTAATCTCAAAAATATACAAGCAGCTCATGCAGCTCAATATCAAAAAAACAAACAACCCAATCCAAAAATGGGTGGAAGACCCAAATAGACATTTCTCCAAAGAAGATATACAGATTGCCAACAACCACATGAAAGGAGGCTCAACACCAGTAATCATTAGAGAAATGCAAATCAGAACTACAATGAGGGCTTCCCTGGTGGCACAGTGGTTGAGAGTCCGCCTGCCAATGAAGGGGACACGGGTTTGTGCCCCGGTCTGGGAAGATCCCACATGCTGTGGAGTGGCTAGGCCCATGAGCCATGGCCGCTGAGCCTGCGCGTCCAGGGCCTGTGCTCCACAATGGGAGAGGCCACAACAGTGAGAGGCCCGCGTACCGCAAAAAAAAAAAAAAAAAAAACTACAATGAGGAATCATCTCACACCAGTCAGAATGGCCATCATCCAAAAATCTACAAACAATAAATGCTGGAGAGGGTGTGGAGAAAAGGGAACCCTCTTGCACTGTTGGTGGGAATGTAAACTGATACAGCTACTATGGAGAATAGTATGGAGGTTCCTTAAAAAACTAAAGATAGAACTACCAAATGACCCAGCAATCCCACTACTGGGCACATACCCTGAAAAAAACCGTAATTCAAAAAACAGTCATGTACCACAGTGTTCACTGCAGCACTATTTACAATAGCCAGGACATGGGACCAACCTAAATGTCCACTGACAGATGAACAGATGAAGAAGATGTGGCACATATATACAATGGAATATTACTCAGCCATAAAAAGAAATGAAATTCAGTTATTTGTAGTGAGGTGGATGGACACAGAGTCTGTCACACAGAGTGAAGTAAGTCAGAAAGAGAAAAACAAATACCGTATGCTAACACATATATATGGAATCTACAAAAAAAAAGAAAAACGTTCTGAAGAACCTATGGGCAGGACAGGAATAAAGACGCAGACGTAGAGAATGGACTTGAGGACACGGGGAGGGGGAAGGGTAAGCTGGGACAAAGTCAGAGAGTGGCATGGACGTATATACACTACCAAATGTAGTGTATATATTTTTTCACCCCTAATGACGGATCATCAAGACATATGAAGCGAAAACGGGCATAACTGAGGGAGAAATAGTCGGTTCTACATAAGAGTTGGAGCTTTCAATACCCCACTCTCAGGGGTGGATAGAACAACCACAGAGAGGACAAGTGAGGAAGTAGAGGACTTGAACAACACAGTGAACCAACCAGATCTAAGACACACGTGACCCTACCCACCAACACAACACACAAGTGCACGTGGGGCCTTCTCCAGGACAGACCACGTGTCAGAGTACAACTTATGTCTTAGCAGATTTTCAAAGATAGATGTCATACAAGGTATCTTCTCCAACCACAGTGGGATGAACTTAGAAATCAGTAACAGAGGAAAAGTGGGAAATAAACAAATTTGTGGAAATTACACAACACACTCAAAAGAACCTTGTACCAAAGAATAAATCACAAAGGAAACGAGAAAATACTTAGAGATGAAGGCAAATGAAACAGGACACACCAAACTTAGCAGTGCTAAGAGGGTAATTTATAGTTATAAATGCTTACACTAAAAAACAAGATCACAAATCAATAACCTAACTGTATATAACTTGGGGAACTAAAAAAATAAGAACAAATTAAACCCAAAGCTAGCAGAAGGAAGCTGACAATAAAGATTAGAGCAGAGATAAAATAGAGAATGGGAAAGCAATAGAGAAAATCAACAAAACCCAAAGTGGGTGCTTTGGAAAGATTAGCAAAGTTGCCAGACTGTTAGCTAGACTGACTAAGAAAAAAAGGGAGACAAATTATTAAAATAGAAGTGAACACGGAGACATTATCACTGACTATGGAGAAATAAAAAGGATTATGAGCAATTGTGCCCTAACGAATTGGATAACCTGGATAAAACGACAAATTCCTAGAAATACAAAACCTGCCTAGACAGAGTCACAAAGAAATAGAAAATCTGAATAGACTCACAACTAGTAAGGTGACTAGATCAGTAATCAAAAACTCTGGACAAAAAAAAGCTGTGGACCTGATTGATGGCTTCACTGGTGAATTCTACCAAATATTTTAAGAAGAACTTACTCCAAGCCTTCTCAAACTCATCTAAAAAAATTCAGGAGAAAGAACATTTCCAACTCACTCTATGAGGCTGGCATTGCCGTGATACCCCCCAAATATCTCTGGCCCATCTTCTAGACGGTCACCAGAGGATTTTTCTAAAACATCCAGAGGGAATTCCCTGGCGGTCCAGTGGTTAGGACTCCACGCTCTCACTGCCGAGGCTCAGGTTCAATCCCTGATCGGGGAACTAAGATCCCACAAGCTGTGTGGGGCGGCCCAAAAATAAATAAAAATTTTTAAAAAAACAAAATAAAATATCCAGCCAGATGGGTTCTTCGCCCAGTGACCTGAATCTGGTTCCTGTAAGATCTTTCTATTTCCTGTTGTAAAGAGAGGAGCAATGGTGCCTCCAGAATCAGGCTGAAAACATATGGACCCCATCTAAGAGCCTCAGCCTCCCAGGGATGGGCCCCACAGCAGATAGACACAGCTGCACTGGCTGTGGGCTGAGATCTTTGCTCCCATTTCGTTCACTATATCTCACTGGTCTTCGTGCCCTTAGGGGTTAGCATACAGAAGGTGTTTATTTTTTTTTAATACATTTATTTATTTTATTTACTTATTTATTTTATTTCTGGCTGTGTTGGGTCTTCGTTGCTGAGCGCGGGCTTTCTCTAGTTGCGGCGAGCGGGGGCTACTCTTCGTTGCGGTGCGCGGCCTTCTCATTGTGGTAGCTCTCCTTGCTGCGGAGCACAGGCTCTAGGCACACGGGCTTCAGTAGTTGTGGCACGTGGGCTCAGTAATTGTGGCTCGCGGGCTCTAGAGTGCAGGCTCAGTAGTTGTGGCGCACGGGCCTAGTTGCTCCACGGCGTGTGGGATCTTCCCAGACCAGGGCTCGAACCCGTGTCCCCTGCGTTGGCAGGAGGACTCCCAACCACTGCGCCACCAGGGAAGCCCCCAGTAGGTGTTTAATAAAGACTGCTGAATGACTGAAGTTTGAGGCCTGGAGAATTCAGCGTCCGATCCCTGGTGACACGAGGCTAAGACGAGGAGAAGGGATTCGGATTCAGAGCTGTCTATGTCCAGCGCCTCGACTCCTTCCAGTCCATGGCGCTAAGAAAGATTTTGCTCACCTCCTAGGCCACCTGCTCAGCCCCTCGTCCAGGCTCTCTGGACACCGGACATACTGCTGGACAAGGCCCCCAGCCCTTCTCTCTGATTCGGAACCAGCTCCCAGTCCATCCTGGAGGCGAGCGTTCAGCTCTGTTCACCCGGCACAGCAAACGTTCCCAGCTGCGTTCAAACACAATAAGGACGGGCCTGGAAATCCGCACTTTCAACAAGGACGCCAGGAATTCTGACTTGGAAAGGTTTGGTGTTCCACGTCCTGGCTCCCAGGGAAGCTGGTTAGTATTTGTCAGCCTCAATTTCCCAGAGCTGAAAAAATGAGGCTAATAATTCACATGCAGGGGTGGGGCTGGCACAGATGAGGTGAGGCCCCGACCCACGGTGAACACTCGTTAAATGATACTTAATTCCTACCAGCGAATATGAGTTCATTTCAAGGGGTTGATGAGAGCCAGGGAGAGAAAAAATAACTCTTTACCCTGCGGAAAGTCCTTGCATCTTAAATACAGTATCAGCACTCCTTCTGGGGCCTCGACGCAGCTCATCATTCTTTTCAAACTCCAAACTCTGCAAACCTCTCCTCTTTCCCACTAAATAAATCATTAAAAGATTCAAAGTCTGGGCCTCGTAAGCTTCCCCTGGAATGGAGTGAAAAGCAGACACGTGCTCCCCGGGCACAAGGAGCAAAGTCCTACGTTTGCAAAATGGTCAAAAATGAGTCATTTCATTTGTGGAAAATGAATACATCTGATCTTGCAAATGTTTTGCCTCGGGGAAAAGAAGCGCACGCGAATTGTCAAACAGCCTTCTCCTGGAAAAGCAGTTTCCTGCTGCTCGGGGAGGCTGAGACAGCCAAGGAGAAAGACAGTGCCTCAGATCATTGGAGTCTAAAGAGAAATAATCTCCCCATGAAGGGGCCCTGGGGAGGGTGTGAGCAACAGGGGTTCTCCCGGGGTTCAGTTCCTTAACATTCAGCAAAGAATCAGCTCAGGGCGTCCATCAATACCTCACTTTGCCAGCCTAACGAAACCCAGACATCAAGGGTGGCCCCTTGGGCTTCCCTGGTGGCGCAGTGGTTGAGAGTCCGCCTGCAGATGCAGGAGACACGGGTTCGTGCCCCAGTCTGGGAAGATCCCACATGCCGCGGAGCGGCTGGGCCCGTGAGCCATGGCCACTGAGCCTGCGCGTCTGGAGCCTGTGCTCCGCAGCGGGAGAGGCCACAGCGGTGAGAGGCCCGCGTACCGCAAAAACAACAACAAAAAAAACCCAGAAAAGGTGGCCCCTTCTGCCCAATATTTTTAGTGAGGGTTTGTTGTGGATGTAGGGATGTGAAAGATTCTCCACTGACCAAGGTGAATGGTCCACTTTTCTTTTTCCTCCAAGTTCATGGCTTGAAAACATTTATGGGTCCCTGAATCCAATAAAACAAACGTTAGCTTGTCCATGTTCTATATGCAAGATATCATGCTGGGGCTCCAGAGATACCTAGTGATACCAAGGTAAATTCATTCCACTAAGGCCCTTGTGGCCTGCTGTGTGCCTGGCAGGTGCTGGCCTACCTGGAAACGACCCAGGACCACATCCGGGGTCCATTACTCTGCCTGGGGAAGTAAGACAGGGGCTCACATCACTAGGACGCAAAAGCAGCATGAACTTGGATATCAAAAGCAAGCACAGCAGCCACAGAAGGCAAGGATGAAGCCAAGCAGGACCCTGTGGGGCTCCTCCTGGGCAAGGAGCCTCTCTGTTCAGCCTCTATGACCTTCCCTGAGTTCCAAGGGGCAGTTCAAACAGTTGCCAATCAGGGAAGGGAGGGCATGCAGAGACAAGGAAGGGGCGGCCAAGAAACAATAGGGAGGGTGGGAGGGAGGCTAAAGAGGGAGGGGATATGGGGATAAATGTATACATACAGCTGATTCACTTTGTTATACAGCAGAAACTAACACACCATTGTAAAGCAATTATACTCCTATGGAGATGTTAAAAAAAAGTAAAGAAATAATAGTGCAGCCTGGGGGCAGGGTCCTGGTTCCCCCTCAAGATATACACAAAACAATATCTTTGAGCTCTTTACAGAACTAAAACCCCTACAAATGGAAGATGTCAGCATTCTTCATTCCAGAGAAGACCACCTGAGGTCAGATTAAAGGAACCAGAGCAGCTCATCAAGAGACCACGGAGACCAGATTAAAGGACTGCAGGTCCCGCACACACCATAATCCTTACCAGCAACCCCACCCTTGAACCATTGCTATAAAACTCCTCACCAAATCCTCCTGGGAGGGGACAACACAGTTTTCAAGGGCAGGAGTCTGCTGTGTCCCCCTTTGCATGGCAAAGCAATAAAGCTCTTCTTTTCTACTTCACCCCAAACTGTCTCTGAGATTCGATTCGGCACCGCTGCACAGAGGCCAGGTTTTCAGCATCAAGGGGTGGAGGGGGAGGACAGCACTTCATCCATGCCCCCCTCAGTCCCCCCAAGCTGCCGAGTCCCCCAAAGTTTCAAGGAGGCAGCAGCCTGGGGGAATTCCGAGCAAGGCACAGGTTTGCCCCGTGGAGGGGGGCAGAGGAAACAGCACAAGTCACACGCACAAGCCGGAAGGCAGGCAGGGAGTCACTGGATGCATTTAGAAGGCGAGGGGCACCGCCCGGCGGGAGCAAGCAGGAGGTCGAGGGGGACTCAGGGGAAAACCAGGCTGCACAGGTGGGAGGTGCCGGCTGAGGGGCAACGGGGGATCGTGGAGAAGCAGAGGGTCCCTGTTTCAGAGCACTCCCTCTGGAGGCCCTGAGGGCCGAGGGGCTACGGAGAGGCCACCCGGCGGGGTCTGGGCTCACTGACAGAAGAGACCCCACGACACTCTTCCCTGGAAACCCAATTCTGCAGCTGTGCTGGGAGGCAGTGACCTGAGCGTGGGGAGAGGACTGGGACCCATCACGGGTCATATCTGAGCAGTCTGGCAGCTCCTGGTCCTGAGCAAAGGGAGGGCTGTGTGTACGTGCGTGCGTGCGTGCGTGCGTGCGTGCTGTGCCCACACCGGCGAGCAAAGGGTGTGACATGTGGCCAAGGCCCGATGCCGACGTCCACGGCCCCGGGGCTGAAATGCAGGATGGAGACGCAGTCCAGACCTGAACACAGCACCTTCAAGTCCTGACAGTTTCCACCCACGACCCAGGAGTGCACACAGCCAAGCAGGCTGGAGCCATCGGGATGGGGTCCTCAGCCCTAGAAGAGCTGAAACGCAGCCTTCTCTGCCCTCGCCCCCATCAGTTTTCTTCCTTGCCTGGCGCCTCAGCGCCAGGCGTCCTGCCGAGAACCGTCTGGCTGGAGCTGGGAGCGTATGTTCACGCTGCACTCCGCCGCCCGCGTCCCGAGGCCGTTCCTGTTCCCGCCAGGCAGCCACTCGATGCAGCTCCGGGTCCCTGCACACATCCTCCCCCCTCCCCCGAGAGGAGAACCCTCCTCCCTGGGCCCGGCTCCAGCGTCAGTGCCTTCAAAGAACCACCTTCCTGACACCCCTCCACCACCACCACAAGATGCTGAGGCTGAAGGTGGGGGACTGGCTGGGCGCCCAAGCTCTTCAGGGCCATTCGCTGGCCACCTCGAGGTTCGCTCTTCCTACACACACCTCCCACCGCTGCTCACGGGGAGCCCGGCTGGACCCACAGGTCTCAGGAGACCTCAGTGCAGGGCCTCATCTCAGCCGCAGCACCTCCTGGGTGAGTGTGTCAGTCAGAGAGGGGGGTTCTCAGATCCCAACGGGGCGGGAGGCGGGACCTCACCCCCCCATTCACGAGCCAATCCCCTTCCAGCGTCATTACACACCCCCAGTGCCGGGACGCTCACTGCTCAGCAACCCACCCTCCCCTCGGACGGCTCTTGATTTTTAATAAGTCAGACACGGGTACAGTTCACAGCCCAGCAACAGCACAGGGACTCAGGGGAGGCTCGTGGCCACCCCGTCCCTGCCTGCCCTGCCCCCCACCTCCTGAGAGAACATTTTATGGCTGCCTGTGTCTCCTGCCCTTGCCCCAGGATGCAACGTGAGGCCTATGCTCTCCTGCACCTGGCTCTGTTCACGGACAGCACCCCTGGGCCTCTTCCCCATCGGCAGCCGACAGCACACTCCTCTCTCACAGCTGCAGCGCTGGGATGTCCCTGAAAGTCCGGCCGGGCCTCCTCCTGCGTCTCCTGGACACCCTCTGTCCCTCAGAGCGACTCCCTCAGCCCCTTCAGGCCCTCATCCTTGTGACACTCTGTTCAGTCCCCTTGAGTGTGTGTGCCTCTGCTTCCGGCTGGGACCCTGCATGACTCGGGGCCACCAGCCCCAGCCCCTCTCCTGGCCACGCCCGTGTCTCCTGGGCTAAGCCACAGCCGAGTGCACTGGGTACTGACTCCAGGGAGCCTTCCCGGGATGCAGCCACCTTCACCTCTGCCTCTGGATCCGCAGGCTGCCCAGAGGACCCCACCCTGCCTGACACTCCCAGCACCAGATGAGCATATCCTCTCCCCAGGGGGTCACGGGAAGGTACCTACCATCCGGTCTGCAGCCAGTGGGCCCCGGGGCCCCTGTGGCTCTTTAATTGCCTCCTTGTCTCTCCTTCCTGCCCCCACTCTCTCTACCACCCATTGTCTCCCATCCCCCATGGCTTTCTTGGCTCCAGCTCAAGCCTTGAGACCTGCTGCACCAGCCCCTGGGCTGAGGAACTAACACCCCCCGCATGGTCCGGTCAGAGCCCCCAGCTGGTAGGGGTGCAGAGGCAGAGGGGTCTCCGCCGCAGGCCCCGAGAAAGTACCAGCAGTCTGCTCCACGCACCCTGGAGAAACACGGCAGTCCAGGCTGAGAGCCCGTGCCTCCACCAAACTCCCCAAAGACTCACCCCACCTGCCCAGCCTGGCCTCAGGGGCTGTCTGAGCTGAGACGAATCTGGTCCTACGTGGGTCACAGCCCAGGCAAACTAGGTCACCATCAGCCCCGATGGGAAGGAACCACGACCAGCCGGGGTGACCTCCGTGAAGGTCACTCAAGGACCAGGAAAGCCCACGCAGTAAACTGGCGCTCTCGCTCCAGGACCCCAAGCCAGCACAGCACGGCCAAGGTGCCCAGGTGGCGGGCAGGGCTCTGATCTGGCCAGACTCCGTCAGAGAGAAAGCAAAGCACATGGTTTCACCGACGCCACCCACTCCCAGGACAGAGGCACAGACGGAGGCTGATGACACACGTACCTGACGCTGCGGAAGCTTTCTCCTTCCGACCTGCAACGAGAGAGAACACACGCTGAGAATGCAGACCCTCCGCTGCCAGGGACCCACGCGAGGATGTTAGACGTGGGGCCCCTGAGCCCCGCTGCCCAGGATCCCTTCTCCAGCCTCAGCAAGCTGCCCCCACCCCGGCCCCAGGGCCACCTCTAGGAGCTTTAGGGCTCCTCTCCCACCCCCCTTATGCCCATCACTTCGAAGGTAATTGTTTTTACAGGAGTTGGGGAGCAACCCCAGAGTTGCAGGGGGAGCTACGGTTCCAGAACTCTGTGTCCAGGCTCTGCAAGGCAGCAACCAGACCAGTGAATGAACGAATGCGCGTGGGCGCTGCGCTGGCCTTGCTGCTGCCCCTGCTTGGTATTTGCAGCGTGTCTCCCCACTCCCAGCTCTATTTTCAAGTGCCCAGAAATCAATTACACTGCTTTACAAAGGAGACAAGGCTGAATGTCAAGAAACCAGACAATAAGATCGTATCACGCGCACTTGAACTTTCACGGAGACCGAGAAACACGCGGAATCCATCAACAGTGACGACTTCTGCTCTATAAACCGAGGGAAAGGGACTTTGGGATTAAACAGCTCAGGGCGAAAGAGGCTGGCGCGCTTCCTGGGTCTGAACAAGCAAAGGGCTGCGAGTAAGCACACTTGGGACTCTAATCCCTGAACATCCCAAACTGGATTTCACTGCCAGAGAGCCTGAGAAATAAAAACACGCTTAACCCAAAGTCAGATGACTTTTCTTTCAGCAAGCTGCCTTTCCAGTCATCTTGAAGACTGGCTGCACGGCCCCCCTGGCACGGAAGCCAGGGGGCGGCTTCTCCCACTGAGCCAGCCTAGCTGACCTCAGGAGACCACCCTGTGCCCCTTCCCCCTGTCTGCTGCGTCGGAGAACATGTCATCCCGGTTGCCTTTCAAGCTGATTGACAGGCCGGTGCAGGACCGTGTCTCTGGGATGCCGGCAGCTGGTGGCTGTCCAGAACCCCATGTCCGCGTCTCTCGCTTTAGCCACACAACGCCACAGGCCGTGGAGCGTGTCTCATCGTCACGCTCAGGTGTCTGTGTCACAGCCACAGGCCACATCCCGTCAAGCCTCGGGTGCCACCAATGAAGACGACGATGAGACACGCTCCTTATTCGGTCCTCACTGTGTGCCGAGCCCTGGGCTGGGCCCTGACGCATGTAATCTGTCATTTCCACAGCAACCTGGCAGGTCCAGCACGGTCCCCGCTGAGCACATGAGGGACTGAGGGTCCCGGACGCTAAGCGCCACAGTCACATGACCGGCCAGTGCCCAGGTGCATTCTGAACCCAGATATGCGAACTCCACCCTCTTCCTGCCAGGCTGAGCTCCTGACGCAACCTCAGTGGTCAGCAAACCACATTCTGCCGTGTTCAGAGTCTGGGCAGAGGTGACGGGGCTGGTGATGGAAGGGGACACGGGTTTGCAGGTGTGTGACCCCTGATCAGGGACTGGTTACCCAGGGATACTGTCATTTATAAGAAATGTGTATTTACATATTTGGTCATTCAGATGACCAAAGTGTCACCAAACGCAAGTCCATGTGCCCGACACACAGTGAATCCAAACAATACGAAAATGTCGGCGTGTGGAGCAGAGAAAGGTTTATTGCAGGGCTGTGCAAGGAGACAGGTGGCTCATGCCTTAAAAACCCCCAGAGGTGAGCGAGGGGCGTGGTTAATTGTTGAGAACTTCTCGGTGTCAGATCCTTTGTTCTTGAGGTCGGGACCTGGGCAGGGAACGACGTTCCTGTAACCCTCCACCCAAACAAATGTTATTCTCTGTTCTGACAAGAAAGGGCAAGGTCCCAAGGCTCGACTTTCGCCCTCTGAGGTCCAGGCCTGGCTAAGAGGAGGGGGTCCCTGCGGGGGCTGGGTACCGTGCCTGGGAGCATCCGTCTGGGTCCTCCCGCCAGCGCCCTGGCCCGGCTGAAGAGGCAGATCTCAGCTGGCGGCGCCCTCAGGGCCAGGTCTCCAGACCCTGCCCAGCTGTCATCACCAAGGGAGCCGGGAGCCCAGGACCCAGCCGGCCCTCAGGCTCCTCAGGCCACGCAAACGGGAGGCGGGGGGAGCGTGTGCCAGGTCCCACGGACCGCAACCCATGCAGACTGCTGCTGCCACTAGGTCCCGCAGGCGGGGATGGGGAGAGGTTCACCGCCACCTCAAGGCCTGGGCCCGGCCAGTGGGCAGCCGTGGCGAGGGCCCTGCGGGACGCAGCCTGTCCCCCGGGACGCCCAGCTCACCGGCCAGCCCGAGGTGGGAGGGCCTGGAGAGCCCCGGGGAGAAAGCCGTGATGCCCCTCTTACTGCACTCTCCGCCGCGAGGACCACAGGCGGCGGAGGGTAGCTTCTAACCGCGGAGCTAAGGGTCTCGCGGTAACCTTCCCGCTCTCAGGGTCTTGCGGTAACCTTCCGCTCTCAAGGTCTCGCGGTAACCTTCCCGCTCTCAGGGTCTCGCGGTAACCTTCCCGCTCTCAGGGTCTCGCGGTAACCTTCCCGCTCTCAGGGTCTCGCGGTAACCTTCCCGCTCTCAGGGTCTCGCGGTAACCTTCCCGCTCTCAGGGTCTCGCGGTAACGGTTTTGGTTGCGCGGTAACGGCCGAGTGCTATGGGTCACGCGCCTGCCCAAGTGCCTATTACAAAAATATATTTCTCACATGCAACGGGTCTTCATCCACAGTTTCCTGCTCAAAGTTTCCAAAACCCTTAGAATTTCCTGAGAGACAAGAGCAGTGGGAGCCGCACAGAGCGGGACAGAGCCCCCAGTTTGCCGCTCAAGCACCCAGGCCCACTGTCACAGGTGGATGAGCCTGGGCTCCCCTGGCAGCACCCAGCCCGCCCCTTGCTCTCACCAGCGGCAATGAGACAGCAGGGAGTTCCCAGCTGCCTGAGTGTAAATCCCTGTCCAGAAGGACCCTGGACTCCCTCCAAGTGGGCATCAGCACCCACCACCACGGCCCCACTGCCTGGACGCTGGCAGGTGATGAAGACCGGAACAGACCTTATGCCCTCTCCCTCAGGGGCCGAGACAAGGTCAAACCAGCCCTCTATCAGCTGAAGAGTCTCTAAAGCCGTTCTCAGGAAGCCCTGGCAAAAGCCAGCACGGACTGGTGAGGTAGGCTGATGCCCGATCAGAGGAGCAGGTCAGTAAAGCTGCCTAAAGCCCTCTGTCTCATGCAGAGACAAGGGTGGCTTCCATAGGAGATGATGCATCCCATGCCCGGAGCCCAGCAAGGGCCTGGCACCCAGCAGGCTCCATGGAAAAGGCTGCTGTGTGAACCCATGATGGAGTTGGCCCAAACCTCATACACTAAAAGCCACACACAGTAGAGTCACATTTACACCAAGGACAGCACATTCAGAGGACCCTTGGTACTCCAGGGCATATTGCTGTCAGTCCTAGGACAGGAGGGGCAATGAACAACGCAGAGGGGGGTGGGCAGATGAGACCCGTGTGCGCGCAGATGCGGCACTAGCGTGGACTGGGCAGCAGGCAGCGGGAGCATCCCAGAGCCCTCTGGTTTCCTGCCCATGAATGGGAACCAGGAACAGGATGACTTCCTAAACTGGCATGAATGGAGGTGAGGTCACAGAAGCAGTCTCATACCTCTTAACCCAGCCTCAGGGGACTGACCCCAATGGGTCATCCAGGGCCAGGTTGAGGCTTTACATGTGTGATGCTCAGGTCAGAGATGCCTTAGTTTGGGGTGCTCTAGATACACCTGGAGATAAGGATTCTGGCACAAGGCGTTTACTTGGGAGGTGAAGGCAAGGGAAGTGAGAAGACAAAGAGAAGTTGCCTAATTACGGCTGTTATCAAGCTGCCCCCCATTTTGGGAGTCCTCCACTGCAGGCAACAAGAATTGGTCCACCAGGGAGCCCTGGGGGCCAGTGCAGAGCTACCACCCAAGGGTAAGTTGCTGCAGTCCTAGCTGAGTCTGCTCCTAGGGGACAGTAAGTCTCCACACTCCAGCCTGCCACACAGGAGGCCAAGGGGTCTCCAGCCTCAAGAGAAGACCCCAGGCACAGAGGTGCTGGCGGCTGGAAGTGAGAGGCTGGGGTGAGGGGCTCTGCAGCCAGTGCTCCCTGGCCTAAGAGAGAGCCCCCTGTTGTCCTTATGATAACACCATGGATAACTGAGCCGCCATGTGGACTTCAGAATGTCAAGGGTACAAGTGATCATTTCATCCTCTTGTTTCACTTCTGTGGTGGACCCTGCAGACTGACTCATTCAACATGTGTGCCAACCCCTCCTTCCATGCCTTGTGTGAGTTAGCCTCTGGAAAACTGAAATCTACATTTCTCAGACACCCTTGCATCTAGAGTTCGGCAGGTGACCTGAGTTCCTCTGGACAGATTTCTATGTAAGATTTAAAAGGTGGAAGCAAACAACACAGGGTGGTGGAGGGATGGGGTCCTGGCTGGCAAGGAACAGAGGGGTCTGGGCCTGAGCATTACAGACAGTGGGGTTTCCATGGCAACAGGGTCAGGTGGGGGTAGGCGATTGTCCAGGCTGTGTTGTCCCTGGCTATGGGGCATCCAATCTTGGTCCCCTGGTAGTCCTGGAATCTCAGTCCTAACACCCAGGAATAAGTCCTCTCCTGCTCAAATCAGAAAGAGTGGATTCTGTCATCTACAACTAATCACTGTGACTGATACAAATTCAGATTCTGAAATCACCTCTATTGTTTTTCTTGTGTGGAAGAAATACAGAAGCGTTTAAGATAAACAAGTAAAAATCATCTGTAATCCACCACCTGGAGGTACTGAAACATACCGAGACACATAGTAATCAAATTCACAAAAATTAAAGACAAAGAAAAATCATTGAAGGCAACGTGGGAAAAACGACAAATAACATACAAGGGAACTCCCATAGGTTAACAGCTGATTTCTCAGCAGAAACTCTACAAGCCAGAAGGGAGTGGCACAATATATTTAAAGTGATGAAAGGGAAGAACCTACAACCAAGATTACTCTACCCGGCAAGGATCTCATTCAGATTCGATGGAGAAATTAAAAGCTTTACAGACAAGCCAAAGCTGAGAGAATTCAGCACCACCAAACCGGCTCTACAACAAATGCTAAAGGAACTTCTCTAAGTGGGAAACACAAGAGAAGAAAAGGACCTACAAAAACAAACCCATAACAGTTAAGAAAATGGTAACAGGAATATACATATCGATAATCACCTTAAATGTGAATGGATTAAATGCTCCAACCAAAAGACACAGGCTCGCTGAATGGATACAAAACAAGACCCATATACATGCTGTCTACAAGAGACCCACTTCAGACCTAGGGACACATACAGATTGAAAGTGAGGGGATGGAAAAAGATATTCCATGCAAATGGAAATCAAAACAAAGCTGGAGTAGCAATAATCATATCAGATAAAATAGACTTTAAAATAAAGAATGTTACAAGAGACAAGGATTAAGACACTACATAATGATCAAGGGATCAATCCAAGAAGAAGACATAACAATTATAAATATATATGCACCCAACACAGGAGCACCTCAATACATAAGGCAACTGCTAACAGCTATAAAAGAGGAAATCGACAGTAACACAATAAAACTGGGGGACTTTAATACCTCACTTACACCAATGGACAGATCATCCAAACAGAAAATTAATAAGGAAACACAAGCTTTAAGTGACACAATAGACCAGATAGATTTAATTGATATTTATAGGACATTCCATCCAAAAACAGCAGATTACACTTTCTTCTCAAGTGCACAGAGAACATTCTCCAGGATAGATCACATCTTGGGTCACAAATCAAGCCTTGGTAAATTTAAGAAAATTGAAATCATATCAAGCATCTTTTCCGACCACAACGCTATGAGATTAGAAATCAATTACAGGGGGAAAAAAAACGTAAAACACACAAACACATGGAGATTAAACAATACGTTACTAAATAACCAAGAGATCACTGAAGAAATCAAAGAGAAAATCAAAAAATACCTAGAAACAAATTACAATGAAACCATGACGATGCAAAAGCTATGGGATGCAGCAAAAGCACTTCTAAGAGGGAAGTTTATAGCAATACAAGCCTACCTCAAGAAACAAGAAAAATCTCAAACAACCTACCCTTACACCTAAAGGAACTAGAGAAGGAAGAACAAAGAAAAACCCCAAAGTTAGCAGAAGGAAAGAAATCATAAAGATCAGAGCAGAAATAAATGGAATAGAAATAAAGAAAACAATAGCAAAGATCAATAAAACTAAAAGCTGGTTCTTTGAGAAGATAAACAAAATTGATAAACCTTTAGCCAGACTCATGAAGAAAAAGAGAAAAAAAAAATGTTAGGGCTTCCCTGGTGGCACAGTGGTTGAGAGTCCGCCTGCCGATGCAGGGGACACGGGTTCGTGCCCCAGTCCGGGAGGCCCCCACATGCCGCGGAGCGGCTAGGCCCGTGAGCCACGGCCGTTGAGCCTGCGCGTCCGGAGCCTGTGCTCTGCAACGGGAGAGGCCGCAACAGCACGAGGCCCACATACCGCAAAAAAAAAAAAAAAAAAAAAAAAATCTTCCAACAAACAAAAGTCCAGGACCAGATGGCTTCACAGGTGAATTCTATCGGACATTTGGAGAACACCGAACACCCATCCGTCTCAAACTCTTCCAAAAAATTGCAGAGGAAGGAACACTGCCCAACTCATTCTATGAGGCCACCATCACCCTGATACCAAAACCAGAAAAAGATACTACAAAAAAAGAAAATTACAGACCAATATCACTGATGAATATAGATGCAAAAATCCTCAACAAAATACCAGCAAACAGAATCCAATAACACATTAAAAGGATCATACACCACGATCAAGTGGGATTTATCCCAGAGATGCAAGGATTCTTCAATATACACAAATCAAACAATGTGATACACCTTATTAACAAATTGAAGAATAAAAACCATATGATCATCTCAACAGATGCAGAAAAAGCTTCTGACAAAAGTCAACACCCATTTAAAATAAAAATTCTCCAGAAAGTGGGCATGGAGGGAACCTACCTCAACATAATAAAGGCCACATATGACAAACCCACAGCAAACATTATTCTCAATGGTGAAAAACTGAAAGCATTTCCTTTAAGATCAGAAACAAGGATGTCCACTCTCACCACTATTATTCAACATAGTTTTGGAAGTCCTAGCCATGGCAATCAGAGAAGAAAAAGAAATAAAAGGAACACAAATTGGAAAAAAATAAGTAAAACTGTCACCGTTTGCAGATGACATGATACTATACATAGAGAATCCTAAAGGTGCCACCAGAAAACTACTAGGGTTAATCAATGAATTTGGTAAACTTGCAGGATACAAAATTAATGCACAGAAATCTCCTGCATTCCTATACACTAACAATGAAATATCAGAAAGAGAAATTAAGGAAACAATCCCATTCACCACTGCAACAAAAAGAAGAAAATACCTAGGAATAAACCTACTTAAGGAGGTAAAAGACCTGTATGCAGAAAACTATAAGACCCTGATGAAAGAAATCAAAGATGACACAAACAGATGGAGAGATATACCATGTTCTTAGATTGGAAGAATCAATATTGTGAAAATGACTATACTACCCAAAGCAATCTACAGATTCAATGCAATCCCTATCAAATTACCAGTGGCATTTTTTACAGAACTAGAACAAAAAATATTAAAATTTGTATGGAGACACAAAAGACCCCGAATAGCCAAAGCAGTCTTGAGGGAAAAAAACAGAGCTGGAGGAATCAGACACCCTGACTTCAGACTATACTGCAAAGCTACAGTAATCAAGACAATATGGTACTAGCTCAAAAAAAAAGAAATATAGATCAATGGAACAGGATAGAAAGCCCAGAGATAAATGCACACACCTATGGTCAACTAATCTATGACGAAGGGGGCAAGGATATACAATGGAGGAAAGACAGCCTCTTCAATAAGTGGTGCTGGGAAAACTGGACAGCTACATGTAAAAGAATGAAATGAGAACACTCCCTAACACCATACACAAAAATGAATTCAAAATGGATTAAAGACCTAAATATAAGGCCAGACACTATCAAACTCTTAGAGGAAAGCATAGGCAGAACACTCTAGGACATAAATCACAGCAAGATCCTTTTTGGCCCACCTCCTAGAGAAATAGAAATAAAAACAAAAATAAACAAATGGGACCTAATGAAACTTAAAAGCTTTTGCACAGCAAAGGAAACCACAAACAAGATGAAAAGACAACCCTCAGAATGGGAGAAAGTATTTGCAAACGAAGCAACTGACAAAGGATTAATCTCCAAAATATAGAAGCAGCTCATGCAGCTCAATATTAGAAAAACAAACAACCCAACCCAAAAATGGGCAGAAGTCCTAAAGAGACATTTCTCCAGAGAAGATATACAGATTGCCAACAAACACATGAAAGGATGCTCAACACCTCTAATCATTAGAGAAATGCAAATCGGAACTACAATGAGGTATCACCTCACACAGGTCAGAATGGCCATCATCCAAAAATCTACAAACAATAAATGCTGGAGAGGGTGTGGAGAAAAGGGAGCCCTCCTACACTGTTGGTGGGAATGTAAATTGATACAGCTACTATGGAGAACAGTATGGAGGTTCCTTAAAAAACTAAAAATAGAATTACCATATGACGCAGAAATCCCACTGCTGGGCATATACCCAGAGAAAACCATAATTCAAAAAGACACATGCACCCCAATGTTCACTGCAGCACTATTTATAATAGCCAGGTCATGGGAGCAACCTAAATGCCCATCGACAGACAAATGGATAAAGAAGATGTGGTACATATATACAATGGAATATTACTCTGCCATAAAAAGGAATGAAACTGGGTCATTTGTAGAGACGTGGATGGATCTACAGATTGTCATACAGAGTGAAGTAAGTCAAAAAGAGAAAAACAAATATCGTATATTAACACATATATGTGGGACCTAGAAAAATGGTACAGATGAACTGGTTTGCAGGGCAGAAACAGAGACACAGGTGTAGAGAACAAATGTATGGACACTAAGGGGGGAAAGTGGGGTGGGGGGTGGGGGTGGGATGAATTAGGAGATTGGGATTGACATGTACACACTAATATGTATAAAATAGATAACTAATAAGAATCTGCTGTATAAAATAATAAATAAAATTTAAAAATTCCAGAAAAAAAAATACAATCCATACATCAAAAAAAAAAAATCATCTGCAATCCACCACCTGGAGGTACTGTAATATTTTTGCATGTTTATCTCCAGGTGTGTGTGTGTGTGTGTGTGTGTGTGTGTGTGTGTGTGTGTGTGTGTGTGTGTGTGTGTGTGTGTGTGTGTGTGTGTGTGTGTGTGTGTGTGTGTGTGTGTGTGTGTGTGTGTGTGTGTGTTATGGAGGCCTCTCAACGCCGTGGCCTCTCCCGTTGCAGAGCACAGGCTCCGGACGCGCAGGCTCAGCGGCCATGGCTCACGGGCCTAGCCACTCCGCAGCATGTGGGATCCTCCCGGACTGGGGCACGAACCCATGTCCCCTGCATCGGCAGGCGGACTCTCAACCACTGCGCCACCAGGGAAGCCCCCCAGGCTTTGTTTTTTTATTATTATTTTTATATAGTCAAAATGATAGTTTATATCATTCTATTTATTCAGCTCTGCTCACTTAATGTGGATTATGAACATCCCAGTGGCCTTGTCCACGAGGCCTTCAGCTCCCTAGACCAAATCAGTTTCCTCTCCATCCACTCTTTTTTTTTTAATTAATTAAGTTATTTTTAAATTACTGTATTGAGGTATAATTGACACAGAAAAAGCTGTATGTATTTAGATGATGACTTTGGAGATAAGTATATGTCTGTGAAACCATCACCACAATCAATGCCATAAACATATCCATCACCTTCAGAAGTTTCCTCTACCCCCTTTATTTACTGTTGTTTTTTTTTTGTGATAAGAACACTTAACAGAAGTTCTATCCTCTTAGCCAAGTTCCAAGAATTTAATAAGGCATTATTATCTCTGTGGACGATGCCATGCAAATCTCTAGAACTTACTCATGTTGCATGACTGAAACTTTGTACCCTTTGACCATCCCCTGTCCATCTCCCTCTCCCCAGCCGCTGGCAGCCACTGCTCTACTTTCTTCTACGAGTTTGACTATTTTAGATTCCTCACATAAGTGGCATTATGTAGAACTTGTCCTTTTGACATTTCACTGAGCATCACATCCTCCAGGTTTATCCATGTTGTGACATGACAGGATTCCCTTTTTTAAGGCGGAATAATAGCCCATTGCATGTATATATCATACTTTCTTTATCCATTCATCAGTCAATGCACGTTTAGGTTGCTTCCATGTCTTGGCTATTGTGAACAATGATGCAATGAACAGGGGGGCAGATATCTCCTTTAGATCCTGATTTCAATTCCTTTGTGTACATACTCAGAAATGGGATTGCTGGATCATATGGTAGCTCTATTTCTAATTTTTTTTTTTTTTTTTTTTTTTTCTTTTTTTGCGGTATGCGGGCCTCTCACTGTTGTGGCCTCTCCCGTTGCGGAGCACAGGCTCCGGATGCGCAGGCCCAGCGGCCATGGCTCACGGGCCCAGCCGCTCCGCGGCATATGGGATCCTCCCAGACCGGGGCACGAACCCGTATCCCCTGCATCGGCAGGCGGACTCTCAACCACTGCGCCACCAGGGAGGCCCTCTATTTCTAATTTTTTGTCCAGCTTTGGTGTCAGAATAATGCTGGCTCATGAAATTAGTTCAGAAGTGTTCCTTCTTCTAGTTTTTGGAAGAGTTTAAGAAGGATCAGTATTAATTCTTATTTAAATGTTTGGTAGATTTCCCCTGTGAAGACATCTGGTCCTGGGTTTTTCTTTGTTGGTTTTTCTTTTTCTCTGGTCCTGGTAATTCAGCTCTTTCAATCTCCATATTTATTATTGGTCTGTTCAAGCTTTCTACTTCTTCTTCATTCCATTTTGGTAGATTGCAGGTAGGAATTTATCCATCTCTTCTAGGTTGTCTAATTTATTGACATAGAATTGTTCACAATAGTTTCTTACAGTCTTTGTGCATAGCATTCTTTGTCCCTGACTCTGGTGATGTTGCTCAGTACCGTCCCAGAAGTAGAAATATTGGCTCCATCACAGAGTGTGAATATGGTTAAGGCTCCTTCATACACAGGGCCACACTGCACCCCGGAAGACCTAAGCGCCACCACCCTTGAATGTGAGGGCTAAGAGACAAGAGATGAGTCTTTAGAGCAGTGGTGCACATGGATCACCTGATGATCTGATTAAAATTCAGACTGTGATTCAGGAGGTCGGGAGTAGGGCCTGAGATGCTGCATTTCTAACAAGTTCCCCGGAGAATCCCCCCAGAGGCCCTCAGCCTGCCTGCTCTTTCCTGTCAGTACCTGGGCTCCATACTGACACAGCCCCTGGGCACCTGTGCCTCAGCCTCCAAGGCAGCAGCCCCAGCAGCAAAGCCTGTGCTTGTTTCCACTCTGCTTGCCTCAGGCCCTGTCTCCATTTGGCTCTCAACTCCAGGCTCCATGACCCCTGGTATATGTGTGGTTCTTAGGGGTTCTGAGTTGGGTTCTCCACTCGGTGTGGGGTGAACTTAACCCCTCAGACCCAGGATGCTTCACTGCCCTGGGTGGGGTAGGGGACACCTGTGACTACCTTTCCTGCCTGCCCTCTGTCTCCTCATCTTATGCCAATAGTATAAGAAGACCCTCAGCTACCTACCCAGCCTTTCCTAGTCCACGTGGTTTAGGGGAAGTTAACCCTCTATAATACCAGAATCAAAAGGTGAGCATATAACCTAGATCTGGCCAGTCAACAGATTTCACTGCCTTTGTTTCAGTCACCTGTTTGAGGCTGAACATGTGACCTGGGCCCAGCAAACCCATGCCAAGACTTACAACAGAACTATTGTGGATGAGAAGCTCTCTGCCCTCTGCGGGGGCTGCCAGGGCCACTACATGCAGCTCGCTGCCCAGAGAGTGAGGCCAACATGGAGAGCAGGGCTAAGGTAACTCCTGAGGTTATACTTTGAGCCCCTAGGTCAAGCTGGACCTGAAGCTGACTTGATCTGGATGGGGGTGGGCCACCACAGAGCTAGGACCAAAGCCATCACAGCAAGGCACCAGCTTGGGCACCGAGGCTTGTGTGTGTGTGTGTGTGTGTGTGTGCGCGTGCACGGGTGCATTCAGCACAAACTAAGGAGGCAAGAGTCTCCAAAAGAGAAACCCCACAAGTGTCCACAGCCACCTCCCCCAACACACACACGTCACCCACACGCATATGGGCACGCACACAGTCCAGGCCAGGGCAGCGGGGGTCATGGTGGGGGGACTGCAGCCGACAGAGAGGAGGGCCGCTCCAGTCCCATGGGAGGTTTTACAACATTGCTGGTATCTTCGCATGAGATGCAAAACAATAAAAATACGAGACGCATTAGGCGGCTGTTAAGTAGCTTAATGGGAGCATGAGTCAAAACAGCATTTAAATATGGTACAGCGGCCGATTTGAAGTCTTTAAACAGCCTTTAAACAGCCTCGTGTCTTTCATCTCTCCTTGGGGAGGAAATCCACACTCTCATCACTGTCTTTCTCATATGTGAGTACAGGGCCTTAGTATGTACTCTCTGGGGGTCCACACAGGAGAGGTGGCCGGGTCAAGGTCACACAGCCTATAGGGGCAGAGTGGACACGCAGACAAAGGTTGTCTTACTAAAACCCTGGGTTTGACTCACCACAAGAGGCAGGTTTCCCGGGAAGCTATGGAGGCTGAAACTGCAGGGCCCTCACTTGTTTGGCCCCTTCTCATACCTGACACGTAATTCTGGGGTCTTTTTCTTAAAAAGCACCACACCAAACTATATAAGTTCTATGATTCAGGCCTCACAAGGCATGAATCAGCCCCAACTCCCAACGGACCTGTTTCCCACTTCCTCTCCCCCAATCCCAAACCCAAGGGCGTTGTCATCAACTTGAAATAAGTACTGAAAGGCCTCCGTTTCCAGGGTATCTCTGCTCATCCTCATCTGCAGTTTCTTCCCTATTTCTGATGATTTAGACACTTGTCATGCAAACGACGTCTACAGAGACCCATTCTGCGAAATGCTTACACGCCTCTTTCAAGGTCTCCTGCATCTTAAAATAAAACCAAATCCTCCTGCTTCTTCCTGGGCCAGTGCTCGGGGTCCCAGGCTGCAGAAAGGGGAGAAGCCCACGAGGAGCTCCCTAGCCATCCACCTGGTGACCCACAAGAGCCGCCCTCCGCTCTTGGCCTCGGGGGCCCGCCCCCTGCCTTCCAACCTGCCAGGGCTAGAGGAGGGCTGGAAGTCACGGTTGCAGGTCCAGTGCTTGGACCTGACTCAGTTTCCACCCAGACATCTCCTCTCTACCTTCAGGCTTTATCAGACTCTCAAGGGCGTCTCAGTCACCAGACTAAAGGAACACACCTGCCCTTCCCCCCCTAGTACAGAGGGGCCCCCAAAGCTGGCAGCACTCGATAAGAGCGTGGGGGCCCTTCACAGGGGCTGCCGCCCTGCCCAGAAGCACGTGGGGCTTCTTACCTTCCTGCCCGGAACAGGTGACTCTCAGCATCC
This sequence comes from Mesoplodon mirus, assembly GCF_964341445.2. NCBI lineage: Eukaryota > Metazoa > Chordata > Mammalia > Artiodactyla > Ziphiidae > Mesoplodon > Mesoplodon mirus. The sequence goes on from NC_138988.1 coordinate 2,819,984, forward strand.
CTGGGTACCCCACGCCCCCAGGATTAAAGAGGACCTCACCTCTCTCAGGGTGACGACAGAGGCTAATGATTTTGCAGAGCTGCTTGAAAAGTAACGGTGATGGTAATAATAATAATTTATTATTACTATTAACAACTAACATTTACTCAGCACTTACCACATAGCAGACCCTATTCTAATCAGTTTACAGGTGTTAACTCATTCAATCCTCACTGCGCCCTGGGAAGAAGGTAGGACCTCTATCTCATTTAACTCTTCCACTTTGGGGGCTGCTTTGTTTTAATTGCAAAAGGAATGCGTGCTCCTTGGAGCACATCTAACAGAAAAGGCACATGCACAGAGCAAGTTCCCAGTATCCCCGTGCCTGCTTTCTCCGGGTCCATGCCAGCTCCATTTCCCCTCTCTCAGCACAACCAGGGTGAGCAAATTCATGTATGTAGCCTGTCCTTATGCCAATACATGCAAGCACATATCAGAAGGCTCTCTTAGAATTAGCGTCCCCATTTTGTGGATAAAAAAAAAAAAAGTTGTTTCTTGGGGCTTCCCTGGTGGCGCAGTGGTTGAGAGTCCGTCTGCCGATGCAGGGGACACGGGTTCATGCCCCGGTCCGGGAAGATCCCACATACCGCAGAGCGGCTGAGTCCGTGAGCCATGGCCACTGAGCCTGCGCATCCAGACCCTGCGCTCCGCAACAGGAGAGGCCGCAGCAGTGAGAGGCCCGCGTACCGCAAAAAAAAAAAAAAAAGAAAGAAAGAAAGAAAAAGAAAAGAAAATGCAGCTCAGAGAGGTGAAGTGACTTGCCCAAGGTCACACCGCAGGCAGACAGAGGAACTGGCACTACTTGACTCCCAAGTTTAATGGCAAAGCCTGTGACCTTACCCACTAGCCTCCACAAGTCATCAGCTTTGAACCAAAGGAGTAATAATAATCATAACAACAGAAAACAGCAGCACACATTCACTTAGTACTAACCATGGCAGAGTGTCAGGTGCATTACACACATCCACTTAGACTTGCCCAAAGTCCTGCGAGCTGGTCCTATGATTTGCACAGCCTCCCCCCGATTTCACAGATGAGAGAACCAAGCCTTCATGAGGGGAAGCCACTGGCCCGGGTCACACAGCTATCAGCAGTAACAGACCAGGATTCAGACTCAAGCCCTCTGACTATATCAGCCCAGGAAGGCAGTTGGGTGGGAAGGGGCAGGGTTTGGTCCTAAGTCAATGGACAGAATGGCCGCTGTCCCCATCCTGAACTCACATGGGCTTTTTACAGTGCCTCCCACTGACCAGCTCAGGGCCTTTGCACAGTGGGGAGGTCCTCCCCTCCCCTAGGCCTAGATAATGCCCAGGGCTTACTCAGGCCCTGGATGAGCCCCTGGGTAAATTCCCCCGCTCCCCGCTGAATTCCTGAAGCCGAGCAAGGCATCTGTGCACAGCTGACATGGGATTAACGCATGTTCAGGGAACAGTGTTCGGTGAATAACGTGTTGCTTCAGTGGGAAGGCTGAGCCGGGCTAAGGGGACACAGTGTGTGAAGGACCCAGAGAGGCACTGGGCATGGGCGAGGAGTATGGCAGGGCAGCAGGCAGGGCCCAGCAGGACAAAGAACAAAGAAGCAGATGAACGAGAGGACGCTCTTTCCTCCTCTCACATCGTGACGGGACACTGAGGTTTAACGAGTCCAGATAATTCTCTCCACGGCCCTTGTTAAAAGCTTCACTAAAGAGCTTCCAACTCCCAAGAAGAGTGCATGAACGCTCTGAGTTAGGATGCCACCAGCAGAAAGGACACTTACAATACCATGGCCAGGCTGTCCTGACCGATGAGGCCGGAAGCTGGGCACCCCGGGACCAGCGCGTGGAATCACACGGTCAGCCGGCTACCCGCTCCGGTGGGGAGAAGCCCGAGAGATTTCCTTCTGTAAATGTTCAGTCGTAAAAGATATTTGTGGCAAAACAATCGGTAGTCCTGAATCATGTTGAAGGCAGCGAGCTGGAACCTTAGAAATGGTCCAACCAAAGCCACTGCCCTCTTTAAACGCGTCTACTGTCCCCTTGGGGAGAATTCTGAACTCTTTCGGACAGATGATTTTCACAAAGGGGGGATGCACTCAGAATGACAATTACGTATCCAAACAGGCTCCATCAGATCCTGAGCAAGCATTGTATCTTCAGTGGCGCTGATTTCATCCTCACACACCGGGCCTCGCTTATCTCCTGGAAACTCTTCCCAGCAGTCATCCCATTGAGCTCCAGGGATGGCGTGGGGATGGGTCCTTGAGAGTGAGATCTGGAATTCTGGGGGCTCCATTTGTGACGGAGACCAGTTTGTCTGCTGAGGACCCCTAGCCGGGGAGGAGTGGCCGGCGGGCCTGCCCGCGGACTTGACGCAGCTGCCCCAGGGCAGGGGAGCAGGTGGAGCCAGGGAAGCCACGCCCCACAGCCCACAAGGGGGTAGAGATTGCGGCTCTCCATCACAAAAACTGCTCAATAACTACAGGTGTCTCAAGACAATGGTTGTACCTAAAAAATAGAGCTCCCTGGCCCTGGAGGCATGCAAGAATCTGGGTTGGTGGAAAGGGCATGCAGAATTAAATGGGGGACTGGGCCGTCTCCAAGGTCCCTTAGACCACCAGGAGAAGCCAGGAGGCTAAGATGTGTCTATTCCTCCCTGTTAAAGCATATCCAGAAAACTCCTCCTGGCCGGTCAGTGCCAGTCAATTGCGAGCGGACTGTGTTTTGTAGGTAAAATAGCTCCACGTCGTCACATGAGCTTCTGTTGACGCCTGTCATTTCACAGGAAGCATCTGGAAAGCCCAGCTCGCTGCTGGTCCTGGGGCGGATGTCAGCAAAGCTCAGCAGGGAGCCTCCTGCTCAGGGCTGAGTGTGCACGAGGGTCCCCAACGGGTCATAGTGGGGAGCAAGTGTCCAGGCCAAAGGGTCAGAGGGGGCAACGAGAGAGGCTTCTTGGAGGAGACCTGGGGGCAGCCACCTCCTGGACGAGAGCCCAAAATGTGTCTTCACGCCTCCAGAACCGGGGCAGGGTGCGCAGGCCCCCCAGATGCCTGCAGCAGGAGAGCCGCCACCCGTCCCCATTTGCTCATGTGTCCAAATCACATTTTGGAAAAAAAAAAAAAAAGTTTGACACTTTCTTCTTCCCTCCTTCCCCCGCCGAGACCTCCGAGGACGGTGAGGTCTCAGCCTCCAGCCTGCCCAGGTGGGTGGGGGCCGGGGGCAGATGCAACCACAGCCAGGAGGTGCTGGAGCAGGGCCACACCCAGTGGGTCCGTCTTCCATAAACAGTTGCTGAATGGAGGAACGAGGTGAGGACAGCAGTGCCAGGTGTGGGGCTCAGTTGCTGAGAAAGAACGTCCTGGAGCAGAGGGGTGACGGGACGAACTGGTGTTCCAGCAAGAGGACTTTAGCCCCTAGCAGTGGGTGCCAAGTAGACTGGGAGGGGCTGAGGACAGCAGAGATCACAGCGACCAGTGGGCGAAGTGCCGCGTGCACCGAGGTCCTTGTTCTGAGGTCTCTGTACCAATTACCTTGTTCTTCCCTCACACGATAACTCTGTGGGGAGGGGGGGACTGCCAGTGTCCCCTTTGTACAGACGAGCAAAGTGACCTCCCGGAGGTCACACCGCAGGCATGTGGTAGCTCAGGGCCCTGCCTCAGGCAGGACGGTGTGTCCCTGGGGAGGTCCCTCAGCGTCCCAGGCCTCAGTTTCCCCATCTGTGAACCGGGAGTGATAAATGCCCATCACTCAGCTGGTTCTCTCTGACCCCAAAGACTCTGTATGATTTTTCCACCGCTCTGCAGGCAAAGACCGCCTGGGAGAAACCCTTGCATGCCTCGTTATTTTCAAGAGGAAGAAAAAATTAAAAACCCAAATGATGTCCTTGAAAGGCCAGTAGTAACCCAACTCCCTGGCATTTTGAGTTTTCTCCTTTCCCCAAGAAGTCTGGAAGGAATTACAGTGTTGACAAAATCTGGAGAACTTCCAATGACCTGAGGATTCCCCGGACATTTCAGCTCCAGATCAGTCACTATTGAAACAAAATCCAAGAGTCTCCTCGATGGGCACCTTGTTGGGAATTTTTCATGTACTCCAGCCACGTTAGGTGTGTGAGGAGATGGGCGGACCCCTGGCCTTCGTGCCCCTGCGCCCCCTCCCACTGGCACAGCTGAGCCGCTGACCCTTGCCCGCCCCCGGGGACCCAGCCGGACAGAGGCAGCCCTTCCTCCCGGCCAGGACCCTGCACGGGGCAGGTGTGGCCTCAGTGCCCTGGGGGCCAGACCCAGAGCAGCCTCACCCAGCTGGATGGAGGGCCCACCTTGCAAGTCCTCCGCCTCCTGGGCCTTCCGAGGACCGTCCCAGAGCCCTGTGTGGTCAGCATGGCCCGGGGCTCTCACCCTGGCGGCCTCAGCCCTGCCCAACTCCCAGAAACTCTGTCTCCTGTTTCAACAAGAGGGTCTCAGCCTCCCACAAGAATGCACATGGGCTGAAAGCCACATCGACACGGTCAGCCTCAAGCTCCTCCCAGGGCTGAGACCCGAGTATCCACCAGCCCTCTCGGTACATCTGCTCAGAGGCCTGACGGACGCCTCCACCTCAGCTGGATGAAGTGAACCCACCACGGCCTTCCTGTTAGGGAACCACTGGCTGAAGCCGCCCACCTTGGCCAGGCCCACTTGCCTGAGCTGTCTCACAACAGCAGGTCCGGTAAGCACCAGGGTGCTATCACCGAAAACTAGCAGGGAGAACTCGGGAGGGGCCACAAGGAGGGAGGAGACGCCAGCCCATAATATGTCCTGCCAACCTCCCAAAGTCCTTCGTGCTGGAATCCACCTTGGCTTAGCCATGCACACGCCACCAGGAAGGACCCTGAGTCAGAATGATTGGCTGGAGACAAGCAGGAAGCGAACCCCATCACCATGAACCCGAGACTGCGAGCCACATGGCGGGGCAGTCCTCCGGGGTTCCCTCACCCTGCTGCTCTCAGCCCGGGCACCCCTTCCCCATAAAGTCTCTTACTTTGTCAGCACGTGTGTCTCCTGGGACAATTCATTTCCGCGTGTTAGACAAGACCCCGCTCTCGGGCCCTGGAAGGGATCCCCTTCCTACAACGTCCCTGTCTCAGCTGGGCCCGACCGCCTCCCCAGGAGCTCAGGCCCAACACCACAGTTGGCCCGGGCCCCCCGGCTCTCACGCCCCCATCGCGTCCGTCAGCCGATAACGGGCGGCTCCACCTTCAGAATCGCCCAGGATCCGCTCCTTCCCCACCCGCACTGTCCTCGCTGGAGCTGACCACCGCCTCCCCCTTTCTCTCACGGTCGTGGCCCCCTCTGCCCTCCCCCCAGAGCCTGCTCTCCACACGCAGCCGGATGAGCCCACTCAGCCCATGTCAGGACGCATCCCTCCTCTCCACACCCTCCGCGGCCGCCCCTGAGGGACAGCCTGTGTGTCCCAGGCCTTAGCGACGGGCTGACCTCCTGCGACGTACTTCCCCATGTCCACATGGCTCCCTTACCTCCTACAGGTCTGGGCTCAAGTGTCACCTTCCCCGTGAGGCCTTCCCTTGCCTCCCCCTCTCACCATACTGATCCCGGGCTGGTCTCGGTTTATCTGCATGTGACATGTCACCCCCGACCACCTGTGCGCCCCCAGGAGCTGGTCACAGTCATTCCTGGCTCTGCCACTGACCAGTTGTGTGACCTTGGACGAGGTACTTAACCTCTCTGTGCCTGTTTCCTCATCTGTAAAATGTGCCTTCACTCCCGGTTGCTGTGGAAACTGAATGAGTTACTACACACAACAGTCTGGGATACAGCAGATGGCCAATCAGCTTTCACTAAAATCATCATCACACGCTATGGGCCAGTGGTCGGGAGACCTGGGCTCTAGTCCACCTCTGCCCCGACTCTCCGTGTAACCTCAGGCAAAGTCCCTTTCTGTAAATGCCATTTACTTTAGCTGCAAAATGTGGGGACTAGCCAAGAAGTGGGCTGGGCCCCTGGGTCGCCCACTGCCAGGGCTTCAACCACCCTCCATGGGATGGGCCCTCCCTGATCTCCACGCTCTGACCCCAGCTGCCACCCTGCAGCGCCACCAGGACATCTCTCAGGCGGCTCAAACTCCTGCTGCCAGACCAGACTCCTGGCTCCTCCCTTCCTGTCAAGTCCCCGGGCCCCTCTGCTTCCCACTCTGCTTCTCAGTAACCCGTGTCACCACCCCCTGCTGAGCAAGCCGAAGCATCCCCTGGATCCTCTCCTTTCCTCTCCCCCCACACCCACCCTTCGCAGACTCCTCTCAGCCCACATCTAGGATACCCAAGTCCCCCCACACCCACAGCCACGCTGAGCCAGCACTCTGTCCACCCTGGACCTTGCACGAGACTCTATCTTCGAGAAGGTTCCTCCCTCACTGTTTGAGGGCTGGCACCCTCTCATCCTTCAGGTCTTGACTCGGAGAAGCCTTCCTGACCCTTGCCTTCCCTTGTCACACCCTGTCCCACACACCCCCTCTCCGAAGCTCTTGTGTGTGTACTTGTTTATTTTCTGCCTTCTGCCTTGAATTTCAGCTCCAGAGGACAAGAGTCCCCTGTGCTGTGCCTGGCACACCATAGCGCCTCATTAAATATCTGGTTATGAATGTACGACGTACAATCACGGCTGAAGTTATGGCTTGATTACCTCCACAGACAGGGAGATCATTACCAAAGGAAGACTGTCCATTCCATGGGTGGAGATGTCCAAATACAAAGGCCAGAATGTTACTGTAGGTAAAAGGAGTAAACTGAGGCTCAGAGAGGAGAGGGAGTCCCTTAAGATCCCAGGACAGCAAGGATGGCATTAGAGCCACGTCCTAACTGTTGGACAGCACTGCTGATGCCCCAGGAGGTCCATTCTCCCAGAAGCAGGTGTCTTCAGGGGCCTAGTGGGACCCTGGCCTGGATGCTAACTGTCTGGCCCACTTGTCCAGGCATACTCCCAGGGCAGAACTGCTGCAGGGCACGTGCCCCCAGATGGATCCGGCCCCACTAGAAGTGCCCTTCAGAGGAAATACTGGGCAGTGGGCTTTGCCATCATAATTCACTCTGGCTTGGAGACTGCTCTACATGAGTCTGACACAGTCACCAGGATTTAAAACAGGTGATCACAGGTCCTTTCAACGCTAAGGGAGAAGGTTTATTCCTGTCCTCCTCGTCCCGAATGGCACAGGGGGAATAATCACAGCCTCTCTGGATGTTCCACAGCTGCATCAACAGGCGGGCAGCCTCAAGGGGGCTGCGGGCAGCCAGACCTCAAGCACCAGGCAGCCACCCAGGGCCCATCTCAGGCCTGGAGAGTGAGGCCCCAGGCAAACTATTTCTGGGAGGAAGTTCACCCCACTGTGCAATTTCCGCTCATGAGAAAGTTTTGAGAATATGAGTGTCCTTTCATAAGAATATTACAATTTTGTCCTTAAATGTGACTTCAAGCAGGAGCTGCTTTCTTAAATGGGAGTCATTACATCAGGGGGTCAAGTTCACACTCCCTCTCTTGCCCCTCCCTCCCTTCATTCTGGAGGAAAGGAAACTC